>NC_053155.1:101413452-101725029 GCF_016835505.1 Polypterus senegalus | reverse complement strand
TCTCTCTACTAGAAGGATTCATGTTGCCGAAGTGCTTGCATCGTTTGTGCATTAGCAGCTAAGTGACTGTTTTTCTTAGGAGGTTTCCTTTTGCTGGTGTACTGGCCTCGCTTGCGTATCCTTGGAGCTGGAGTCCCCACCCCGACTCTATGTTTCACTTCCGGGCCGGACAGACACACACACTTCCACACGTAGAACTCTATGTAATTTCAAGAGCTACAGGGGCGCGGTGGCACTCAAACATAAAGAGGCCTCCAGTTCGCCCTCTGGTGGTCATTCCGAGTGTCAACTGGATGATAACGTGCATACAAGACCGCAAGATCACCCCCCACCCTACCCATTAGGGGGTGGGTTACAGCTGATTTCACACTACAGTATTTTTGGTCATCCAATAAGGAATATGTGTACCAAGTTTCATGAAAATTGCTCCAGCCATTTGGATGTGATGCTGGATCATACATACACACATTGACTTTTATATATATATATATATATATATAGATAATACTTATGTAAATGGTGTGAACTGTAGGAGTCGCTTATGAAACACTTTGAACAAAAATAAGTGTCAAATAAGCCGAAGTATAAGCTAAAATTTTGTTTTCTTATAAAAGAAAGTTTGGTAACACTAGGATTGATATAAAAGTCCATATTAAAGTAATGTGTTTTCAGCAGTGTTTTAAATTGCTCTACTGTATCAGCCTGGCGAATTCCTATTGGCAGGCTATTCCAGATTTTAGGTGCATAACACCAGAAGGCCGCCTCACCACTTCTTTTAAGTTTTGTTCTTGGAATTCTAAGGAGACACTCATTTGAGGATCTAAGGTTACGATTTGGAATATAAGGTGTCGGACATTCCGATATATACAATGGGGCGAGATTATTTAAGGCTTTATAAACCATAAGCAGAATTTTAAAGTCAATGAGCATCTTGACATAGAGGTAAACTGAGAGAAGAGGAATGAAGTAAAGTAGAGCTAAAAGCCTTCCTGAACAGATGCGTTTTGAGTTGTTTTTTAAAAGAATTCATGGAATCAGCTGACCTCATTAATTTCGGTAGGTCATTCCAGAGTCTGAGCGCTATACGGCTGAAGGCCCTGTCACCCATGGAGTGTAGATTAGTGTGGGGCACAACAAGATTGCCAGAATCAGATGACCTTAGTGAGCGGGCAGGCACATAGTGATGGAGAAGGTCACTGATGTAGTTTGGTGCGAGGTTATTTAAGGCTTTGTAGGTTATTAGTAGGATTTTATATTCGATTCTGTAAGACACAGGGAGCCAGTGAAGACGGAGCAGGGTGGGTGTGATGTGCTCGCTGCTCCTGGTTCGAGTCAGAACTCTTGCAGCTGAGTTTTGAATAAGCTGGAGCTGTGATATAAAATTAGAAGGGGCACCAGCCAGCAGCGAGCTACAATAATTTGTGCAGGATATGATAAAAGCATGGACACGTTTCTCAGCATTAGAAAAGGAGAGGAAGGAGCGAGCACGGGATATGTTACAGAGGTGAAAGTAAGAACGTTTCTTAATGTGACTTATGTGGGCAGAGTAAGAAAGGGAGGAATCAAAAATGACACCAAGATTCTTTGCAGTGGAGGCAACTCTGATGAGATCACCTCCAAGATGGACTGGGAAGGAGCTCATTTTATTAAGTTGCTCTTTAGTCCCAATTTGCAGGAGTTCAGTTTTGTTGCAATTTAATTTTAAAGAGTTCTGCTCCATTCAGGTTTTAATTTCACTAAGGCAGGTTGTGAGCTGAGAAAGCTCTGATGAAGTTCCACTTTTAACATTGAAGTAGAGTTGAGTATCATCTGCATAAAAATGATAGCTTAGTCCATAGCTACGAATAATATGGCCAAGGGGAAGCATATAAATACAGAAGAGAAGAGGGCCGAGGACAGAGCCCTGAGGAACTCCTTGTGTGACTGGCGCTGAGCTGGATCTGCTGTTGCCAAGACTAACAAACTCTTGCCTATCAGTCAGATAGGATTTGAACCACTGGAGGGCAGTGCCAGAGATACCCAGCATATTCTCTATTCCAGACAGTAGAATGTCATGTCTGACAGTGTCAAATGCTGCACTGAGGTCTAACAGAATTAATATGCTGGTTTGTTCTGAGTCTGCTGCCATAAGCAAATCATTGGTTACCCGTAGCAGAGCAGTTTCACAACTGTGCTGCACCCTGAAACCAGACTGAAAGGGTTCCATCAAGTTATTAGTGGTTAAGTAATTGGTGAGCTGGGAGGCTACGACACGCTCAAGAGCATTTGATAGGAAAGGTAGGTGGGAAATAGGCCGGAAATTGTTAAGATTGTCAGCATCAAGACCAGACTTTTTTAACATTGGGGTTACAAAAGCGATTTTAAAAGTGAGCGGCACAGAGCCAATGTCAAGGGATGAGTTTATTATTGTTGTAACAGTCGGGATTATGGCATGAAGGCAGGATTTAAGTAGTGTGCTGGGGATGGGGATGGATGTGTATGACCCTCTTCTCACCTCGAATGGTATGAATACCCCAAATAGTCGAGCCCTTGTCACTTTTTGTCTCTAGGCTTATGTAAGTATTGTGGCTTTTATAGCCTTATAGTTTAGTTAGAACCTGAGGAGGGTTCAGAGTAGCCCCAGGAACTGCTTCTGGGATTATAATTGCTGTGCAAAAGTCCTAAAGGTTTATTATTAGAGTCCCCTTCACCTACTCATACTGGTTAAATTAGAGTTTCCAATTAGCCTAACTGACATATGTGAGGAAAATTGTACAGGAAAATCAGATTTTTTACCCACAATTAATTGCTTTAACACCTTATTCTTTGCTCTCCTTAAATACCTTTCACCTGTATCTTTACATTAGAAATCACTGATTTTGCTAAATCTTGAGGCAAGGGAGAAGAGGGTCAGCAACATGCCAGTCCCAGTGACATTTACCTTGGCTTAATGTTTTATAGTTGCACTGTCTTATCCAGAATGATTACAAGGAAATTTCTTCAGTAAATACCCTTTTGGGGACAATTCTATATCTCCATTGTGTCTACTTTACCCCTTTGTTATATGATCAACAGGAAACTTATCTGTTTCTCATTTTAGTTTTACATATAGATGTATAAAAAATGTTATGTGAAAATATATTTTTTGTCTTGAATTCTCTATACAGTGGTTACCTTTTTAAAACCAAGAGCTCTGACATTTTTGTCTTTGTATTCTTATTCAGGCTTTGCTGGTAAATGGAGCTAATCTGAGTGCTAAGGATGACAGAGGTTGTACCCCAGCACACATAGCTTCAGCTCATGGTCACTCATACACTCTGCAGACTATATTGCGCAGTGGTGTGGTAAGAAAACTTTTGCTGCTCAAATACATAGATGTGAAGTAAAACTGCTTAAATAATTACCATAAAATTTCAATTAGAATAAGTTTTAATGTTTAATTACTTATAGTAATATTATCCATCCAAATTCTGAACTGCCCTTCTTGCATTATGTGATTTTGAGGGCCCAGAGCATCTCATTGTTACATTGGGAATTAGGTAGGAATCCACCTTGGATGGACAGCTAGTCCATTTCAGAGCAAACTTGCATGCACACATACACAAACCTGATCAAATGGGACCAATTTACAATGTTTATTTAACCCTATTCAACACATCATTTGGGTAGTGGAAGGAAAAAAATTGTCCCCAGGTGATACCTATGCAGACAATAGGAAAGCATGCAGACTGTACACAGATGGTGATCGTGTTTGGAATTTAAATCAGATTTACATTTATGGAGAGATGGATGTACTTAAAATGTATCTATGTTATCTATGTGTGTAAATCAATCACAATTCTTGTATGCAAAGATGTGTTAACAGCAAAAACAAAGATCGTAATCTCTCTATTATAAAAAAAAGTCTTGGAAGGGAGACGTGATCTTCTCGGAAGGCAATTTGACTTCCCGCGAGAGACATTTTAACGTTGCGAGAGACATTTTAACGTTACGCGAGACAAGGCAGTAAGACAACATTTAAAACAAGTTCACAGACATCCAACCTAGCAGTTGTTGGAATGCTTTTGGCAGACATGCTTCATGTGCTCCCAGCTCTTAAAACAACGATAGGCGACAAGCAGAACACGCACCTCGCCAGCAGCAACAAGCAAGCAGATGATCCGACCGCTTCTCCTTAGCATGCATTCACCCCCTCCCCCCAGCCCCTTCACAACACGAGCAACAGAGACGCGAAGTGGCAAAAGGACAGCTGCTGTACAGGCTTTTAAATGAACGATGCACAGTGTGACAAGCAGAATACGCAGCTCGCCAGCAGCAGCAGTAGCAACAAGCCAGCAGATGATCCGACCGCTTCTCCTTAGCATGCATTCACCCCCTCCCCCCAGCCCCTTCACAACACGAGCAACAGAGACGCAAAGTGGCAAAAGGACAGGTGCTGTACAGGCTTTTAAATGAACGATGCACAGTGTGACAAGCAGAATACGCAGCTCGCCAGCAGCAGCAGTAGCAACAAGCCAGCAGATGATCCGACAGCATCTCCTTAGCATCTCCTCAGCCCCCCTTTCACAACGCAAGCAGTGTTATACATCCTGCGAGAAAGAGATTTAACCACACCCGGGGCCGGAAATAAAGGACAAGTACAGTACTGTTTTTACAAAAGTTTTAAAGTAAAAGTGAAAATAATGCATATGTAACAATTCCCATAAAATAACAAACTCTTTAAATTGTACATCCGGTAAACTAAACCCGAGGGTGGGCAAGCGAAGCGCCCTAGTTTTTTCAATAACATGTATTAATGTAAGTGATAGTTCAAAACTCATTAGAAATTTGGCATATTCCTTACAGATGATACTTACTATTGTAGTGAGGTAGTACTGATGCTTCTTCCTGAAAACTCCTTTTATGGTGGGATAATATTCAGCTATCACCTGATTTTATCCACTAATTACAAATTTATTTGCAGTACATAAAACAACTTTGTTCATGCTTTGCAGATTGAACAACTACTGCCACTTCACATTTTCTGGTATTGTTTTCACTTATTTTTTGCACTCTGGTGAAACTTTTTAGACTACACTTTTAAGACCAAATATACACTTGGGTGCCATTGTGCTCTACTGTAGACTTCATGTTGTTTATGAGAAGGCTGGAATTGATGGCTTCATGATTTACTTTTAAAATATATAGTCACCAATAAGCTTTCAACATGATAGAATATCTAACATTAGGTTTATATTTTGTCATTTTCACCTCAACATTTCCTGATGATGGTTCCTGTGACAAAATGTTGAATGGGATAGACTGGGGCTATCCTGTTCTCAGCTACAGTCTCAACTCCTTTTAGGGAATTCCCAAATGCTTCCTGGCAAGGTTAGAGATATAATTCTTCCAGCATGTCCTGACATCGCCCCTGATTCTTTTCATAGTGAGCCATGACAGGACACCACCTGCAGGAGGAGCTGGGAAGAATTGTAACTATATGCCCAAACAAACTTAGCTGACTGTTCCTAATCTGCTTTCACTCTGAGGGTCCTACCTTAATAAATGAAACAATGAAGTAAACAATTATTTTATCCATCCTTTCTCCAAACTTTGCAACTAAATTAAAGTGTGATAGGCTGCTGAAGCTTATCCTGGCAGAAGTGGGTAAATATAGGAACTGACTCTGGATAGGACAACAGTGAATCACAGGGCACACTCACATGTACTGTACATTCACACTCACTTACACTAAGATTATTTTGAGCTATTTATTTAGAGGTTTCAGTTTAACATGCATATCTTTAAGAAGTGGTAGGAAACTTGAGTACCTGGTGAAAATCTGACATGGGAAGAATATCTAAAGAACACTAAACATCTAAGCTTATTGTAGACAATAAATTAGCAAGGAATCAAACTCATGTTCCTGGAGCTGCGAGGCAGTGGCACTAATTAACAACCTGTGTATTGTCCAAAAATTAACTTATGATTTAATTAATATTGTGTTGCTTTAAACTTCTAGGATGCTAATACACCTGATAAAAACAACTGGAAACCAGTGCATTATGCAGCTTTCCACGGAAGGCTGGGTTGTTTGCAGTTTCTTCTTAAATGGGGAGCTAGTGTTGATGATGTTGAGAACAATGGAAATACACCAGGTAATAAGAGATTGCTCGTAATAGTTAATTATTCATTTTACCGAAATATTCTCATATCTTGAAAGATATTAAATCAGGAACTAAAAAAGACACTTTGTAATCAGTTTCAAGTAATACAAAAATCCCCCCCTTAATTCACTTTAGTGGTACATCACTGAATTATAATGTGAAATCCAGTTATTCTTCTTTGCTTTATGCAGGTAATGTTTAGCTCTTCGCTTTTATTTGCAGCTCATTTGGCAGCAATGGAAGGTCATCTGCACTGCTTCAAGTTTTTGGTCTCTCAGGGAGCGTATATTACCTACACTCTTGGAGCCAGGAATGATCAAGGAGAAACCCCCAAAGATCTTGCACAGAGATTCTACAAGTCATCAATCACACAATATATTGAAGCAGTAGAATATGAGAGGGATCATCCACAGGAGCAAGAAAGTATGTTTTTAAGTTTATTGCTTGTCATTTTTTGTATTAAAATGTATGTTTATCTCCATAAAGACTGTAATAGTATATTTTTAGGTTTTAATTTTATATGCTACATCCATTTCTGTTGCAGTAAAATTATTGTAACTATGGCATCAGCAGAACAATCATGAAATACCAAATTTTAAAATAAGGCAGCGCAGTAATTTAGTGATTAGTGATGCTGCCTCACTGCTTTGGAAACTCCTGGCCTATTCACTGTCTTAGTTGAGCTTTCAGGATTTCCCTGCATTCATGTGGATTGGTCTTCATTGGATACTGCAGTTTTACCCTTTATCCTATAAAGACATGCAAGTTAGATTTATAGACAATTGGCCCAGCTTCAGCAAAATTGCATGTATGTGCTTTAATGTGTCCTGTAATGGAATGTTGTCACATTCAGTGTTGGTCCCTGTCTTGCACCTGAGAAAATGGATGGACAGATGGATGAATAAAATGAAAATCAAATATTAGGAATGATTATTATTAATTACAGATGCGGTATCCAATGTAACATTAGATTTGCCACATTATTTTGTTGTATTACATTTGACTGGTTTCTGTTAATATTAGAGAAGCATCTGCCTTTATTATGCTTTTGATGGTGTAATTTCTAGATCTAGCATTTCCGGCACATGTGGCCGCATTTAGAGGAGATCTTGATACTCTGCAGAAACTGATAGAGTGTGGGGTGATAAACTTCAATGAAAGAGATGATAAGGGATCCACACCTTTGCACAAAGGTACTATAAATATTTCTTACATCAACTAGACAGGTGCTTTTCAGTGAACTGTTTCCTTTTTCTCTTAATGTGTAAGCAAAAAGCTAACTTCCTCTTCTAGGAACTTTAGTAAAAATGTTTGAAGATAACATTCATTGTTAAAAAATGCAGTAATGTAGAAAATCTAATGGATGCTTTTACTATTTATCAGTACTATATATCTTTGCTAATATGGTGGGTTGCTAGAAATCCACACATGACTTCAACCCATTCTGGGGAGATTTATATCAATGATCAGTGCACTACAAAATGTCTTTGTTATCAGAACATATTATTTTATTGGGTTACTGAACATTATTAATGTCAGAAATGTCATTATAATTGTTTTATTCATCAATTAATATTTTTTAGTTTGTTAAATAGTATGGAAATACTAAAATTAACTTTATGAAAATGTATTAAAGTTTATATTTTCTAAACAATATATTTGACTAAGTCTATGAGAATAACTTTTAGTGTTGTCTGCCTAGTTGGAAATCAGATTAACGCCTTTCTTTCTGTATCTAAGCTGCTGGACAAGGTCATCTAAATTGTTTGCAGTGGCTAATTGAAATGGGTGCAGATTGCAACATCATGAATGATGCAGGAGAGACTGCAAAGGATACTGCGAAAAGGTATTGGTCTTCACTTTTATGTAATCCATTTTAATAGCTTGTTATGACTAAAACTAATTTGATGAAGATCACATCTGTAGATATCAACCAGTCATTACTTTTTTTATAGTACCTAACACAATGGGCAGCATAATGGCAAAATTGTTAGTGGTTTTATCTCTGGAGTGTGTTATGATGACTAGTGATTTCATCTTGGTCCAGTTTGAATATGGATGTGTGCCCTGCAATGCAGTGGTGTCCCTTCCAGGGTTAATTCCTGGTGCTGTGACCCTGAATTAGTTTAAACAAGTTTAAGAATATTATGTTATTTTTACCTCATATCCATATGCTGAAGCTCCATATATCCTGATAATTAATCTGACAAAGTCGTGCTTGTGGAACAATAGTGTTATTTCTTAAAACATCCCCTACATATTAGAAACTCATTGCCGTGTTAAAATGGGCCACAGTTAGTATTAATACAACAGATCTCACATACCAACAACACCTACCAGGAAGGACATTTTTGTGAATTGATTATGCTTCATTTAGAATCTTAAAAATAAATTGTGATACAGATTAGGAATACATCAAGTACTGAAAAATTCATCTTTAAGCCTCTGTTTTGTATGTATAATTTTTAAAATTGTTGACTCTTAAAATTATTAAAGAAAAGATACTGTTATTCTCAAAAACTCAGTTCCGTTATTATTTATACACTGAAAATGGTAATACTTGTGCAGCATTTGTAACATTTACGTATAAATGGTATATTCATGAGGATACAAAATACAAGGGAAGGGTGTCAGGTGTTTTAAATCATGTGAATATGTAATTTTATTCACAGTGCTTTAGCTGTAAATACTGTATATTAAAAAAAAAGTTATTTTTTACTAATAGTACATACATTTAGTGTTCTCAAATACTTTCTAGGGCGGCACGGTGGCGCAGTGGTAGCGCTGCTGCCTCGCAGTTAGGAGACCTGGGTCTGCTTCCCGGGTCCTCCCTGCGTATAGTTTGCTTGTTCTCCCCGTGTCATGCTCCGGTTTTCTCCCACAGTCTAAAGACATGCAGGTTAGGTGCATTGGCGATCCTAAATTGTCCCTAGTGTGTGCTTTGTGTGTGGGTGTGTGTGTGTGTGTTTACCCTGCGGTGGGCTGGCACCCTGCCCGGGATTTGTTCCTGCCTTGTGCCCTGTGCTGGCTGGGCTTGGCTCCAGCAGACCTCCGTGACCCTGTGTTAGGATATAGCGGGTTGGATAATGGATGGATGGAAATACTTTTTAAAAGAAGACATTGTTAATTCTCAATTACAGAAAGTAAGGTCTAAATATCTTTACATAGTGCAATAACAATGCAAGGTTTGATCACTGTCAAAATTAAGTGTCTGCAGTTGTTTCACTAAATGGCTGTGTTACATTTGTTAGTTCAACATTCAATCAATCAACATTTATTTATATAGCACATATTCATACAAAAAAAATGTAGCTCAAAGTGCTTTACAAAATGAATAGAAAAATAGAAGACACAATAAAAAATAAACATAAGTCATATTACATTAATTAACATAGAATAAGAGTAAGGTCCGATGGCCAGGGTGAACAGAGTTAACTGTCAAACAATACCTTATAAATGAGCTGCAGTATATTCAAAAACATATCCAACTTTGAAAATGATGAGAAGTAGAAGGATGCCATTAATGAAGTGTGAATCTTGCCAAAGTGAAAAATGTAGCTGTAACTGTTGCTCTTTAGTGAAATTTTGTAAAAGGAAAATAATGTTTTGGTATATAATTATTCATCAACACATTTTCTTAATCCTTTCTTTTCAAAAACTTTTTGGGCAGTATTCTATCCAATGTGGAACAAGGCTTACTCATAAAAGGCCGGTATATCCATGATCCATTCCATTTATGAACCTGAATAATCTAATACAGCATCACAGATAAACAGCCAGTTCCAGCAGCTTTGGGCAACAGGCAGGAGACAGTCCAAGATCCAAGATGTAGAATCTGTCCATTGCAGGGCATACACATAAACATGTGATCAGGGTTAATTATCCATACATTTAAACTCAGGACTCTGGAGCTATGTCACATTTCACTCCAAAGTCATGTATGCCCATTTTCAGATTATGAAAGGAAACTGAAGTACTTTGACAATTCAAGGGAATATAAGGTAGAATATGCAAATAGACTGTGGGTATGCTGAGAAATGGCCTCTAATCTTTGTCTGGATTTTTCTGCATTAAAGGTTTGCTCAGCTTGCAGCTGTGAAACTGCTGGGTGGAAGAAGTCAGGAGGAATCTGATGAGGAAATTCAAACAGATGATCCATCTTTCTTTGAAAAACATAGTGTAGAAGGAAGTACAGATGGTCCAAATGGCCCCAATATGTGTCTTGGAGAGAAGAAAGAGGGAAGAAGTAAGTCTGGTGTTTTTTTTTTTTTAAAAACATATGCAAAACGCAGCTGGGATGTTGGCATAGCAATTAGCACTTCATTGCCATCATAACATTGCCAGCCTTGAGATTCTAGGATGAGAAGGTTGCTATGCAGGCTGTATATGATTCCTACTTAGGTATACTTAATGTTAATAGAGTTTTTATGTGGGAGAATGTGCACTTTGATGGAAAGGTGCTTTACCTGGGTTGGCTCCTGCCTGTAGCTGAAGGCTACTGAGGAAGTCTCTGGACCACATGACCCTAAATTGGATTAGAAGGGATGAATAAATGGATGCAGTACAATATTTTTGATGAACTAGGGGGCTTTGCCCCCTGCTCGCTTCACTCGCCAACCCCCGTTTTTGGTTTTCCAGATACACAATTTTAATATTGTTTTCTCTTTGAATTGTTGCTGTTTCGTTAGTTTCACTTTTATTTCAGAACTTCTGTAAAAACAATATTTGGAATCTTTCGAGTCCCAATGTGCTGAATCTTTTTAATGAGGTCAGTACGACGTGTTTAATGACTTTGTACCATAATTCAGGATAGGTTTCTCTGTTTGGAATTTCAGCACAGACAAAACGATCTTCATCATCAGCAGTTATTATTTTTTTTTTTCGCAAAGTATCCAATAAATGCATGTGAGGTAAACTCTGTTTTTGAAAATTCTCTTGACTTAAACTTCAGAGCCTTACAATATTTACACACTTCTGTTCTGACATATCACTTATGTCCATATGTTCGATCTCTATTCGTCTTTTCGTTATTTCTCCGAGTAATAATTTCTCTTTCTTTGCGCTAATGTGATGTTTACTTTCTTTGTTTTGACACTGTCATTGTTTGCTGCTTTAATATTCTGTATCTTGCTATGCATGTGTTACGCGTCTGTTTTTTTTTTGAGTCTTTTGAATTCCAGTTTTCATTATCTCTAACCTGCTCTACATGTGTTTGGCCCCCTTGTTTTTTAACCTCTTTATGACATTTTACTTTGTTTTCTACTCTGTCTTTTATTTCTGACCTTGTTTTATCTGTTTTAATGACACCTGGTGCATGGTGATTACTTTCCCTTTTTTGAGTAATAATTTCTGTTTGTTTGCGCTACTGCGATATTTACTTTCTTTTTTTTTTATACTTTCTAATTTTCCTACTTTCATATTCGTTAACTTTCTCCACATGTTTATCGCGCCAATATTTTTTTTTTTGAGCCTTTTGAATTCCAGTGATATTATAATCTCTAACCTGCTCTGCATGTGTATAGTGCCAACGTCTGAATTGGATGTGCTTTTTTTTCCAATTCCACTTGTTCCGGGCTGATAATTACTTTCCTTATTTTCAGAATTTGCACCTAGATTATTCTTTTTTTTTTGTCTCTCCAACACATTTGAGTCTCTTTCCTCCATGCTGCTTTCTTCTTCGCTTAGTCGTCTACATTCCATTTATAACGTATTGTCCTGATACCGCGCTTTATATGCGCTGAGAGCCCTGGATCTGGGTATGCTGAAAGCCAAAACACGACTGAGTGCGTTCCTCCCCGTGCTGTTATTTATTTGTAAGTAGGGCGTGTCTTGCAAGAATCTCATGTTCTTCGCCATCACGAGATGGTCCTGAGTCAATCTCTTGGCACAAAGTCTCATGTTTAAGGTCCCCGAGAGACGCTCCATGGCCAATCTCTTTAGTCTTGCAGGTCTTTTAAGTGTCTTCCATGATCTTAACGTGAAGATCACGTCTTGTCGCCCTACTGTTTCTCTCCAGGATTTTTTTTTATAATAGAGAGATATTTTCAACTTGGAATTATATTTCAGAGCAGCTTGTGTAACGTGATAAACTGGTAGCGATCTTAAATGTCATTAGTGTAAGGTAACTGCATGGCTCCAAGGAATAACAACCCATTTAAGAAGATAGAGCTAATGATACAAATTTGTATGATAATATTATTTAACAATGTTAAGGTTAATGTTTTGTAAGGCAAGTTAGAAAATAAAAAAAATCTGCTTGCACAAGTCTGAAATATATCAGTCAACCATAACACAGTAAATAGTTTAAACTATGTGAAAATGAGTACAATATAAACATTTCTTCACAAATATTTAAATTCTTTTTTATTATTTTAGTGAGGGCTTTCAAGAAGATTGAAGACCTTGAACGATTGTTAGAAATTGCGAAAAGTAACTATAGACAGCTGGGAGGAATACTTGAAGAAGACAGAAAAAAACGGAGAGAAACCACAGAGGCAGAAAGGTAATGTGAAAACCATTACAAAATCTTTAAGTGGAATTGGATGCCGAAATGTCAAGTGTTGGAGTAAAATCAACTTCATGAAATGAACCGCACAATTTAAAGGCTTTGCAGATGTAACAGATGTACAGGACTGCACATTTGACAATGTTTCGGGTAAAAAGTAGCTTAAAATTTGATCGCTGTATGAATGTGCACAGTAGAAGGGTGAAGAACCAAATAGATACGAGTATTGTGAAAATGTTAACCTGAGTAAATTAAGATCAAACATTAGACGCCTTATGTAACTCAAATCCGTTTCCTGCATCATAATAATACAAACATTAAGTCCTACCAACATATCACTATATATGTTTACTTTTATCAGCTGGATACTTTCTCAGTTATAAATGCCAGCATTTCAATTTGTTACTAAAGATGCTACTTTTGAAGAATCAGTAGATTGTCACAAATTAAGCAAAATATATAAATTGTTTCTGTGGTGGGCTGGCGCCCTGCCCGGGGTTTGTTTCCTGCCTTGCGCCCTGTGTTGGCTGGGATTGGCTCCAGCAGAACCCCATGACCCTGTAATTAGGATATAGCGGGTTGGATATAAATTGTTTCATTCTGCTTTTTTATGTATGCTCTTGATGGTCTCAAACCATGCTTGAGGTTAAAACCTGTCTTGCTTCCTTTTGATGCCCATGCCAGAACAGGCCTGTGTGCACTCTTTGGAATACACAGTAAAGTTTAAAGTTGCTGGATGTTTAAGTATGCCTTGAGATGGACTGGTATCTCTTAAATGGTGGCCACAGTCATCAGCGTTTACCATCCAACCTGACAGAACTGGAGAGGATCTGCAAGGAGGAATGGCAGAGGATCCCCAAATCCAGGTGTAAAAAACTTGTGGCATCTTTCCCAAGAAGACTCATGGCTGTATTAGCTCAAAAGGGTGCTTCTACTAAATACTGAGCAAAGGGTCTGAATACTTAGGACCATGTGATATTTCAGTTTTTCTTTTTTAATAAATCTGCAACAATTTCTAAAATTTTTTTGTCTGTCAATATGGGGTGCTGTGTGTACATTAATGAGGGAAAAAATTAATTTAAATGATTTTAGCAAATGGCTGCAATATAACAAAGCGTGAAAAATTGAAGGGGGTCTGAATACTTTCCGTACCCACTGTATATAATTCAAGTGTCATTCAAATTCATACCTGGACTGACTCTGGCTCTGTACAACACAGTACTACAAAATTGTCTTCCAAAACCTAATAGATGGAAAATTTTTAAATAAGTGATTTTACCTTACATTATGATGGTAAGTCTGTTTAGTAAAGTCTGGCAATGTTTTATCTCCTTTGTCAGACTCTCTTAAGACAGTTATAGGCTTTATCTGATTAATTTAATTTGTACGTTTCACAAGATTGATGCCCATTGCCTCTTTATTTTGTAGCATCTTGGATGATTCACCTTCAATTCCCTCCTTTAAAACACAGGAGGACAAAGTCAGAATCCTTCAGAGTTGTCAGTTGGCTTTTTGTGTCTCCCACTGTGAGGAGGAGGAGCTGCAAATTGTGACAATATATATAATATTTCCTTTTTTTCACACTTAGGACCATTCAGGAACTTCAGGCACAGCTAGAGTATGAACGGTTACATAGAGAAAGGCTGGAATGTAAGGTGGATGAATACATGGAAGAAATTGGGAAGCTTAATAAGAGCCTGGACCGTTACCGAACAGAACAGGTCAGGTGTTCTTTTTATCTTTTTTTGGTGAATGCAAAGTATTTAAATTATTATGGTACAATCTTCAATTCTTGATGTGTAATATATGAAATACATGACACATTTTTACTAAAATTCTTCCAGTATGGTATGCATTGTGTGTACTACATGGGATATACGTTTTGTCGTAAACTTACCTTTACACATACAAACCATAAGTATTTTTACAATACATTTCTCTGCCATTACCATTGTATAGTGCCGAATGGGTGGGATTGTGGTTGAAATTTAACATCTTATTAATGAAAGAAACATCATCTAACTGGACAATTCAGTAATCAGGCAGGAGAAAAGCTGTTCATTTTATCTTTTAATTACTCCTCAGCAAAATTCCTTGGAGGAAGCATTCTACAGAAGCAGTCCGTTACAGCATGGTCAGAGAAACAAAGAATAGAGGTTCATTTTATAAACAGTTGAATTTACATACATTGTCAATCAATGCATACAGCGATGCATACATTTTACTCTGGTTGGTTCATAGGTTTACACCCAAATGATTTATATAAAATAAAAGTCCTTTATATCTCTTATACCTTTTGAGATGAGTCACCACCCTTGAAATTTCTGTGCATATAATTCTCCATTCTTGTTTATAGGACATCTGCTGATTTCTTAGTCATCCTTCAGTACATTCTGTATATTACATCAGCCTTTCTTCTGGTACATTCTTTATTTACTTGACCATCTCAGTATTTTTCCTAAACCAATTCTTATATTTCAGTGTACATTTTGTTGTTCACTTGATCTTTATCTCGAGAGTTTCCGACATTTATTGACCCTTTATGCTATTTCTTAAAGATGAATGTTACGTTGCCCTAAAATTATTCTTCCACAGGATCTAAATATGGAGTCTCATTTTAATTAAATTGCCTCTGTACCTACTGTATAATAACAGGAAGTTGACATTTAAAAATCGATTATATGTTATATTAACTTATTATTAGTTTTCAACCTTTTAAAATGATCATTTTGTTTTTGATTATAGGAATTTAGTGAAGAACCAACAGGTGAAAAAAAGAAAACTAAGAAGAAGAAACAAACAAGTGTGGGAGGTGTGTTTGTTCGAAGAACTCCTGAAAAGTAACGATTTACACAAAATCGTGAAATATCAACATCATAAATGGTTTTTAATTATTTTATTTGGAATATTGTATCAGTTTGAGCTGGTCTTGAACAATAAAGGCATTTTAGAGATGTCACAAAATTGAAAAAAATGTAGGTTTATTTTAGAAAAAAATAATACAATATCAGCTTTTTATGATACACAAAATATCATCCTGTCTGATTCTACTCATTTCATTAAGCAAATGATTTTTGTTTTTTTTTACTGTAAACAATCTGAAGTCTTTTTTATTTATATATTTGTTTAAATCTGCAACTGGCTTAAAAATGATAATGTAAATATGTTTTGCCAAAATATCCAAACCTATTGAAATTGGACTTCATGTACATTATAAATAAATATCCAGATTAACAAATTTATATTGCTGTGGATGGTATACTTTATTATTGATTTATGCAATCTGCCTCATATCATATTTTTCTCTTTTTATAGCAAGTTATGTTTACTGAAACACCGGACTAATTATTTTGGATTAGTTTAGTTCAAATCTGCTTTTGATTCTCTATAACCAATAAGTTTTGAATTTGTAATAAGTATGTGAAAAATGTATACAACATTATTGCACTTATTCATGTAATACATTTAGAAGTGTTTTGGTTAAAATGTATATATGATGACACATAAATATGACAAGTGAAATTGATCAGACAATATTTAAGTCAAAGTTATCTGTTCCAAAACACAGTTGTTCTGAACTGCAGTAAAGTATAGTGTTCTGATAAACAACTAAAAATGCCTTTGAGATGTGTGTTTTTGGGGAATTGTACCATGTAAAAAGATGTACATCCAATTATGGCTACCAGAGGAAGGGTTTGAAAAGGGATTTGGCCCAATTTGGCAGTGTAGGCAACACCATGTTTTAACCATGATCTTAGCAGAAGCAATGTATGCTTGTATGAGTCTTCACACAATTTATAGGGTGATGTGGGAATGATCAGCTGTGCAAACATGAAATGAGACTGTCTGCCAATTCTGTGGTCAGTCAAAGATGAGACCAAAATAGGTAACTGCATTCTTCCTCTGTTTCACCATTTGCAAATTTTTCTTCTATTTTCTCCATAATTATACCTTGCAATCGTGATGCTGGCAGTAGTGCAGAAGTGTGTGGGTTAGAATAAGTGTTTTGCACAGAAAGGACTGCAACAAAACTGGCAACATTAGTCTGGGGTGTATTGTTAACATCTTAATTTGATCTATGCCATTCATTCAGGCTTGAATTTTATAGTCTCCTGGCAAATTGGACTGCTCTGTCATCATATATGGATAGTAATTTTGAGGTTCTGCCACAGATTTTTAATAGGTCTTATGGTTAAGATTATGACTGGGCCTCTTATGGGCATCTATTTTTTCATTTTAAGTCACTGTTGCATTGCTCTGCCAGTATTCAAAGGGGCACTGCCCAAACGAAACAGACTTTCTACCTAGTTCATTTTGTTTTCATCAACCCTGACAAAGACTGACAATCATTGCTGCTGACAAAAGCATCCGCATAACAAAACTGTATTTTCTGATTTTGATACTGTAACTTGGTTCTTCACCAGAGTTTAATTTACTCTTCATATGCCACTTAGAATTTAATCAGTGTAAGGTATTATGGTCTATTGTAAGACAGAACAGACAATAGATACAACATAAGACCAGCAATCCTGTTAAAGTTTTCACATATTACAGTGTCATGAATGGGTTACAATGTGAAAAACATTCACTAAATTGCTATTCTGTGTTTAAAAAATTATTCTTTGTAAAAAAGGCTGACACCGCTTCTGTAGGAACAGTTTTGTAAAAGAGGACTACTCTAGCTGTGCTAAAAAAAGCACATTGGAATGCATAATTCATTGTAACTTGTCATGGATGAGCTACAGCAACCAGTGACCCAAGCAAGTTCAATGTCTCTTAACATAAAACAGGGTGAGTTTGTAATAGATTACAGAACACATAAACCTTGGACTGTGCAGGCACAAAAACATCTCTTGGTCTGACAAACTAAATCCTGACAATCACCACAGAAGGAAGAAACAGAACACAGTAAAACCCATTGAAATCCATTGCTCCGTTTTCTCCAGGTTAACAATGCTGGCTGGTAGCAGAGAAGTAATGTTGGGTTTACTTTAAGACACAGACTTGGTCTTCCCCATTAAGGAGAGCAATGTTTGAGCATTATAAGATATCTGAACATCATTGCTAATTGTGTACCTTCAAAATCAGTAACATTTAACCCATTTGAGAATGGTACTTTTCAACAGAGTAATTCCTCATGCAACAAGGACAAGGAAATAGTTCTTGGAACTGTTCTGGAAATATAATCCGTGGACTCTGTAGTCATCCGATCTTAATTCAAATGAATGTGAAAATAGAATCAAACATTAGAGATAATAGTTTCACAGTCGGCTACTCTGCTATAATTATTGGAAGGCAAACAATCTATGTATGGAAATATTTAGTTTGTTTTGAGGTTTGATGGGAGATCAACTCACAATTATGATAGGTGTACCTAATGAAGTTACGAAACTGAGAAAATTTGAGTGGTCTGTAGAATTTTGTTCTCACATTATAGAGTTTTCATGTTGATCAGTTACATCTAATTACATTCAATTTCACCCTGAGGGTAAATTGACTTTCTGCTTGACCTTTAGGGGTCAGAGTGGAGGGTCAACTATTGCACAGCACCACTGGAGCAATTTTCAGGTTAAGAGCCTTGTTCAAGGGTCCAATATTGTAACAAAATGAAAGGTGCAAGGATGAAGTGTGTTTGTGGGACTAAGAGATGTTAGTACATTGTACATTTTTTATGATCAAATGTTTATTTATAAAAAGAATACTTGTAATGCATTTTTGAATGTCAGTATACTGTTTATACCAAACAACATGCACAACTGAACAGCAAATAAACATACAGTATAATGCTACTTTATTTTACACAACAAAACTTTGGTTGTTACTGTATCTTCAATGCAACTGGATCTATAGAGTTCTTTGTCCAAAAAAAAATGCAAAAATGGTACAGTATCTTTGAAATCTCTGATATCAGCCATTATTTCCAAAATCGGTAAACACCCAATGCAATTGCAAGGCAGGTAAAAACTGTAGCTGTTAAAAAGATATAAATTAAAACTGGGCTTTGTTAGCAGCAGATCAAACAAACTATTTTAAACATTTTTAAATGGAAAAAAATTATCTGCATTTCAAATTATTAACCACTCACCACTTGCAAATTTTAAAACTGAGAATTGGGTACAAATAAGTTATGGCAATACACAAAAGGAGACAACATTTACAGTATATTGCGTATTTCTCAAAAAAAATTGCCTTGTGATTTAGAAATGTGCATTTGCCAATAATAATAACACTGTCTAAAAAACAGGCTTATAGGGTCACTATTTTTATTTGCATTTCCTAATCAACATGTTAATTTAATCTCAAAATAAGGTTACCTGCAAGGTAGCGTGCTGTATGTAGTTTAAGTGACTCCAGCAAAACTTTTAGTGAGGCTACTTCAATGTCTATTTTTTTGTGTGCTTCCATAGTAGTACGGTCTACTTCTGAATTCTGGAAAAAGAAAAAAAAAATTCAGTAAATATATAAGCATTGCGCATATATTTCAATAATATGCATGTGTTCAAATATGAACAATTGATTTATTCACATTTCTTTACACAGACTAATACTTCAATGTGACACACAACTAGAAAATGTACCCCCTTTGGCCCTGAGCTGACCTAAGCTGCCAATATCACTTTTTCATAAAATAAATGCAGGCTGCTACTATTTCTAAGCCTGGTCCTGGCAACTGCTTACCCAAATGTAGTAACTTGCCAGACCCTGAGTTAATGTATTATATGTTGTAATAACAAACCTTACCCAAATGAAGAAAAACATGCATCAGATATCCTGCAGATGTCCTATTATATTATATTATATATGTCATGCATCAGAAAGTAAGCTGTCTCGTGTATTATTACGAGAAATTTTCTATGTGCACAAAAAGTGCAAAAATCTGACAGTTCTGGTAACTCAGTACACCCCCACAGCACCGGTCTCATTATTAATGATGACCTCTACAATCAATTAGGATTCTGTGACATGCAGTACGGTGACAAGGACTAGCCTCACTCTACATTTGCTATTTGCTTTACACTAAGAACATGCTTGCACAATTGCCGTGGTTGGAGGCTGGGCCCTCTAGACATCCAGTCTCTTTTTTTCTAGTACGGTAATTTCTTTTCTGCTTTGTTTTTTCTTTTCAATGAATTCAGATTAGCGAAGACTCCTCTCCAGTCACCATGTCTCAATCCAGATATGAGACAACAAGCAGAGTTGTGACTGTCAATATATATTGAGGGGGTTGCAAAGGCATCTATGGTGGCTGGTAATAACCCTTTCTCAGATTTAACCCAAAGTCCAAAAGCCATTAATTAAGCCTAAAGTTTTCAAAGTGTTCAAAGTGTTTTACAGGTTTTATTTCAGGTTTCTTATGGTGAAGAAATGTATATTGCCAAGTGTGGTGCTTTTTTAATACATAAATACAGCTTCACTTAGCCACAGCAACTTTCCTGCGGGAAATGAATTAATCATCTCATTGTAGAAAAATGAACTTTAACTTCAAACTACCAAACATATTCTTTCACTGGAAAAGTGGGTTAGAAAATGGCTGTATGGCTGATTTGCACCATCATGTATTATTATAATCATGTCTGATTTGTAATGTGTTTCTAATAATACATGCTGGTAATGGCACTACATAAAGACTGACTGAATGAAATGCAATTATCATTTAATATGTTTGTCAAACATAGTAGTAATCTTTACTGGTTACATCAATGCTAATTGATGAATAAATAGAAAAGTATACCAAAAACAACTAAATGGCATTTCTGGTTAGCACCAATTGTTAATTTCCACCCATGTGTTCACATTGCAATACATATTAAGTTTATGCATTAAGATTAAATTCAGTAATGTTAAAATCATTCTTGTACACAGTAACATTCATCTATTTACAATATCAGTGTGCTACATTATGTTTGAAAATGCAAACCACAACTTGAAAAAAAATGTAAAATACAATCAATATACAGGTGCCGGTCATCAAATTAGAATATCATGACAAAGTTGATTTATTTCAGTAATTCCACTCAAAAAGTGAAACTTGTATATTAGATTCATTCATTACACACAGACTGATGTATTTCAAATGTTTATTTCTTTTAATTTTGATGATTATAACTGACAACTAATGAAAGTCCCAAATTCAGTATCTCGAAAATTAGAATATCAATTAAGACCAATGCAAAAAAAGGATTTTTAGAAATGTTGGCCAACTGAAAGGAATGAACATGAAAAGTATGAGCATGTACAGCACTCAATATTTAGTTGGGGCTCCTTTGGCCTGGATTACTGCAGCAATGCGGCGTGGCATGGAGTCGATCAGTCTGTGGCACTGCTCAGGTGTTATGAGAGCCCATGTTGCTCTGATAGTGGCCTTCAGCTCTTCTGAATTGTTGGGTCTGGCGTATTGCATCTTCCTCTTCACAATACCCTATAGATTTTCTATGGGGTTAAGGTCAGGCGAGTTTGCTGGCCAATCAAGAACAGGGATACCATGGTCCTTAAACCAGGTACTGGTAGTTTTGGCACTTTGTGCAGGTGCCAGGTCCTGTTGGAAAATGAAATCTGCATCTCCATAAAGTTCGTCAGCAGCAGGAAGCATGAAGTGCTCTAAAACTTCCTGGTAGACGGCTGCGTTGACCTTGGACCTCAGAAAACACAATGGACCAACACCAGCAGATGACATGGCACCCCAAACCATCACTGACTGTGGAAACTTTACACTGGACCTCAAGCAACGTGGATTCTGTGCCTCTCCTCTCTTCCTCCAGACTCTGGGACCTTGATTTCCAAAGGAAATGCAAAATTTACTTTCATCAGAAAACATAACTTTGGACCACTCAGCAGCAGTCCAGTCGAGACGCTTCTGACGCTGTCTCTTGTTCAAGAGTGGCTTGACACAAGGAATGTGACAGCTGAAACCCATGTCTTGCATACATCTGTGCGTGGTGGTTCTTGAAGCACTGACTCCAGCTGCAGTCCACTCTTTGTGAATCTCCCCCACAGTTTTGAATGGGTTTTGTTTCACAATCCTCTCAAGGGTGCGGTTATCCCTATTGCTTGTACAGTTTTTCTACCACATCTTGTCCTTCCTTCGCCTCTCTATTAATGTGCTTGGACACAGAGCTCTGTGAACAGCCAGCCTCTTTAGCAATGACCTTTTGTGTCTTGCCCTCCTTGTGCAAGGTGTCAATGGTCGTCTTTTGGACAACTGTCAAGTCAGCAGTCTTCCCCATGATTGTGTAGCCTCCAGAACTAGACTGAGAGACCATTTAAAGGCTTTTGCAGGTGTTTTGAGTTAATTAGCTGATTAGAGTGTGGCACCAGGTGTCTTCAATATTGAACCTTTTCACAATATTCTAATTTTCCGAGATACTGAATTTGGGACTTTCATTAGTTGTCAGTTATAATCATCAAAATTAAAAGAAATAAACATTTGAAATGCATCAGTCTGTGTGTAATGAATTAATCTAATATACAAGTTTCACTTTTTGAATGGAATTACTGAAATAAATCAACTTTGTCATGATATTCTAATTTTATGACTGACACCTGTATATTTATTGCCAATATATAAATATTTCCTCATATATTTTATAATGGCCTAAAGAAAAAATATATTATTGTTTGAAAAGCATTTCAAAGGCAACCTGAAGTCAATTAGGCCTAATTACAGATAACTTTTATTAGTAAGTACATTCAGATTAGACTATTGCTTGAGTGGCTTTTAGTGAAGATGTCTATACTTTAAATGCTTTACTAAGCAATTATTATCGATATGCTTTATGTTATAATTTGAAAATGAATCGATTAATTTTAACATTCACCCTTACTCAATGAATAGCAGAAACCTTTCAGAACAGGGATATTTTGTTTAGGTTCAGCCTCTGCTATGCCATCTTCCCATGGTGATAAACATACAGCAAAATACCTTTACCTTTTTGTGAAATTCTGTACTAACTTCCATTAATTTCTTCTCTTGTTCAGTAAACTAAAAAGAGAAAAAGCAAATCTGAAATATTTTCATATTTGAAATGTGAAATAAATATTATCATAAATATGTTAGCCAATACCATGTCAGTTACTCTGCTTCTCTCCAAATTAATATCAAGTTTGGCATCAGCTTTGATCTTCTTACTTTCTTCCTTGATAAAAAGGAAAAAAAAAATCTGAATCAATATATGTATTTACTTTTCTTTATTAAACCTGATAACATAATCTTTTATTAAGATTACTTACCAAGAGCTGTCGTTTAACTTGTTCTAACTCATTTTTCATTTTCTGAAAAACATTATCTATTTTTTATTTTGGAACATTTTTTAGCAATCTCATTTTACATAAAGAAAATAAGATTAAAAACTTTAATATTACTGATAGCTACATTGTGACTGTTTTGGTTAGAAGTGTTTTTGACATAATAATTCGGTTGTGGCACTACACACCTGGAAGAGAGACACTGCACATTTATCCACAGAGTGTGTGAGTGTGTGTGTGAAAGAGATACTATCAAGATTTTAAAAAACAGCATTAATGAGACCCACTGCTATGTCAAAATCCTCTAGCCTGGGTACATGCCCACCAGCAAGTCAGAAAGCATAAGGTGGAAATGGTTGCATGAATGTGCATGCAGTGGATGAAGCAGAAAAAAGATCATTGGAGCCATATGATATGCTACAGAAAATAGATGGTAAAAATGATGATAAAATGTCAAAATAAACATTATATATTATGTTGGAATACAGTAAAAGCATGAACAGTGTTAAAAATATCTCAAAATCAACATTATATCCTCAAAATTGAAAGCAGAAATGCAATTGAATATTCATAAATTTCCAGTTTTATATCATATTATATGTAAGTTATGGATGTAATTCATTATTATGATATGATGATTACTATTTAAAAACAGCAGAGTGTGAAGGCTCACATACTCCTTAAATTGCATCACAAAAACAGATCAATGGATCACTTAAAAGGGCTGTAGCCTTCAATCCCCAAAGTAGAACTGAAATGTTCACACTACACATGCTCACACATGATCAAAGGTATGCTTAGAAGACTGCACGGTCAAAGGGCCTACCAGATCAACCCAGAGACAGGCTAGCGATACTAGGCACAAAAAAACTTTCACATACTCCAGAAAATTTTATTTTGTAGGTAAGAAATTGCCCTGAGCATATCACAGAAAATTGGAAAAATGTGATTATGATGACTAAGTTGAGTTTATCATAAATATGTTAACAATATGTTAAATTATTGGGGTGAATATTTACTTATTTAGTTTTTAAAGACCATCTGCTGGTGGATGAAGTCAGTGAATAGAGCACTTAACACAGGGATGATAACCTAAACACACAGAACTACCATACTTCAGTGCTTAAATGGGCTGCCAAGTTCTGCAAGGTGGCAACAATACTAACCAAGCACAACTGCTGTTCATTTTACCACTTAATTAACACCTGACAATTAAGAAAACCCCTAAATCTGAAAGTGCAGCATGTGTTGTACGTATCCATTAAAGCAGAAACTGTACACAATCTGTTTGAAAGTACCACCTTACCTCATTCTCTGCTCTCAGATTAGCAAATTCACTTTTCTCCAAAATGACCATATCTTTTTTGATTGAGTCGAGATGAGCCATTATTTGTTGTAGTGCAATTTCCTAGCAAAATTATAAAGAATGGATTTTTAAATGTATTTTCTCTAGCACATTCTTAATGACAAAATTATCAATTACTGAATTTGGGCAATGGAAATGCTTGAGCATAATGTATAGTGAATTTTGCTGAATTTCCAAAATCCAAAATATTAGGTTTTGGATCTAATGAACAATCATTAAAACAAAATTATTTTAGTTTAGTTTCAGAATTTCACATTGTGTCAAATTAGTATGAGAACTACTTTAAGACTTACTCTAGTTTCTGTTGTCAGGGATGCCAGGGGCCATGACCCGGCTGGGACGCCATGAGGGACCGGATGTGGGTCTGTGCCCACCCTGGATCACGTGGGGGTCGCCTTCCTGGTTGCTTTGGGGGCCACGGGTACAAGGCATGGAAGCTCCACCCTGTAGGGGCCCGTGGTCACCGCCAGGAGGCGCCCCAATGCCTTGGGGACCTGTTACCCCCGCACTTCCGCCACGCCAGGAAGTGCTGGGGGGAAGAATTAGGATGGCGCCCGGAGAGCTGCCGGGAGGACAGCTGGCACTTCCGCCACGCTGGGGCGTGGCTAGAGGAGGAATGCTGGGAACACCTGGGGCTCATCCAGGGACTCTATAAAGGGGGCCGTCTCCCATCATTCGAGGCTGGAGTCGGGAGGCAGAAGGACAAAGCTCAGGAGAGCTGTGGAGGCGGCCCGAAAAGGAAGGCATTGTGGCCAGGACTGTGATTGGGGTATTTGTGCACGTGACTGGGGTCTGAGTGACCAATGGACTGGGGTCTTTGTGACTAATTATTGTATATAGTGTAAATAAACGTGTGGTGGTATTTTGACAACATGTCCGCCTGTCTGTGTCTGGGCCGGGTTCACACTGTCTAAATCTTACAGTAGTTTACAAGGTTAATATAAATCAATCATATATGAGAAAGTGAGAGTGCCCTGTAGTGCCAGGATAAATATCTTGTTCTAGAATGTTTAGGTTTGGAAAATTAATGAACCAATGAAAACATAGTGGAGTTATGGAAATGTAGGCTAGCAAAAACTGAGCAGCTTTAAGCTAGCATGGAATTAAGAAGGCTTTAACAAAAATAAAAATTAAAAATAAAGTTTTTTTTTCTCCTTTCAGGTTTACGTAAGGATTCTTTGTTTAAAACAAACAATGCTATTGTAAACTTGAAAGGAAAAGGAAAATGGCCAAATTAAAATCAAAATATTACAAATAGGGACTAAGTAAAATAAGATTTTGGTTTAGGTGCGGAAACTGGCCAAATGCACATTTTCTGTTTCAAAAACATAAACCTGTGAAAAGAAGAGAAGTTTGTGGAAATATTATTATAGGAGCATCTGAAAATTATCTCATGTACATATAGTTTATTTTTGCAAGGAAGATTTTAGAGGGTGAGTTGTACTTCCTATTCCTGCTTCGTGTGGTTGTCCATGTGATGGCAGCACATAGAAGGAGCAAACATAAACTGCAGCACAAAAAATAGGAATGGAATCTAAAAACAATCTAATCTAAATCTTTGTCAGTTTAGATCAAAAAATTAACTCTATTCACAAATGAGTCTCGTACTTGACTGAATTCAGATATTAATGTTATATAATTAGTCTAGTGCTGTATCAACATGCACCTGCAAAATGAAAAACCTCTGGCCTAACTGATGCCAACCATGATTTGTTTCATATTAAGGTTCCATACTCCAAATTTACAATTAACAAAACCAGTATCAGTGTCCTCTTGACAGAACTAAACATGAAATAAATGTTCATTAAATGAAAGAAACTAAGCATCAGAGGAGTATCTCTAAAGTCTATGTCACATTAGATGACATTTCTTTATTTACAGTACATAACCTTAGCAAGTTTGAGGCAGATCGCCTAATGTAACGTACCCAGCAACTTACTTAAACTAGTCTTCAGCTCACTACAATAAAATTAAACAGGTTTAGAAATGTTTATCAGGAACAGCATTATGAGAAAAACAACACAAATTAAACTTATTCTGTCACATAGAAAAACTGCTACAACAAATGAGGTTAAAAGTAGTATGATACTTGCATAAATAAATTGCACAGTGATAATGGAAATGATACCGGAACATGGCTTTGTCTGCCCTTTAATTGTTTAATAGCCAGTCAAAGTAAATTTGTCAAACACACCTGATGAGATCCTGTTACCATGTCTCGATACACCGTATCCATACAGGCAGTGGTTAATGTTACTAGTGTTGTAACAAGAATTTCTGCTTCTTCCTTTTTGAAACCTACCAATAATACAAGAATATACGTATAAGCTAAATCTTGTTATTCTCTTTAAAATACAGTATCAGAAATGTTATATGCAAATGGTCTGCAAATTCTCATTTAAATTTTGCATTTGGTTAACAAACAGGCTGAAACCAAGATAAGCCTTATTTTAGTTTAATGAAATGTCCCAAACAAATGAAAAATCAAAAAGATATTTTTTGGGAAAAATAATTAAAAATGAATTATTTTGAAAGGGGCTGTCCTAGTATCTAAATGAAAAGCACAATTAAAGGAAAAACTGAGGAACGTGTATTAGTGAACAGTCAACATATTTTTAAAGGGCAGAGATCATGTTATAATATGCAAGTCTATGATGAAGCAAAAAAAGCATTCATTCAGTATGGTGCATATATTACTTATTTTGATCTTCAATACACTTTTGATAAGGTCCAGCATGACAAGTTACAGATCAAACTAAACATGTGGAAGTTCAAGGGGCAGTCTGTAAATAAAGGCAAAATTGGCTTAAACACAGGATGCAAAATAACTTTTTCTAAATCAGGTGATCCTAAAAGTGGGGTCAATCAAGGGTCAGAGTCGAGAAAACTTTCTTTTGATTTCTATAAATGATCTTTATAAAATTGTTGCTAACCAGATTTTTACATTTGCAGACAGCATTAAATTAGTTAGGGTGACATGACAGAAGTATTTTAAATTGTGAAGAAAATTAGAATGGCGGATGCCATCTATTACTACAAAATTTAGTTTTACAACTAGAACATGGGACTACAGATGGAAACTGCTTAAAGGTAAATGTTGAGCAAATATTTAAAAGGTACTCTTCACACAGAGGACCATATGTGTAAGGAGTAAATTAAATGTAGTCTGGTCCTGATGTTGCCAGGACAGATTTGATATTCTTGACACAGGTCTGGATTACATGGGTTCAAAAAATCATGGGTAGTAAAAATCACATACTGTAGCAGATACAGGCAGATTCTTATACTTATCCTCTTTACCCTAATTGTCATTTTCTCTAAGACATATTCAGCTACATTCAAGTCCCATATTATTCCTCCAGAGATCATTGTTTGTAGACAAGACATCTATATTTCACTGCAGCACTGAATTAGTGCTATTTTATTTACAGTGGCATGTTTTGTTCAAAGAAAAGGACTTTCAGTATAATCTGGTTCCCCTACTGTACCTCAACATGTATAGTATTATTAAATTATATAGTACATTAACTTCTAATTTAAAAGTATGTATGTCATACACTTCCAAAACTTTATGAAACATCAATATTCTCCATTATAAAATTATGAGAAAGAGACTGTGATGATACTTACCACTGGCCTGTAGGTCCTTTACTAAAGCATGTGTGTCAAAAGATAGTTTTCTTTGTTCAAGTGGTGTCAGATTTACTTTTCTTGCATCATATGTTTCAACTACAGCAGTACAAAACTCTAAAGGAAAATAAATTGTTATTAATTGTATCTCATATAATTTAAAATATAGCAATAATGAAATACTCTGAAAAAAGTAGACCTGGCTGAAAAAAGGTTTGTAAAAGAGTGCTTGTAACAGACATGTTTAAACATCTTCCTTTTCCATGTCTTTATTGGCAGGGCACTTTTCATAGCTATAAAATGACACAATTTTAACCATTAATTCATCAAAGACTTTTGTTTTTTCTTGAATAAACTCCTCCTTCTTTTTCTTCTTTCAGCTGCTCCAATTTAATTATTCTCAAACCCTGAGTTCAAATACTGGACCAGTTATTGTCCGTATGGAATATATACATTCTTCTCGTTACCCTTTCTCGTTCCAAAGATGTATAAGTTAAATTAATTAGTGACTCTAAATTGGCTTTGTAGGGGTGTCTGTAACATGGGGGTGTGTGCTCTAAGATAGACCACCACTTTGTAAAAAAAATGGTTTCTGCCTTCTAACTAATACTGCTGAGGCAGAAAACATCTGAGTACTAAGAGGAAGTATCACTGTTCTTAGATTCCTGAACAAGATTAAATAGATACGATAATGGATAGACAAGTAATTGGATGGTTTCAAGCAAACTTTGTCCCAAGATGCACATCTTTGTTGTGTGGGAAAAACTGCAGAAACTAAAAAAACACAACTGTAGTCCAAAAACCCGACAAGAAAGTACACAGGCCACCATGGGCAGGTCCCAGAATTCTAAAGCTGTTAAGATAGCAACATGAATCAGTCTACCAGAGTGCTGTACATTTTATGAGCAATTATCAACATTGGTCACACACATACACCCATGACCTTCACCAGGAAAAGAGGTTTCAGGAGATTAGATTATATCATTATGTCAAAATACATATTAGTGTAGATTTTATGAAACATACTACAGTGCTAATTTCATGTTTTTCAACTTTTATATTGTTTGCGTTATTTTTAATGTTGCAAATAATGATTGTTTCCTCCAGTTTTCTATGTGCTTCAATGCTTTCTCATTAAACTCTAAATACTCTAAATTGCAACGAATATTGTCATAACTTCAAACTGGATGGCATGGTGACACAGCAAGTAGTGCTACTGCTTCACATATTCATTGCCCTGGATTGGAATCCACCGCCTTGTTATTTTCCATGTTTAGTGTGCATACTCTCGCTGTGTCTGTTAATTTTTTTCTGGGTAACAGTGTAGTTTTCCTCCAACATCCCTAAAGACATGCTCTTTATCGCCCTCTGTGATCATATATGTGTGAGGCACCCTGTGAGGGACTGGCATCCTGTCCTGTCTTGTTGGGATTGGGGCCACACTGCCAAGAAACTAATTAGACGAGTATAGAATGTTGCCATTAACCCAAACCACAATAAATGTTTCAAACCAAAACAAAATCGGATCAACATTGACTAATTTATTTGTCATATTTCAGAAACAATGCTTTGACTAAAACCATCTAGTCTGCATGTCAACGAAGGCGAAAACATTTAGTGAAAAAATGCCAAAACGACAAAGTTTGAACCAATCAAGTCAGTAAAAAACAAAGATCCTCCGGGAAAATGATGGCGATAGAAAAGGAATGGGGTTTACTATTATAGTTGAAATGCGAAACATTTTCATTTTAGAAAAACAAGGAAACACAATGAAACCAAACCGTCACGGGTAAACACATTTTTAAATTCTCTTCTGATTCTCGGCACTATAATTCTTTCCACCATTCCGTGGCGTCACTACCTGGCCACACATGACCCACCCATTCAATCATCTGACCAATCGGTTACGACGTCTTGTCCAAGAAACGTACTACACGGCGCGCGAAGCTTCCGTATAAACTTGTCGTGTTTCTGTTCAACGGTGTTACGTCATTTTCTTCGGCCCGCCCTAGCGAAAAGTCTTGTTACATGAACTCTGCCTCACTTTGGGGATTTAAAACTCCCAACCTGCATGAATGAACTTCGCGGGGAGCCTGTTTTCTCTTACTCTTGGTATATTTCTACTGAATTTCGCGTAAGTTATAACTCTCCTAGACGTTCAAAACACGTTTGACAGAGCTACTTTTTTAAAAAATCGGAATTAATCATTTAAGGTAACTGCGGTATTGGTATGTACGCACTATTTTGTTAGTACACTGTGGTCTTACTCAGAAATGTACAATTAGCAACTAACGACACTTACCCTTTTTAATTAATCGAGTCTGATATTTTAAAATGGACCTGGAATGAAAGGGGTGGTACACAACGTAGTCGAGATCCTTAAAGCCAGCTTTCATCGTACCTCTGCACTGTTTATAAAGCATTTCGCCGGCTTTTCTTTTGCAAAGGAGAAACATCATCCTAAGTCAGGTCGCAAAATCCGGGCACTAAACAGGGGAGGAGTTTGCAAAGATACTACGACCTCAGCGTATTGACATCGCGGAAAGAATTCCCCCGCCCCAGCATAAATGCAAGAAGAATATATCCACCAACTGAATCAGTAATAATACATATTTTGTTTATGTGTGTTTAAAATCATGTGGAAAAAAATAAATGGCTTTTGACCACCAAAATGATTCTGCAAGCTGCAATAACTAATATATTTTGCAAAAGAATTAAGTATGTGCAATGCGCGACGGTGACTTCACCAGAATAACTGAATAAGAGCCCTCTTGTGTTTGTTACAGAGAAGCGTTCCTTAACTGTGTCATGCAAAGTCAACTCTCTCTCAGCCAAAAAAAACCGACTTGTTCGTCCGAAGTTTGGTTTCCAGAAAAGGGCGTACGTGAACGGATATTTCAAGAGGGCAAAGATATGAGTTTGTTGCTGGATTTCAAAGGCCCTTGTCATGATAGAAACGTATCATCAAATGGAAAACGGACACGCCCAATTTTCTCCTTGTATCTAATTTACATTTTCCTAAGGAACATCGGGGAATTTGTAGTCTTTTCAGTCTGCTCTACAGAGATCATTTTGGACTATGTTACCGCCATTACGCTATTCTTACGCGCTGTTTTTAAGGGTATTGTTAGCTGCAAGGTGGAAACCATACAGAATCGGTGATTTTTTACGACATGCAGAGGTACTTCAAAGATAGTTATAAATTTGATGATAAATACGTCAAGAAGAATATTATACAGTTTTAATCGCAGAAATTCCATCACAGTACTAATTTATCCGTTTTCTAAACCTTGCTTAATGTAAATTTAGTGTCAGTGGAGACAGGACCTGTCCTGGCAACATAAGGCTCAAGTCAACAACCATCCCTGCACGGGTTAGAAATAATTATTCTAACATACTTGACATATTTTACAATATTTTCCTTCCATCTTTTTAAGCTTGCATGATGTAAATTTAGAATAGTGCTGTATAGCACATTACCCATTTTACAATAATATGTTGACAAAAGATGTACATCTTTGAGGTCCATCTGTTAACTGGCCTAATTATTTCAGGATAACAAGCTTTAGGGTGCCTGTCCAGGAAGCATGGCAGCACCACCATTGAACAGAATACCACCCCTCAAATGGCAACATTGTCTCTCTATCTCTCTCTCTCTCTCACACACACACACATCTACACTTACTCATACATAGGCCATTAAAGTCACCAGTTAACCATTGGGAATGTGAGAGGAAACCCACAGAGACATGGGGAATGTACACAATGAAAACAAACAAATTATCTGGAATTTGAACCCAGTCTCCTGGAGTGAACTACAACACAACTGGAAACTCAGTATTTCAGATTTTTGCAAAGAGCACAGAGATAGGAGAAATTGAGACACCAAGCAGTATAAACAGTTCAGTACACCTTGTCCATTTAAACGTTATACTTCAAATTGAATATAAAATTGTTCCTTTGATGTACACTGTTTTGTTTAATAGCAACCAGTTTCTCATTTTTTGAAGGAGCTGATGGGTCATATATATTAAAAGGTGGCTGTTTTGTGTTAGGGCAATTCAAGTACGCCTAAACATATATTTCTTCTGTTCAGAGCCACGAGGAGCAAGTTAAAACTTACCTTGATGTACCACTTTAGTGCACTTGTAATTATTGTGGATAGCACTCCATTGTGCATTTGAAGACTTATTGCCAGCTCGTCAGAATCCCCTCCTTTGCATGTGGTTTCTAGGGGCTTCTGACTCTTGACACCTCCTTGACCTCTATGCAGCATGCAGGCTCTCCCAGTACACATCAACTGCATAGCTTGTAGTATGTTCAATGTAACCTCTGGCACTTTAGTCTTCACATTTTCTTCCCTCTCCTTTTCATATAGACTCTCGCCTCCTGCAACTGGAATACTGGACGAGATAGTAATTAGTGTATTCTTATTTAAAGCACCCTAGCTGCAGAACACGCAGCCACTGGAAAGTGCTTTCCACAAACCTGTGAAAGAGGTAGGGTTTTCTAAAGGAGTTCACATATGAGTTCTTTGGCCCAAACCATCTATACTGTTTTATCTGCCAGTCTGGTGTCAATAAGTTCTTTTGTTTGCTGGCCATTACTTTGCATAATTTATCCATTTCCAAATAATTCTTACTAACAGTGGATGGTGTGATTGAATGGAGAAATTTAATAGACTTTTATAAAGATTGTTATTGGAAAGATTTTAGAGTTTTAGTACTGATGTTCTCTAGAAAAGGAGAACAAATGAAACAGTAAAAAAGCACAAGAACATAGTCTTCAAAATGCCCAGAGATTAAGGGTACTATCCTGGTCAGACACCTGAAGAAACAGTTGCACTGTGGGTAGAGTTAGCTGCTTGGCAAAGGTAGCTCTCACAATAGGCAGAAAACAAATAACTTCCAGTGTCTACATCATCCAAGTTACTCAAATTAAAACCCAGTGCCTTTTATGTATTATGTTTTGACCCATCGTTTGTTGACAGCTATTTTTCTAATTAAATATATTTCACTTCTCAGAGAAAGGGGAATAAAACTGTTGTCAGGACTTACATTTCTAATACATCATAGTAATTCTATGGGCTGCCATTTCGATACAAATCAATTTATTCTAAATGAAAAATGTCAATTCAAAATGTATTTTTTCTAGTATGTTTTATTTAAAGTATGCTTTTTTTAAGATGTGATCTATTCATTCAAAATGTTTGGTGTATCTTTCTTTTTCGTTTAATTCTTAACTTTAGATCATGTCAGAACTTGTGACTCTTAATGTGGGAGGAAAACTGTATACCACATCACGAGCAACTTTGGCATGCTATCCAGATTCCATGCTGGGTGCAATGTTCAGTGGGAAACTGCCTTCTTCAAAGGACAGCCAGGGGAATTGCTTCATTGACCGCGATGGTAAGATCTTTCGACACATTCTAAACTTTCTCAGGACATCGCACCTTGACTTGCCTGATGACTTCAGAGAAATGAAGCTGTTGAAGAGAGAGGCAGATTTTTATCAGATCCAGCCTTTGATTGAGGCACTTCAGGAGAAAGAGAAGGAAATGTCACTGTTGGAAAGGAATGCAATGTTGAATATCAGCTTACATAAAAAAATTAAGACTGTGCATTTTACAGTTCGTGAAGGCCCCCAGATTTATACTCTATCTTCCTCAAACATGGATGTTTTCACTGCAGACATTTTTTGCACTTCCAGCATGTTTCTAAATCACGTAGTCAATAGATTTTGCTATTATTTTAAAGGGAGTGTCTCTTCTGTGTACAGTGAGTTAGAGGATCAGAATCATGTTGTGCTACAATGGGTAGCCACAGTAAGCGGCCTACCAGAAGAAGAGTATACCAAACAAAACCTAAAACGACTGTGTGTGATGCCTGCTAACAAGCCAATCAACAGTTTTTGTGTATTTGTTGAGGAGATTCTGAAAATAGCCATGAGTGATGGGTTCTGTGTGGACTCCACTCTTCCTGCTTCTTTCTTAACTGATATAAAAAATAATAAAATTATTCGCTTAACACGATACAAGTAAAATTTAAGTATGACTGATGCACTACCAGTGTACGGCTATCTGTATGGGAGCCTTATGTAGAAGTACTGCCAGTTAGCAAATTTATGTGTAACCATGTACTCTGACGACATGACTGAGTGACTTTAACACCGCATGCTTCAATGGTGAAAATAGTGTCAGGTGTTTGAAAGGTTACTACTGTACATTCTCAAAAAACATTCAGATGTTGATAATATGGATATTACATCTATTTAATTTGCTGATTTTTAGAGTCTCTACAGAGGTGCCTACATGATGTCAGTACAAAGAAAAAGACTGTATTGATACATAGAAACTTAATACAATAGCATTTTTAAAATAATGTATCCTCCTATTAAATTATTATTGTTTCATAAAATAATGTAAAATAATGCGGTTTTACTTCCATATATGTTAAAAATTTGTAATTTAGCCTTTAGAACCTGTTTTGATCTGAAATCTTAATTCAGTGTTGGTTTCTGTACATATTTGTTCAATAGTATACTCTAGCCCTCTGGGACTGTGAAGTTGGTTCAGAAAGAGGATGGATGGAAATGCAACCGGGGCAGCTTTCATCAGTTCATACTGCCTGCTGTTGATACTTTCATTTATTGTAGTTCTATCAAATTAAAAATAATATTTATTAAGTAATTATTTCCTACAGATTATGTGGAAGAACTATATATATTTATATATACTATATAAAAATACTCTAATACACTATTTCCTGATTCTGGAGCATTCATGAACTGCTGCTGGCTTTTGTTCATATAGGTTTTATTTTTTTAATTAGACTGTGGTTCCATTCTTTTGTTTAACTCTTCTCCGGGTTTTATTTTCAAAGACTGGATTTTTAATTTATTGTTAAATGGAAAAATAAAATAGTTTATGCATTAATGACTGCTGAAATATATATCACCTTCAGTTAAAAGCTGAATAGGTACCCATTATTAGGATACAACCTATAGTATATTTCACATGTTGTGTACACAATAAGATTTTATTAAGCTGTTCTGTATTTAGTGAAGCCTTTGTTTTGCGTCTTTATTCTGTTACTTTCAAAAATTTGTAGTGGAAAAGGAGCACAATCTCTTCTTTATATTCAGTTAATTGTTTATAAAGATAAACATTGGTTAACTGTGAAAAATGATTGATACATTTAAAGAAAAATGCCATTTGGATTGCAATTAGATTAGATTTATTAGATACATAGCAAAATAGTCCTGATAACTTACCTGATAGAATCTTAATTTTTAAAAATAATAATATTACTGGAAAAAGTAGGTTTATGAACTGGATGGATTGAAGTAAATTATTTGTGATATTTAATAAAAAATGGTAATTTATAGTAAGAAGTTAATTATATACAATTTAAAATTAGTAGCTAGGCTTAACTAAATATTACTTTAGGTGCTATATTGGTAAAGAAAGGATCTACTACTTTTTTAACTTTTAAAATAAGTAAGTAAGAAACCAGACTAATTTAATTATACCTGAAACAATTTTTAATACCTTAGTAGTAGGAAATGTCCTCTACAAACCATGATAAGAGTGAAGAAGTAACAGAGTAAATTATAAAGCAAATATCCAGGATCCTGATCACACTGACTTAGCAACCTCCCCACCCCAACGTAATTTTTGCTATATATTGCCTTTGTTTCTTGTAAGTCTAAGCATTATCCTCTGATGAAGACCCCTGGCAGGGGTTGAAAGCTCGTGAATAAATACTACTTTATGATACGTGATTAATTTTTTCTCCCTTTGTGGATCTCCAGCTGGAAATATGCAAACCGTATCACAGACCTTCTCTTCCATATATATATGCTTTGCAGAGAAACAATCCTAAATAAATAAAATCTGGGAACCTGGGGTTGTAAACATGATATTGGGAGTGATCAAACTGATTTAACCGAAATATAATTGTGCACATATAGAAAAGTTCAAGCCATCTGACAGTTCGTGTAAAAAATGTAGTCCTTAATATCCACAATATACTGGAGAAAGTCAAAGGAGTTAATGGTCCTGAAGTGTTTTGAGACTTACAATATCTTCCTCAGGAATGTTAAGCTTCTATAAAAGTTGGTAATATGACTTATCTTACAAGATGGATATTGCAACTGAAAAATGCATGGATGCTCAAAGAGATAAAAGTTAGAAAGTCTTAATTAACTTATAATAATAGACTCAATTTTAAAGCAAAAATCTGGGGTTGCATTGGAAACCTACATGGCTGATGAAACAACTGGCCAAGCTGAAGAAATCAAATATTTTTAAAAAGTAAAGTCAAAAAGTAATAAAATCGAGCAATTAAAATAATACCCAAAAATAACTTAGGCGAAATATGTTAGGTCAGATATAATAACCAAAGAGCAGTTAAATAACAATGATGAAGCAACACAGGTCTTCTAGAAAACAATATGATTTTGTTTTTTTCAATAAACTATTTTTAAACTGCACTGAGATATTGCACTAATATATTGCTCTTGTATTTGATGATCCTAAATCTAAGTAATTTATATTTACAGTACAGAAGAAACAAAAGTCATCAATTTTAAAGTATAACCTTGTTCTTTGTTTGTTTCTTTAACAATGAATATTATACTTTTTTTGAAGAATTTGCATTTTAGTGTATAAAATTTATTATTTTACTATAATGTTGTGTTTCTTAATAAAATATTGAAATCTTGAATTAAATTAAAAATAATAAATGTAACAAGATTAAACAAACATCAGATTTGATTTAGGAGAATACTGTATTTTAACTGACTACTTCTGCCTCAAAGCATCAAAAAACTGAGTTTGAATTGTGGTCATTATTAGTATGGAGTCTGCACTTTCTTTCCATATCCACATGTGTTTTTTTTCTAGGTACTCCAGTTTTCCTTTCACATCCCAAAGACGTTTTAACATGACTTTGTTTTAGATATGTTTTTTCTTATTTTTCTCAACAGTTTGGACCTGAATTACACTTTAAACTACAATAATAATTCATTTTAACTTAAACAAAAAATGTGTACATTTGCTTTTGCTGTGTGTATTTTTGGTAAAACCAATACTATTTCCTACGTTTATATTTTTATCAACTTTTTATTGCCAATCAGCACAAAATATTTTGTTTAAATTTTTTCTAGTTTCAGCATGAAAGTATATGAAAAATGGCCTTACTAATAACAATTTGCAGGACATTACTTTCATTATGTTAACTGGTTATGTAAGGAAAACGGGTATGATAAAACTCATTGCTGTTAGGGCAAATTATATAAGGACACAATTTGAGTAGTCACCAAGAGTGAAGGAAGAATGGGAAAGGCTTTGCATGGAGTGCGGGCAAAGGAACAAAGGTATTAGAAGGTATTAGATAGAATTTGTACTATCATTCCACTAGATACAACAATGAAATGGGGGTAGAGCCAGCATTTTCCCAGGCCTTCATTTGGACAGTGAGCGGTGGCTTCTAATGAAACAAAATTAAAAGGCTAGAAGTATTTAGGAGCATGAGCATGTTGTGGTGGGAGAAAGGCACTGATGAGGATGGGTTACTGTGCCTCACTTAAAAAAAAAAAAACATTTATTTTAAAACAGTGATTGGTTAATGCCAAATAATTTTGCTTATATACACAGGAGGAAACAGGAAAACTTACAATAAAAAGTAAATTCATGTTTTGTCATGGTAGAGTGTGTAATAATAATTTTAGAAAATGAGTGTTCAACACTGGAGCTACAAACACATCCAACTCCACTGTAACCCATCCATTTATGACAAAGAATGCCTGTAGAAATACTTTTATTTGGGAAAAGCTCGGCACCAACAACCAACCACCACTCTACAGATTAAGTAGTCTGGGGGATGGGAATGGGAAACAGCTACCTATTTATTGCTCTTTGTTCTGTATATAATTAAATACTGCACCTCTGAAAATAACGATCTGGACGTTGTTTATATGTATATTTCAAACAATGTTTAGGACAGAATATGCAGTTGTTCGTACTGAAGCCTTCACGACTTGCTGTAGTAATTACTACCATAAAGCGACCATCCGTTCAAATCGAATGAGAGACGGACATTAAAACAATGTCAAATACTAATCCATTCGTGAATCCATCTTCTAAGTCTGCTTAATTGTTGGAGGAGTCGCGGGGAAGCTTGAACCAATACCAGTTAGCATCGATTATTTCTAATACTCATAAGAATAACAGTATATTTCAGTTAAATACTTAGAATTACAGGATTGAATGGAACTTCTCTAAAACCCACATTTTATCAAAAGCGGGGACCAATCATATAAAATACATTTGCTAATTATAGCCTTCTATATAATCGTTGCTAGGCGACTGTAAATGAATTTTTTTTAGTTGAAAGAAAAGCGACCGTGTCTGCTAACCCCCGTCGCTGTAGGCGATTTTATTTGTTAACCTACGTGCTTAACAATAAACCACACTGTATTGATTTTCCGGTGAGCTGCCAGAAATGTACATTATTGGGAAATTCTTGTATCCCATGTATTTTTGTCTTGGTTTGTTTTTGATGCAGACAAAATTGTTAAAAATTATTGCCTGTTGTTACTGCCTATAAATTGTTTTCACCAATCATTTGTAGACACCGCTTATCAATCATGTAAAATCCCGTTTGTCTGCCAGTTGTTTTCATTCCTTTGAAAGTAAAATTATGGGCGGAATTAAACATTTGAACCCCAACCTAATGCTAGGTACGCCCCAATCCGAAGGCCGTAGCGAGGTCTACTTTGAAAAGTGGGCGGTGTTAGACGGGACTTTACCATATATTAGCATAGAAATATCCCAGGATTCCTGTGCTGCAAACGTTGTTTCAAAGATGAGCGTTACCACATGAACAGTAAAACTGATTTGGATAAAATAATTATATATGTTAGGCATTATATGAATGGACATTACAGGAAGATGACCACTATATATATCTTTTTATAGATTTACCGTACTGTGTATATATATAGAGATATCAAAAATGAAACACCACTTTGCACATGCATACGTTTTCTGTTGAGGTGATTCGGTCAAAGATTGCTGTTCATCTTTGCGCAGTGGCAGTATCGTAGCCTATGAGGTTTATCTGAGGCGCGATTATTGCTAGTTGAAAACTTTACCCAATACCCCGTAAGTGATGACTTGAAATATAGTCGTTACTTACAATTTTTGACAGTCTCTACGGAGACTTGATTTTGTTTGTTTTTAAATAAGATTTTGTTTTTTTTAGTGGAGGATGTTTTAGTAATTTTATGATTTGTCACTATGAAATACCTAGCAATCTTTTTACGTAATTCGTGTTAATTATGGTTATTCAAACGTAAGTGATGTTTTAATGTATGGTTTTATACAATAGTGTTTGGGTCTTTCGATTTAATGAATGTTGTATCGTGTATGCGGAAGATCTAGGCAGCAAGTCCTTATTCGAATGGTTTTCGGAGATAGACACGCCTCTTAACTGTGTTCTGTGACAATAAAGTTTTAGCAAAGTGTCATGGCGGCGTCCACTTTAGTTGGCTGGACGTGGTTTTCAACGTTAGCGATCGGAGTCTCTCTTTTGAAATGTCTTTTGATACCTACCTAGTAAGGCGATTATATTCTACAGCTGATAATGTTATACGCTTCGTTCAGTTATATTACATTATTATAAGTGCCGACACTATTTCATGTATGAATGACTGGATGGGCTCACATTAAACTTGGTTAATGTTTCGGTTACGGGAGGGGGTTGTAGGTATAAATCAGCTTAAGCTTTTTCGCTCATATGTTCTAAAAGCGTTAGGTGGGCATTGACTATTGTTTAATTCCGTTTTTAATTTTACAGCCGATCCACCGACTTCGAGGTGCACAGAAATTGGCTGGCGATAACACACAACCTTCCTGTTGCCCAATGGTACTACGAGGTGAGTGTTTTGTACAGTTAACAAAATCAATGGCAGTACTGAAAGATAAAGCCTGGTTAGCCGGTGTTCTAACGAAACATCCTACCCATCGAAATGATCTACTCACTGATACTACGCATGCGCAGACCAAAATACGCAACAGCCTTACTACATTAATGCATTTATTACAGTTTACTGCATAGGTATTTATTGTCAACATTTTCTAAGTTGTATATTTTGCATGTGTGACTTTTAATCTTGTACAGGCCATTGTATCCATGCACGAGTAATGAACGTCTTGTGAAATCTTTGCATCAGGCTGTGTCTCTTTCGAGCAATGATGCATATATAATAAATTGAGAAATGTTAACATTTCCATAAATTTGATAGACGATTTCTAAATACAACATGTTAAATGATGACATGGTATAACGTTATAAGTTTAATGTTACGACTTACAATAAACTACGGTAGGATACTTCTACAAAGTAGGACAAATCGTCAGAACACCGGTTCCGTGTAGTTAAATGGCTGCATTTCGGGACTGAAGTTTAGTCTTTTAAATTTTACCTGCCCTGCCAATTTTAAACCCTGTCTGGCAGTTGCCGAATTTCAGTGGTAGTTGAGGAACTTTACATTTTACAATACATTTTGAGTTTAATCGTTATACTTGGTGATTTGTGATTATTCATTTAAAAAATGTGCTTTGCTTTTCGTAAGCCCCCTCCGTGTTATTTTGATTGTCAAAATTGGGGAGAAAAGGCAAAACTGCATGAGAATCAGATTCAAGTGCAGCATTTAAACTGAACGCTACTAATTAGAAACGTGTACGGAAGCCCTTTAAAAATATAATGCAATGATGAATGATTAATCAGGTGCGTAACGTGCAATCAAGTGGCTAAAATTCAACAGCATGTGCTAAGGGGTAAATTTAATGTGCCCAATTTAAGGTCAGGTTAGGGTTGTAGAGAGCCATCCATATGGGGTTGGACTTTTTTCTCCCAAAGACACTGGACTGTTTTTTTTAAACTAGCTTTTCTTAATTTTTTAATAAGTTTTACACATTTTCCTGGCCTAAGGGTTTCTTGAGAAAAGGTTGAAATACAAGATACAACATAGAAATAGACATTAAAGAAGGACATCTGTATTCTATTCTATTCAGTCCATAACTTTGTCTCTCATTCTCATTCTTAAAACTCTCAAATTAATGTTAATTACAAAGAAAAATGCAACTGATGTTTTTGATTATCACTGAACTAAATATATAAACCCTGTGGAATAACTGTAAAATAGAGCACAATATTTGAGAATACTAAAACAATAGTACTGTCATTCTTTTTGACATGTAAAGCAGGAGCAGCATCAACAAAAAACGGTATGTAATGTCTTTAACAGTAAGTAGCATTTTTCAGCTTTGGTTGTTCCATGTTTTGTTTCAATATTTCATCATGGCTAGAAGATACTCTCATTAAAGACAGGAGGTTCACTGTTGCCTCTAAGACCACTTCCCTAGTGACCACCATGCAGCACCGCCTCTGCCACTGACTACAGCAGATGTCTACTTGTTGTTCGCTGCTTATTTTCTTGTCAAAATTACTGAGACCTGATGGTTGGGGTTTTAAATAGACTAGACAAAAACCTTGGCTGTTTTTAATGCAGCTTGATGACAAGCTTTGTGTTCATGCTTGCCTATTGCTTCTGCTACCCTGGGAGTCTGCATCCATACGATCAGAATACAGCAATCATTCCAGCAGCAAAAAATCTGATAGGAGTTCAGTGACCAACACTAATCCTTGTTTAATCCACTCATCACAAATCCTGCATCAACACTCAGTGAACAGCAGTAAAGAGAAGAAAATGTGTATTTACAACTTTTCAGTAAAAAAAAAAAATTACAATACAAACCACCTAAACAACTGATACATTCTCAAAACAAAGCTAGAACAGATTAGTGAGTGTGATGTCATTGCCATTATTAACTCATTTTGCCAAAAGCTAACACAGCTTGCCTTTACTGTCTTAATATTCAGTAAGAGGTCCATGGATGTAGGAGGGAATCCCCAGCAAGCCGACACAAATAATATAAATGTTCTGTTCTGTGGAAAAGTAGTTGGGTGCTCCAGGGAATATATAAACAAAGGGGTTCATCTTCTGTCTTCCATGTAAATCTGGATAAAAATCCAACTTTCATCAAGTGGCTCCAGTTTTGGATTTCCCATACTGGTGCACTGTAACTCCTTGCTTCCCCTAAACGGATCTCTCTCTCTCTCTCTCTCTCTCTCTCTCTGATCTTTCTGGTTTAAGCTATCTTTAGGCAAATTGTCCTGTCTGCACAGTGTCTCCTCCGTAAAGGTGCAGATCCCCTATAACGGGCAAACCCACATCAACCTATTGTCCCTGGTATAGATTTAAGGAAAGGGCAAACTAACAAAAGGCCACTGGTACATGTGCCACTTCTAGAACTTAACAAAGGGAGAACTGATTAATATCCTATGCATCCTGTCAATTTCTTTTCCAAGAGCACTGCAGCAGACACAGAAGACCGTTTTGTGCTGTACACCAACAAGGAACCATATTTTTCAAGCCAACTGAATTTGAGTGCCCAGCAACATCCACCAATAAATGTTGTTAGGTAGATACAATTTTTTGTTGGTGGGTAATGATTTTTCAGTATATGGTCTAGCGTACAGTACATTGCACTATTTGGGTAATGTTTACTGACTATTGTATGGTCTAAATATATAAAATTCTAGATCCTTGAGCATTTCCTCACTTTCATTTCGTCTGCATAGCTGAGAAGGTGCTTATGAATGCAGGTGCAAATTGTCCTCAGCAGAGTTGCCTGTAATAGATTAATTGATAAGTGCATCATTTGTGCTGTTCATATGTACCCATATCAACTTAACAGAACCGTATTTCAGAACATTATTAAAACATTTATAAAACCCACCTGACAGTAAGGTTAAGCCTGTTGGGCCAGGAGAAGCTTGATATGTCCCTGTGTGATTTTTCAGATTCATTTGTGTCTGAAAATGTTTGTGTCAGGTTCATATGTTACCATAATCACAAAGCTTAATATTTTTGTGTATTCAATCTGTCCTGGATATGATGTTAAACTGCATCCGGCCCTGCAAGTGTTCCTCCAACTTGCAGGGAAATCATGGGGGTTGGTGGAAGGATTGGCACTTCAGCCACCATAAAAAAAAAACTTCACGCATCTCTGAGAAGACAGACAGGACTCCTTTCTGCTCTTTGCGCACACTGCTCTGGTGGGCGGCTGCTTTCTTTATGAGGGGGAAGAAAAACTGTCAGAAAGCCAATGAGATCAGGCCTGTTGTGGGTCAGAACTGGTGTGGTGCTGAGGCGTTGCCACTACATGGCAGCACTTGGGTCCCTATTTGAGGCAGCTCAATCAACTTCGTCTGCTTTCGGAGGAGATTCGTAAACTCTGCATTTCTGTAGCTGCACTCTCTGAGGTGCACAGACCTGAGACTGCCTAGATCTCTGTAGGTTGGTACACCTTTTATTGGTGTGGTTTCTGTGATGCCTATCATACTTGGGTTCCTTCCAATGGTGTCTAATGTCACTCCTATTAAAAAGCGTATTATGAGGCCCGGATTAGACCCGCTGGGTGCCTTATCTGTTGTTTCAGTGTATGCTCTGAACATGTTGAGTAATGTCTTGGTGAGGGAGACATTTTATTTGCAATTTGACTCGGTGGTTGATGGGTGCCCATGAGGTGACACTTCTCTGGTCATGGGTAACTTCAGTGTGACCAGTGGCACTGACAGGGCTGGCTATTAGGATTGTGTCTGTCTCCATGGGTCTGGCTACCATGGTGAAAATGGCTCCATTTTCCTTGACTTTGGAAAAGTTCAGGGGCTGCAGATCGCTGGATCCTAGTTCCACTGCTCAGAGCTGCATCGTTGGACTTGGTACTCCAATACTGATGGTGCGGTGAAGGAGATTGATCACATCCTCGTTTGCAAATGCTGGAGGCTCTTACAAAACTGCATGGTCTACAGAAGCACCCAGTTTGTGAATTCTGACCACAGACTTGTTGTTGCTACTCTGAAGATCCAGTTTAGGTCCAGTAGGTTACCACCTACTAGGAAAATGAGGCTGGACCTGGCCAGACTCCAAGATCACGCTGTTTCTAACGAGTTTGCATACAGTTTGTATTAGGAACTTACGGACTTGGGTGTGACTGCTGATCCTAATGTGATGTGGGAGACCTTCCGTGACAAAACCCTGAAGGTTGCTGAGGGTTGTGTATTTGTTACCAGTGTTTCCAGAAGGAGGTGTTTCATTTTGCAGGGCACACTAGATATCATCAAGAGAAGTCACAGCGCCTGGCTTGATGGCATCTCCGGTCTATACCAGGAACTGAGAAGGATGGCTGTGAGGGCTTGGAGAGCAAATAAAGAGATGTTTGTTAGAGGAGTCTGTGAACAAGTGACACACCATCTATGGTCTAGTGACCCACGTCCTGCTTACAGAGGAATCAAAGCATTATGCATATCAGAATCTGTTCCTTCGAGAGTTAGTAAGGGCTGCTGATGGAACAGTCCTTACAGATGACACTGCAATTGTGACCTGCTGGGCTGGCTACTTTGAGCAGCTGTTTAAAGCTGATCATCTGGCTAAGATGTTGGACATCTCTGGATCTACTGTTATTGACGCTGATCATCCAATTAGCTGTGAACCACCCAATTTCACTGAGGTTGAACAGGTGGAGAACCGGCTAAGGGTAGGGAAGGCTGCAGTGATCTGTGTTAAGTGGGATAAGGCTGTCGTCCTGGCATTGCAAGCAAACTTTGCATCTATTTTGGAGATTGGCCTCATCCCAACTGACTGGAAAATGGGACTTGCCGTCATATATGGAAAGGAAAGAGTATTTGCCTGGATTGCAGCAACTACAGGGGAATAACATTGCTCTTGGTGCCAGGTAAGATCCTTGATAGGGTCATTATCAAAAGGATCTATGATCACTTGCTCACCTACCAGTGACAGGAGCAATCTAGTTTTATGCCTAAGAAGTCTACCATCGATTGCATCCTGGTACTGAGGGTTCTTATGGAGAGCAAACGTGAATATCGGCAGAGTTTCTTTGCAACCTTTGTTGATTTTTGTAAAAGGTTCAAATCAGTTGATTGAGCCGCCCTGTGGGACATCCTGGGACTTCATGGGATCCCCTCAAAGTTGCTGGATGTCATGTCTGCCCAGTACACTGGTACTATGAGTGCTGTGTAGAGTGGAGGCAAAACCTCTGTGTTTTTTCCAGTTGATTCTGAGTTACGTCAGGGGTGTGTTCTTGTTCTATTCTGTTCAGTACTTGCATGGACTTGGGTGTGTTGGGCAAGATCGTGGGGTCCAGTGGCTGTGGTGCATCTGTTTGTGAAGAAAAATTCACTGATCTTGACTTTGCTGATGATGCTGTAATCTTGGCAGAGTCAATGGAGGCTCTGATCGGGGCTTTCGAGAGACTGAGCGAGGAGTCTGAGTGTCTGGGCTTGCAAGTGTTCTAGATAAAAACTAAGATCCAGGCCTGTGATGATCTCTTGGGCACAGCCATCAGCAGTGTTTCTGTCTATGGAGAGGGTGTCAACTTTGTCGCGAGGACTACTTACCTCGACAGCGACCGTCATGTCTCTGGTGACTCTTCCTATGAAGCGGGTCATGAGGTTGTTGGAAAGGAGTGTGCGGGGCTCCTGATATCTATGCAAAAAAACAAAAGTACAAATCTTTAGTTCTGGTGCTTCCGGTCTTGCTGTGTGGTTGCGAGACATGGATGCTAGTCAGTGACCTGAGATGAAGACTGGACTCCTTCGGTATTGTGCCTCTTTGGAGAATCCTTGGGCGCACCACTGGTTCGACTTTGTGTCAAATGAGTGGTTGCTCACGGAGTCCCAAATGAGGCCACATTACCTGCATTTTGAGGGAGCATCAGTTACAGCATTACGGCAATGTGGAGGAATTCCCTGAGGGTGATAAAGCTTGCAGAATCCCCATTGTTGAGAACCCGATCAGCTAGACCAGGCCAAGGGGATGCCCACGTAACATCTGGCTGCGGGAGATAGATGGTAATTTCCTGATGGTGGGACTGGACCACGTGTCTGCCTGGGGTTTGCCAAACAGGACCCCGAGCAGTTTCGTCATGTGGTGGGTGTGGCAATGCTCTGTACCAAGTGCATCCTGACCTGACCTGACTTCATTACTTAGAAATTCAAATTTTTTAGTATAATTATTAGTTCATATAATAACTCCTAATTAAGATTTAATTGATTATTCATCTGTCAGTGTCAATAGCATTGACTTGCAGTCCAGATGCATAGCTGCTCAAACATGTTCTATGGCATGCCATTTCTGTTAAAATGTGAAAGGAAATAACAGTTATTAAATTAATAGTTACATGCACAAATCTGCATGTAACTATTTTTTAAAATTTAATGACCCATTTAAATTTATGTCTCTCTCTCTCTCTCTCTCTCTAAATATATATATTATATATATATCACTGCACTTTTCATGTGATTATTTCACATTTGCCTTTATGTTTATTTCATTTTGGCACAAATGACTTTCCAAATGATCCTGCAAATCACAATTACCAGTGTAATTTAATGGACTCAAATATTTTAATATTCTTATATTTAGTCGCCGGAATACGCAACCACATTTTAGTGACTGACAAAGAAACAACAGTGGAGCAAAATATTACCAAATGTTAGATAATGGATTCTTTGACTCAAAGGAGGTGGCAAGTTAGATGAAAGTTTAGCTAACAATATAAAGCCTTGTTGGAAGCCTCACCTCATTATATTAATTTTCAAAATGCTGTTCTATATTCTGGGACCATCCAGCTGACCGTTTTACATTTCTTTTTTTCTCACTGTTTTACTGTTTTTGCTCAGTTTTGAAAAGTACTTGTTTCGACAAAGGTACCAAGGCTAAACAATTCATTTTTTTCAACATTTGGGTATACATAACTGTCTTAATTTAAATATTAAATGTTATAAATTAAATTTTTTATTTAAATTTTTTATGTTTTATTTTTTGGACCTTCCAAACTGCCCCTGGCATTATTGTTATATTTTCCCTCAGTTTAAAAAGGTTTAATTTTCTTCTTAATAAAAATTTTAAGGCAGTACTTCGCCGCTGCAAAGCGCGGGTATTTTGCTAGTAAATAATATACATAGAGTAGAATTATATACTTTGATAAATTGGTTTGTTTCTATTCATTGACTGATTAATTGTTCTGTATATGCAATTTTAGTTAGATTTCTGTTTAAACTATTTTGTGGTATTACTCCTAGAAAACATGTTAGTTTATATCTTTTGCAGTTTCTCCGGTAGTTTTGGTCTAGATGAAGGCAGTGATGAGTCCCTTATAACTCCTAGGTCCTGCTTATAAGGGGTACTTTCAAGTTTCAGACCTTGCATTATGTATTCAGATCTAACATTTTTAATTTCCATATGCCATACCCTGCACATTTATTTACAGTATATAAAATTTCATGAGAACCACAAACCTGCATGAACATTTATACTGTCCATATCCCTTTGTAATGATTTGGCAGACTCTAGGTTACCTGCCATTCCATCCAGTTTAGTATCATCTGCAAACATAACAAGCCTGTTATTTATATTTCTATTCAGATCTTTGTGAATGATCTTTATGAATGGCTAAATGATTAAATAACATTAGATCTTGTAAAAATACTCTCCATCCCTATCATGTCCAGCTCAATCATCTAGTCAAAATACTTACTCATACTTATTTTTTAAAATGATATATAATGTGGAACGAGCCCTGGATACAAACAGGCAGACATGTTTTAAATCACCACCACACGTTTATTTACAGCTATATACAAGTCAACAGTGCACACAAACTCCCAAGACTCCCCAAGTCCAGGCCTCTCACACACTTTGCCTTCCTTCTTTGGGCCGCCTCCACTCTCTCTTTTCTTGCTTTGTCCTCTCCTCAACCTACTCCAGCCCTGAATGAAGGGAGGCGGCCCCTTTTATGAGCACCCTGATGTGCTCCAGGTGTGTTCAGCAACCTCCCACCAACACGCACCAGTGTGGCGGAAGTGCCGGCTGCATCCCCGGAAGCACTGTGGGTGTCCTGCTCTTCTTCCCCCCAGCACTTCCGAGTGTGGCGAAAGTGCTGAGGTCCAGGGTCTCCAAGGCATTGGGGCGCCCCCTGGCGGTGACCATGGGCCCCTACAGGGTTGAGCTTCAAAGCTCTGTACCCATGGTCCCCATAGCAACCAGGGTGGCTGGCCCCACGTGGTCTGAGATGAGCGTACGCCCTCTTCCGGTCCTCCAAAGGCGTCCCAGCCGGTCGTCGCCCCAGGCATCTGCCACAATATATATATTCATATAATTTTATATTTAAAAAATCCTACACTCCTGAATCCTGGTAAGTAGTTTAGAAACTGGATCAATATAATATAAATATATTTTTTACTCCAGTTGTAATAAATCTAAGTTTAAATATATGGAAACAAAATGTACTACTATTACTTTTGAAGCCAAAAAAACAAAAATGCATAAATGCATACTATAAAAAGCAAGATGGTCTTTGGTGGAATCATCTCAACAGATCCAAAGGCCAGGGTTTAGCTCTTTCTCAGGTTACTATTTACATACAGTATATATGCAATTCTCTTCCAGTTCTCTCACTTTGCAACAATAACATAACCTACATAAACTTCTGCAGCTCACTTCACAGAGGACAGCCACATTGCAGTAGCATGGAATGTGAGACAAGAAACAAATATAATGCAAAAATTGCACGCACAGCCAAGCAGAAAAAAGTGTGTTGTGTGCAATCCTATAAATAAAGTATCTGTTTAGTTCTAAACCAGTTATTTGCAAATAGATATTCTGAAATGATATAATCTGGTGGTGTAGTGGCTGTTGTTCGTATGGGGTATGGGTGGGGATGGTCAAAAGGGGGTGGATGTTATGTACTTCACAGTTCATGAAAGACTGAACATATTTTGTTAATTGGGAAGCATTACTGACACATTTCCAGTATTCAGTGTTAAAGAGAGATTAAAAATTTAGTTTCCAATAACAGTGAAGATCTGTGTAGTCTCAGGCTGAAAATGATCTTGGCCTTTTCTGTTTTTCCTTGAAAAGTGTCTTTTAAAGGCTTGTGAATAAACGCAAACAGAAGTCAGTGTGAATAGGATCAAGGGGTGTGAAGTGTTCAACAATAGATTTTTTAAGGTTTTTGGTTTCAATGCAACAAACACACTTTCTAAAATGGTCTGCTAGCCATCATCTTGTTTTACTTTTATCTATGTAGATGGCTAGATACTTATACTACAAGAAATGACTTTGTTACAATTTTTTAACAGACAAGAAGCCAATTTGTTTAACATTGAATTTATGAGAAGAACCAGATATAAGAGCACAGTTGGTGACATATTTGCAAGGCAAAAAATACAATGGCTTCTGTTACAGCTCAAAGTGCCAGGTGGACAATGTGGCTGTCCTCTGTGAAGTGAGCTGCAGAAGTTTATGTAGGTTATGTTATTGTTGCAAAGTGAGAGAACTGGAAGAGAATTGCATATATACTGTATGTAAATAGTAACCTGAGAAAGAGCTAAACCCTGGCCTTTGGATCTGTTGAGATGATTCCACCAAAGACCATCTTGCTTTTTATAGTATGCATTTATGCATTTTTGTTTTTTTGGCTTCAAAAGTAATAGTAGTACATTTTGTTTCCATATATTTAAACTTAGATTTATTACAACTGGAGTAAAAAATATATTTATATTATATTGATCCAGTTTCTAAACTACTTACCAGGATTCAGGAGTGTAGGATTTTTTAAATATAAAATTATATGAATATATATATTGTGGCAGATGCCTGGGGCGACGACCTGGCTGGGACGCCTTTGGAGGACCGGAAGAGGGCGTACGCTCATCTCAGACCACGTGGGGCCAGCCACCCTGGTTGCTATGGGGACCATGGGTACAGAGCTTTGAAGCTCAACCCTGTAGGGGCCCATGGTCACCGCCAGGGGGCGCCCCAATGCCTTGGAGACCCTGGACCTCAGCACTTTCGCCACACTCGGAAGTGCTGGGGGGAAGAAGAGCAGGACACCCACAGTGCTTCCGGGGATGCAGCCGGCACTTCCGCCACACTGGTGCGTGTTGGTGGGAGGTTGCTGGAACACACCTGGAGCACATCAGGGTGCTCATAAAAGGGGCCGCCTCCCTTCATTCAGGGCTGGAGTAGGTTGAGGAGAGGACAAAGCAAGAAAAGAGAGAGTGGAGGCGGCCCAAAGAAGGAAGGCAAAGTGTGTGAGAGGCCTGGACTTGGGGAGTCTTGGGAGTTTGTGTGCACTGTTGACTTGTATATAGCTGTAAATAAACGTGTGGTGGTGATTTAAAACATGTCTGCCTGTTTGTATCCAGGGCTCGTTCCACATTATATATCATTTTAAAAAATAAGTATGAGTAAGTATTTTGACTAGATGATTGAGCTGGACATGATAGGGATGGAGAGTATTTTTACAAGATCTAATGTTATTTAATCATTTAGCCATTCATAAAGATCATTCACAAAGATCTGAATAGAAATATAAATAACAGGCTTGTTATGTTTGCAGATGATACTAAACTGGATGGAATGGCAGGTAACCTAGAGTCTGCCAAATCATTACAAAGGGATATGGACAGTATAAATGTTCATGCAGGTTTGTGGTTCTCATGAAATTTTATATACTGTAAATAAATGTGCAGGGTATGGCATATGGAAATTAAAAATGTTAGATCTGAATACATAATGCAAGGTCTGAAACTTGAAAGTACCCCTTATAAGCAGGACCTAGGAGTTATAAGGGACTCATCACTGCCTTCATCTAGACCAAAACTACCGGAGAAACTGCAAAAGATATAAACTAACATGTTTTCTAGGAGTAATACCACAAAATAGTTTAAACAGAAATCTAACTAAAATTGCATATACAGAACAATTAATCAGTCAATGAATAGAAACAAACCAATTTATCAAAGTATATAATTCTACTCTATGTATATTATTTACTAGCAAAATACCCGCGCTTTGCAGCGAAGTACTGCCTTAAAATTTTTATTAAGAAGAAAATTAAACCTTTTTAAACTGAGGGAAAATATAACAATAATTATTTGTTAAGGATCTCTTTGTATACCATACCAATAATTATTTGTTAAGGATCTTTTTGTATACCACATTGTCAGTTCGGCCCTCCGGTTGTAATATGACCAAGCTGTGCGCTGAGCTTACTCTTGAGCATGCAACATACAGTTGGCCATGTGAACAGTAATCTTGTTTCAAATCTCATAGCTTGGATTGCTGCTGTCATAATCGGTTTGAGTTTCATGGTTTGTTTCAATTACGTCAGTATTTGCAGGACTGTGTTGAAGTGACATTTGGCATCTGTCAAGCGTTGTAAGCACACAACCAGTTTCATCGATAACTTCACATCCAGCTTTTGAGAGTTTAAACATTCATAAACATCAAAGTGTTTACTACTGAAATCGTCACCTGTGAATCTAAGATGTTTAAGAGACATTGGCGGTTGTCGAAAGGTGTAAAATATTTGGCCATTTCGGTACACTTGAAAGCGACAACCGAACAATTCAGCGGCAGCCATCAACTCACATGCAGAATCATAGGTGAAGGGCTTAAACATTTCACTCTTCTAGTGCTCCTGTGTAGTATAATTATCTCCTGTGCCATCATCAGTTCACACCTTGAACCTGACCCAGTCATTCAATACATAAGACACAATGTTCCTCCGGATATCAAGAGTGAGCCTGATATGGCCATGCAATATGTAACAAAGAGAATGGAAAAGGTAGATGCCATCTCTGGGCATGGAAACCACTCGGTAAGTGACAGTGACAGTTCTTTGATTGATAGTGATCACCTCGATAGACATGTTAATGGGGGTACAGTTGGAACGATAAAGGTACCTGAACAATGTAAAGCAAGTCTAAAATACCTACACAATAACTGTAATACAATAGTTTTATAAACAATAAAACAGCGGAGAAGCCATAGATTTAAAAAAAAGGCTGTAGTTATCAGCAGGGAGACGTGAATCCTGTGGTAAAGCAAGGAAGGGAATGTAGAGACCGGAGCGACGGACGTCCTTATATAGGCAAGCAGCCAACAACGTGGGAGGCGTTGGGATGGGGGACCCAATGCCACCTCACACGGTGACCAAGCTGCAGGCTATGGACGTATATATGTACGTAAGTAGGATTCAGTTAGCGTTGGGAACCCACGTACCAAATTTCTTGAAGATGGGCCCATAAGTAACAAAGACCGTTGGAAAGTTCAATATGGCAGACGACAGTGGCGTCATACCACCGAAATAAGTACGTAAATCAGTTTCAGTTAGCACAGAGAAGCCGTCTACCAAATTTCGTGAAGATGGGGTCAGCCTTCTACCTACACGGGAAGTTGGAGAATTAGTGACGTTGGAAAGTTCAATATGGCGGCTGACAGTGGCGTCATGCCACCAAAATTCATGAAGATGGGGCCATAAATAAGAAAGTTCAACATGGCGGACACTGTCGACCATTATGACCGTTACGTGTAGAATTTCGAAATGACACCTGCTTAACTTTTGTAAGTAAGCTGTAAGGAATAAGCCTGCCAAATTTCAGCCTTCTACCTACACGGGAAGTTGGAGAATTAGTGATGAGTGAGTGAGTGAGAGCTTTGCCTTTTATTAGTATAGATAATAAAGGAAAAACAATCTTTGAATTGACATCTTAAAAAGTAAAATCAATTTATTATATATATATATATATAATATGGGATAATTAAAAGTTGGTACTAAATTATTTCATGGGAACATTCTATGATTAAAGCTCTGGCTACTTTCTGTGTAGAATTGATACTCCTTTTTACCCTTTATTAACATTTTTTCTTAATTTGCATTAGTTTGTTTGATGCATTGTTTTTATTTTGAGAAAGATCATGATAATACAACAAATAAATGATGGAAACTTATATTAAGGGGATAAAACACAGTAGTAATATTGCTGTAATTCCAAACTTTTTTTTCCCAGAGCATTGAGCATGGTTAGTGTTGAAGGACTGTTATTATACAACAATGCCAAGTCTACAGAAAAGTTTGTTCAATAGATATGCATCAAGTATGCTGAACTGTATTTTTTCAGTGTGTTCTATACCTTGTGTTTTCAAGTGTAGAATGTTCAAATCATTATTTACAGAGCTTCTGAATATTGCCACATTTTATTTTTTACAGGCAACATCAGAATGGACCCTGGATTACCCTCCATTATTTGCTTGGTTCGAATTCTTCCTTTCCCAATTTGCAAAATATTTTGACAAAAACATGCTGGAGATTAAGAATCTGAATTACGCAAGTGAGGCAACTGTCCTTTTTCAGAGGTGTTCTGTGATTGTCAGCGATATTCTGTTTATCTATGCTGTCAGAGAGTGAGTAATGTGGCATGGTTAAATTGGGCAACATATCATATTTGAATGTCTTGTTTAATGTAATGCTATTAAGGGATTCCTATGATACAGAAATTAATTTTAAACACATTTTTTTTTCTTTAAAAGGTGTTGTAAATGTGAAAATGGGAAAAAGCGATCCTGGTATCTTCTGGACAGACCCGTGTTTATTCTTGCTGTTTTACTTCTATGGAATTTTGGATTACTAATTGTGGATCGTATCCTTAGGCTATGAGATGAATAGCATAAATACAGTATATCATGAGCAGTAAATTAGAAGTTAAATTAACAACTTAAGTTAGAATGCCAATTACTTCTGAAAATGTCGAAGAAAATCCATTCAGAATTGCTTTGCTTCATTTAATGCACTTCTTGGTATGTGCATATTTGTATCTCTCTCACACATAAATGTGAAAAAAGGGGGTTCATTGGCTCATCAGATGGGACTGCTGCCTCATAGCTCCTGGGACAGGTATAAAACAACTTTGTAGATTTTTAAGTGTTCTCTTCATGCCAACATGTCTTTTGTCTGGCTTAGTCACTGTCTTAGGACATCCCAATGAGATGTATGTTAGATTTATTGATGACCGTACTGAGGTACAAGAAATAAGTCATTGTGTATGGGTTAATTGGTGTGTATGTATATATATATATATAGGCCACATTTGTCTCTAGAACTGCCTGTATTATATGAGGCATGCAATTACAGCACTTGAAACACTGGTTAGGAATTTGGTCTGAGTGATAACACCATTTCTTACAAATTTGCTGGCCATACAATCATGCCATGAATCCATATTCACCTCAACCCAAAATGTGTTTGATCTGATTGAGATCTGAAGTCTGTGCAGGCCATGGCCATAAACTGTCGGTGCCATGTTACTGGAACCAGCTTGAGATCATACATGCTTTGTAATGTGTTGCATTATCCTGCTTGAATTAAACTTTTGAAACAAGAGAAAAATGATGCTCAGGGATTGAAGTGATACTCATTGGTATTATGGGGCCTGTTACGTGCCAAGAAAACGTTCACTATATTGTTACACTAAAACTTTAAAGCACAAAGCAGGATGGATTCACAGATTAAAACTATTTATGACAAATTCTGATCATGCATTTGTCATGTCTTAGAAGATATCAACATATATCATACTAGACATACAACATTTTGTCAATCTTCATTCTTCCTGCTTTGTTGATCATGTGCCCACTGTTGCCTTATCTTCTTGTATATGGCTAACAAGAAAGGAGCCCAACATCCTCTTTTGCTGCTCATCCACTGTAACACCTGATATGTTACACATTCTGTATGCTGATGTAATAAAGGTGTATTCGAGTGTTTGTGACTTTTCTTATAGTTTTTCCAGGTGATACTCATTTATAAGGTGTTTTTGTCCAGAGAAACACTACTCTTTGGGTGATTTTTTTTTTTTTGGTTAGCCATACAAAATTTAGTTGTTTCTAAGATGTTGGAACCACAATTTCTGTTACTTATAGGCATGCCACAGTTAACGTTCATTAGATCACGTCTTATACACTTTATAATCTTGGGTCAAACAACATCTTGACCCAAACGTGTGTGTTTATATATATATATATATATATATATATATATTAAAAATTATACTGTATATACAAAATTGAATCAAAATGATCTCTTGGTAATTTTTTTATATTAAGTAATCAAAATTTATTTGAATGGGGTGAGAGCCTATTAGAGGGCATGTTGAGCAACAAATTCATACATCCTGAGGAAGTTTATTCAATTAATGTAATATCCTTAAGGTATGGGGTAAACCCTTATTTTTAAACCTTTAAGAAAGATGGTGCAGACATTTGGACAACATGCTATCGCTACACCAAAATTGGGCTGAGTATTTATGGCATCTGTTTACTGCATATTTTTTAAGCTGTGCTTCTATTGCGCTGTAATTGCTGTTGCATTTGGTTGTAGTTTTCAACCTTATTAAGTGATCATTTTTCATAACACTGTTAATGGTGTTTTATAGGGCATTACACATTACTGTGCAGAAATAATATTCTGTGTTGCACATAATCTATCAGATAATGTAGTCGCACTTTGAAATATTTAAAAACCATAACAATGATTATTTTTAAACTAATTTTCAGTAGAAACTGGGACAGTAAACTTCATTTTAATCATCTGAATTCCTTTATGAGGGCATTATTACATCCTTCAATGCCTTTTTCAGATATTCATTTCCAGTATAATGGGTTTTTGTTTGGCTTTCTTCTACTTTCTGTGGCCAGAGTATTTCAGGTATGTCAGTAAAAATAATTTACAATTTAAGATGTCAGTGTAAGTAATTAATGATTAAATCAGGCTATTATGGAGTGTTTCTGAATGACATTCAAGAAAGTTTGAAGCAAAATGTACATACTGTAGTTAAAAGTAGTTCAGTAGATTTTTAAAGCTAACTATAATCTTGTCCTCATATCTGTATATCTTAAGTTAGTTAATTAGAATTCTAAAGCTGTTTGTAAGAGACATTGTGGTTCAGTTATGAAATGTATGGGGAAAGGGTTTTTTTTTTATATAAAGTTTTTTGTTTCTCTTTTACAGGGACGTAATATGGAGGGAGCTCTTCTGTTTTCAATTTTGCTGAATTTAAAGCACATTTACCTATATGTAGCACCTGCATACGGCATTTATCTCCTTCGCTCATACTGTTTCACACAGCACGGTCCTGGTGAATAATGCTTTTTATTTTATTTTTTTTTAATTTGTATCTGTTATGAAGAGTGTGTAGGGTGGTGGTAAGCCCTTTCAGGCACAGTGGGATTACTGACTTTCTCTTACCCTGGAGGAATTTCTTCTGTACCTTTGGTCATTGCCTTTCCTAGATCTGTGAATAGGAAGACACCCCTTTACATGGACTTTGATGTGTTGATTCACCTGTATTGAGGGTAAACTGTGTTCTGCAAGCTGTTTTGTTTTCCACTTTTATGAAAATGTGTTGTTTACAGTACAGTTTCGGGGTTCATTTGTCAGCACCAGTGGAGCAAAACAGTTTTAAATAAGCTAATAAACATTTTATTTTCTAATTATATTACATAAAGTGATACAATGTAGCCTTTACTATATATGTGGAAAAAGTCCAAGTAACAATATTGCAGTATTAGTAATAAAAGTATTACATCTAATCTATAATAGTGGTACTTAAACCTTTGATACATTTCTACACCTTTAGCATAAACTTTAAGGGCAGTTTGTGCAGTATGGAACAAAAAAAAGTAAATTCAATGCTGAGTGCATTTTAATATCAAAAGTGAGAATCAGTGATTAAAAAGAATATTTCAATAAAACCAATATCTCTCTAAACTGCCTTGGACTCAGTGAGGCCACTTTCAGCTGTTGACTCCGAGACTATACTTACCTTATTGGACTACAGCTGGGGATTGATTAGGGAGCTTAAAAACTCAAAACAGTATACTGTATATACTAAAGAATGTTTGAATGAAAATTAATGTTGTTTTGTCCACATTTTTACATTATTTTTTCCCCCAGATAATTCCATTAAATGGAGAAGTTTTCATTTTTTGAGGTTCGCTGGCCTAGGAATAACAGTCTGCTTTGTTTTTGCCATTTCATTTGGACCCTTCATAGCTATGGTACTTGCTTTTTCCTCTGATTTTAGTTTTGGATGGTAGTGTTATTCAACTTATTATTTCTATAAATAAAATTTTCATTGTGAGATCACAAAAATGGTATAAAAATGCCTACAAATACAATTTAGCAATATAAACCACAGTATGTTTGTAGGTCGATCTTCTATAAAATATCTTCCATTTTTCCTCAGTAGTGTTTTTTTTATAAAGATACATTTTGATATATTTATGATGGGAAAAGGTGGAAGTACATTTGTTTTTTTCAAATAATATTTTTAATTTCTTGGGCATAATTTAAGTTTGATTTTCTTTTTTTCATCTTTTTGGCAATTTTCTATTTGTCTTAACAAGACAACACTCATTGACTACCTTGTACCTTATGCCTCTAATTAGCTTTTTCCAGCTGATAAGCTGTTAAATATCAGGAATTACTTACACCCTTTTTGAAAAATACATGTACTTTGAATTTACAACTATTTATGGAAATTATTTATATAATTATTTCTCTTTTCTTTTTTAGGGTCAGTTATCCCAGGTGTTATCACGGTTGTTTCCATTTAAGAGAGGTTTATGTCATGCCTACTGGGCTCCAAACTTCTGGGCTTTGTACAATGTGCTAGACAAAGCTCTCACCATTCTTGGTACAAAGTGAAATGTCCTAATGCTGTGCAGTTATTTTATTCTAAAATTGCTTGTCGCTTCAAGGAATTTTTGCATTGTATATATGTATGTGTGTGTGTGTGTGTGTGTATATGTATATATATATATATATATATATATATATATATATATATATATATAATACTCTAGCCACCTTGTGGATCTGCCACTCACGTATGGGGATGCAGATGTACAATTTAAACAGATTATTATTGTTACATATGCATAATAGAACTATTTTACATTACAGCAAATAATTAACCATAGTAAAAAATAGTAAAACATAAAATAAATTGAAAGTAAATTATGTTTCATGTTGTGTTAGTGGTATTTTGTTGCGGTATACGTTTTTGTTCTATTTAGCTTTGGATTTAACACGCAAATAAGTTTAAAATTTACACTTTTACTGTAAACCTTCAGTAAAAACTATTTTTTTAATTAACTTTTCATCAATATCGCATTGAATTTTGATTCCGTGTTTGGACTTTCATTGTGACAACACAACATATAACTGCCCGTGAGTGAAAACCGTTTATTTCTCTCTCTCTCTGATAAATAAATCGACTTTTTTGAATGTTTGTCCCTGATACTTGTTAATTGTCATAGCAAAAGCTATTCTAATGGTAAACTGTAAACATTTTAATATGAATGGCATATCAAGGTCTCCTTTGGTGTCTAATGTTATCCGCGGAAGATGTACTACATTACCTCTCTTGTCGACCAATTTTGAATACAACTAATCTTGTCCTATTGCATAGCCTATCACTCAGACTTAAATTACGCAATAATATTCCCATACATCCTTCTTTTAACAGTAATTCGGCCAGTGGAAGACTGGATGGTGTTAACGGTTGTAGATTTTGTACGGGATATTGTAAAATTGTTTTCATCTTCCGCACGATCACCACCAACTGTTTCAGCATAGTCTATTGATACACATTTAACCAATTTGCCATGTAGCCGATCAACAATTTTCGTTTTTAATTTGTTTCACATCGTTTCTCGGTGCTAGGATTGCCCGTGTACCCATTTCTTCTGTTGATAACCTTTTGGGATGAAATTCTTCAATAAGATTTGGACATAATGTCTTCTTTTATTGGGAACTTAAAGTGAGGAAAATGTAAATATTTATAAGAGCTGAGATCACAGGTACTGTGTCTTAACAAAAGCATTCACACGAATGAGATGTAAGAGGCCTGTGGGCGTGGTTGAAAATGGTTAAGAGGAGGGCTGGACTTGAAAAAAATCTCTTGGCAATACAGTAGTCTCATCTCGCAGGACCGCTCTGTTTGTTTGATGAGTTTGGAATCAAAGCTACTTGTAAAGCTACTTGCTGCAAGACCATTTACATTGAGCTGTTCATAAAATAATCCATTCAGATCAGTCAGATTTCATGTAAGCCAGTGATGCAGCAAATAATGTTATAGAAGACGCTGCACAGTTTAGGTACAATGTTGTCTCATCCAGTCGGTCTCCTCACCCCACATTCTGAGAAGACATTCAAGTGTATGACCTTAGAATTTTTATAGCAGTCATTGAATTGCATGGGTTTTTGCCCCATTTTCATAAGTATGATTAAAACATTGTATATCACCTACAGCAGTTGTCCTTTCAGATACAAATATATCTTGTCCTGTTTTTAAAGGAGCCAGGCAGAGTTATCCACTGTCTCCTGTACTGTTTAACCTTGCTTTAGAGCCCTTTACCATGTTTATATGGAATCTACCTCATGTTTTACACATTTAATCTTTTGAATCCCTCTTAGGGTTTGTGACTTTCCTCCTTCTTTGTTATTTTTATTTTTTTTTTTATCTTTATCTCTGGCTTAGATCGGTCCTTAAGGCTTATAAAATCTCTTTACTTCTCTGTCTTCCACCCACCCTGTGATATTTTGAGACATAATTGGGTTAGTCAATGAAGCCGTTATAACCCCAATACTAAGTCCAGTCTAATTTGGCAACATTATCTATCCTTGTCTCTCCTCTCCAGTGGTCTATTCATTTTAAACAATATTACTATCTCTTCCAGAAACCCTAACTTCAAAATATTCAATGTAACCTTTTACACAGATGAAATTCCACTCCATGTAAATGATTTATTATGGGCTTAGCCTCAGATCTTTTATGTAATTTGTGTCAACCCCAGGCATTAGGGACTTCAAATGTTTTTCGAAATACCCTATTATAGCCACTTTTTTCCCCTGGTTGCTTCATCCAGTTCAGGATTGGGTGGGTCAGAGCCAGTCCTGGTAGTAGAGAGTTCAAGACAAGAACCAACCATATGTGGTATGCCGGTCCAATTCTGGGCTGCCCCAAGCACATATTCAGAATTCACACTTGTACTAGGATCAATTTAAAGTTGACTGCTAACACTGGAGGCAAACTGGAGCACCCAGAGTGAAACAGTACAGGGAATGACTGGGCAAGAGAGTCAAAGCTATTTTGTTGGATTCACAAACCATACTAATTGTTAAATTAATGCTACATAGAGTATATTTAAAATTTTAAATGCATGCATTTTATTTCTAGGTTTAAAACTTAATTTGCTTCAAAATGAGAAGATTTCAAAGGCTTCAATGACGGGAGGCTTAGTGCAAGAATTCCATCACACAGTCTTGCCATCTGTATCTCCTACTGTCACTCTCATTTGCACCATTGCTGCAATTATAGTGAGTAGTATTCTTGATTTAACTTAGTTTACGTTTTGTTTGGCCTTATACTGTGAATGTAAAGAAAAGTTAAAATACATATTATAGTCATATATTGTGAAAGAAGATCAGTGTTCACACTCTGGGTGTTACCCGTGTAGAGTTTTTCATGTTTTCCCTGTGTGTGTGTGTGTGTGTGTGTGGATTTCCTCCGGGTGCTCAAATTTCCTCTCACAGTCCAAAGACATGCATGCTGGGTGAAGTGGTCTTAGAGTGTGGGCATGTCTTTACCCTGTGTTGGACTGGTGCTTTGTCCAGGTGTTGCTCTTGCCTTGTGCCCAGTGACTGCTAGGATAGTCACCAGCTTCCTCAAGACACTGCCCTAAATAAGGGGTTTAGGAAGATGGATAGATGGATTTGAAATCAAAATGGATTTTAGGCAAGGTATTCTATTATTTGTATTTTCTGCAGTAAATATTTTATATACCTCCTTTTTTATTGTTTTTTGACAATTTATGCATTAAATAATTAAGCATTTTATCTTGATGTGTAACTTTTTAATAATTACTAGCTTCCATTTTATGTGATTTGTTTGATAGAATTAGAAAATTTGCAACATAATTGGATTTAGCAGTTTGTGATTATTGTGTTATAAAATATGTCAGTATTTGGAGATGACTGCCAAATTAAACTGCCTGCTACTTTTAAGAGACAGTTGCATGCTCCAGAATATTAATTGGTAGTATTACCCTGTTATTCCTCCAAGGAGCACCAAACCAAAGTGCAGCTTTTTATGTAATCTAGTGAACCACAACTAAACTTGAGGACCATTGAACTAAGTGATCCACAATGCATACAATGTATACACTTTGAATAATACATGAATGTATTTTTAAATTTTCAGCAATGGGTTTAAGCAACTGTTATTCAGGAATGGTGATAGGTAATGTATTTATGTTGCAAGTAAGGCTTTTAGTTACTACTTTGCCCACTTGCAGGAATATTTAGTTCTGGTAATGTTATTTTTTCATTTAGCCTGCTGTTTTCTGCCTTTGGAAGAAACCTCAAGGCCCCATTGGGTTCCTTCGGTGTTTAATAATCTGTGCCCTGGCATCTTTCATGTTTGGCTGGCATGTACATGAGAAAGCGATTCTTCTAGCTATTCTTCCTTTAAGGTAAATAAAGTTTATAACAGCACTAAATACAAAGGCAATTGTGAAATCTACTGTTTACTTATTTTTATGTTAATGTGGTAATACAGTACATATGACATTCCATTGTAATACAGAAGGGGGAATAAGTTGTCATGATTAGGAAATAAGCAATTATGGTAACTAACATGAGATTTTTTTTTTATCACTTTTTTATTGTTTATATATTTATTTTAGGTTGATTTTTCCATCCTATGTTACAGGAAAAAATATCAAAACTTTGAAAACATGTTTTCACACTTTGCCCAGTTTGGCTGTGTACTACCTTAAAATGTTTAGGTCCATAAAAAACAATTACAACAGTAACTATTTTACTAAAAACAGTGGCATTTTATACAAAACACCATCATTCTGCATTTTATACATGTAGAAATATTTTTTATGTAGCTTTAAAACTGGAGTATACTTATTAGGTTTGGGAACTCAACATGGTATGTGGGATTGCCCCAGAGATAACTGTATACACTGGGGTCCTATGTTTTGAGAGAGTTGTGTTTCAGAGCCACTTTTGCTAGTTCTGGCATAGGACTTGGCCAGATGTGTTCTTGTCTCTTTTCCTGGACATGATGTCAGAGAGTTGCTAAAGTATGGAGAGTGTTACATGTGAGAACCTGTGAAATTCAGCTACCCAGTTTTTAGATGATATTCTGTTGGTGTCAATTGACTGTGATCAGTTTACATTGAGGGAGGGTGAGAATTGGCATTATGCTTCACAAGGCTGTGTCTTGCATAATGCATGTGTGATAACAGTAGTTTCAACAAGTAGAATTTAAATACATTTGAATCATCATAGAAAGGATCCTGAGATAGGCCAGTTAAATTAATAATAGTAAGGTGAATGTTATAGTAGAGAGTGGGGAGCTATACCTCATGGTCATGAGTAGACTAACTTTCACGGAATTGCATATAACAAAAATTCTTTGTTTTTCATTTCTAGTTTGAAGGCAAACACGTAATTTTATACACATTACTACTTAATTCTGTGTGTTATTTTACAGTTTACTGTCTGTGAAAAGTCACACAGACGCTGGACTATTTATAATTTTATCAACAACTGGCCATTTCTCCCTCTTTCCTTTGCTGTTTACTGCACCAGGTAAATGCCTAACTTTTTCACATTTATAAATGTCAGATGCATTACTTTTTTAAAATACTGTTTTTTAAAAATCTGTATTTGGGATATGTTGTCACTGTTTTAAATTATTTAACACTTCATAAGTGTGGCCATTTTAGATATTTTTTTTCTACATTCCAGCACTATCTGACCTTGCATATGTGAATAATTAGACTGTTTTGTCTTACAGAACTTCCTCTCAAATTTTTACTAATGCTGCTGTTCACCATATTTAGTGCGACTTCATTGCAAAGGTTATTCAGGTAAACGTTTAACTTCAAAAGCCATTTCTCCCTTATTCTGTTTTTAATATAGTTTAATTTTATGTAGAATGACTCTCAATTGTGATTTGTTTCTTTTTCTGACAGACATTTTTGTATATTTGTGGGTGGGCAGATATGATAGTTACAAGCTAGGATGTAAGTAGCCTTTTAATCCCATGGGGAACCATAACTATTTTCTGGTTAAAAATGTTCAGTGCACCTTGAGGCAAAACTGCATTGTGAATTTAAAACATATAGGTTCATAATGTACAGTGACTCTACCTACACCACAAAGAAAAAATAATTAATTCATCGACTTTGCCAGGTTCCCTCAATGATTTCAATAAATGAACAGATAGATAAAACTTTATTTGACCTGAGGGAGGAATTTGGCTTTTTACAGAAGCTCTTTAAATAATATATATTTAATGTATATTATATAACACTATAGTCTGAACACACACCATGGTGAATAAAAAGGAAGAAAATTAAAAAGAAAGAAGAACTTTTGACTTGGTATTGCTATTGGTATAAAGGAGCCTCAGTAGTGTTTCTTGGCACACACTTCTGTTGGCTCAAAGTTCTTGGTGTTTGTCAGAGAGAGAATGTATAACATTGTTCATAATGCCACTCAGTTTTGTTTTAATTCTCTTCTTTGCCATTACCTCCAGGGGGTCCAGAGTGTGTCCCTTAACTGAGCCTATGCTTTTAAGTAGCTTGCTGATTTGTTGGGCCACTTTATAAGTGAAATTACCATGCCAGCACATAACAGCTTAGAAAATCGCACTGGCCATTACAAATTTAAAGAAGTGAAGGATGTCATTCCCACATTAAAGGAATGTGGTCTTCTAAGGAAAAACGGCCAGCTCTATCTTTTTTGCATAATTCCTGTGTTATGAGACCAGTCCAACCTATCATTGATATGGACTCCTAAATACTTGTTGGAGTGCACTGCCTCTAAATCTATCTGAACAATTACCGGACATAGTGGTCATTTTATTGTGGTGAAAGTCAATAATAAGTTCCTTGATTTTTCTTATGGTAAGTTCTTTCTGCACCAAAGAAACAGTTCTCAACCTGATGTCTATACTCCGTTTCATCCTCCTTATCAATACACCCCATTAGTGTAGAGTTATCTTGAAAATTTCTTCAGATGACATGACCAAGTGATATATTTACAGTCTGAGGTGTATAGCTTAGAGAAAAGCAGAAAGGACTGTTCCTTGTGTTGCTCACATCTGTATCAGAGTTGTTGAATCTCACAAACTGCAGTGTGTCCAACAGATAGAATTGGGGAAGAATCTAAAAATGACCTAAACAAAACAGATGCCCTTTGTCCAGAAGATCATGTTGTTAGTGTTCTAATTGTTTAGTTTTTCATGATCTAACAGTGCTAAGTTTAAAATGCAACATTTTCAAGAGTGCTAGCAAGCAAAATCTGTAGTTTATTATTGCTAGGACACCACAATCCTATTCTGTAATCCTGTAACTTTTTTTATCAATCCTAATCCATTTTGGTATTTATAGAAGTTTTGTTTCTGTTTGTTTTTTTTTTTTTAGAAAAGATGGCAAGCTACTGAATAGTCTTGAAGCCACTTATCTGACAGGACTGATTCCTCTTGAAGTGTTCTGTGAAATTATTTTTCCTCTGACACCACTTAAGGAAGCATTTCCATTTTTACCTCTCTTACTTACATCTGTTTACTGTGCTTTGGGAGTAAGTTACTCCTTTATCAAACTCTATGTGAGCATGATTAACTATACAGAGGACAGTAAACATGAAAAAAGACATTGATACAGTGATGACTCATGTTTTGTTGCGGCAAAAGTGGATAAACTGTATGGGGATCAAGTTAAAAGAAGATTGCAAGATAATTCTGAACATTTGCATTGTTGGCTAAAAATAGAACTGATGCAAGATACAGAACATGGACCAAATTGTGTGTGTGTGTTATTTCAATCAGTGATTAATAAAAAATATATATATTTTAACAAATATTTTAGTTGGATCGTTGTATCACAACCCATTATACTGTTTAAGAAGCACTACGTGAAGAATACCAATTATAATCCACTTAAATATTTGCATTATATTAGTTATATTAATTTCTTTCCTCTTCTTAATATATTTCCAGATGAGAAATTACCCTGTCCATGAAGAGAAATTTAAAATACTAAATATGTTCTTTTCTTCCTTAAAATAATGTATAATCAAATATTAACTTCACTCGCTATAGTTTTAAGACATTGCTCCTCAATTAAGATGACCATATTCTGATTTTCAAAAAGGACAATGGCGTGGATGGGGGAGAGTTTGGGGGAGTGGGTGTTAATCGACACTCGACACATGCCCTCCAAAGTAATGAATCTGTTCTAATTAAAAATGCAGTCAATTTAAAACAATTCTTAGTAGTAAACCTTTGAAAAAGTTAGTTATTTTGCGTGTGTCTTTAATATTTTGCAATCACCTCAAAAGTTTTATTGATAGTATGTTTAATTTAGTTTAAGCACCATCTTTCTTCCAATCAAATTATTGATCTGACAGGTAATATCTTGACTATATTGTGATTTTTTAAATCAGTTGCAGTGGCAAAATTAGGTATATATTTCAAGTGCATTTAGGGTAGTCCTAAACATGTTGGAACCTGGGTTGCCTACAACATATTGATCCATAAATACTGTAATGCTTGACCAAAACACCACCAGTGGCAGTTATAGTATCCTCTGTTTTAAACAGTCTCACTTTTGTGTATAAGATTTTTTCCTTCTCAGCTCATGCTTTGTAAAGTAAATGCGTGTATCACCAGCACTTGCTGTTGACCCACACATGGGCGCAATATCCTAGCAAAGTCCTTGGACATGCTGTTTAACATGAAGGCCTTATGCTTTACATTGCTGACTTTATGGCCAATGGTTACACTGGTTTGATGTTCCACTCTACCTAGACATTACTGGAGAGGGACAAAATCTCAACAATGGAAAGGTCAAGGTTAAAAAGTTAAGAAAGCAATGGATGCTTTCAGTTTCTGTGGAAGTGGTAGTTGTCTCTTGTGGAGAGGTAGATGTTTGTTGTGAAGGACTTTACAGAGGTGACTTGGTCCACCTCTCTGATATTTTCAATAATAATCTACAGGAAGATTTTGTTTGGTTTCTGGGAGAGACCCGTTTGGTGCAGTAAGTGAATGGTTTGGGGACCCACTGCTCCACTCTTTACTTCAGTGGTGGATTGCAGCACTCTCCCATACATGATAGTAACAATTGTTAGTTGCTGGGTTAAACAGGCAACAAAGGTACTGACTATGCAGCCGGATCCAAAAGTACTGCTGGATTGAACACAAGATAAGGAGTGAGCCAGGTTTGCAAGCTGCACAGTACTCATCTGTGGTAGGACAGCAAAGCTTTAGAGAAACAGCTGGGAGCAAGCTGACTCTGCTGAGAAAGGGGATGGATGCTGTAATCTGTTCAACAAGCACTTGTCCTCCAAAACTGTTTTGTATATATGAGGGGAGTTCCAAAAATCCAAATTCTGAATGTGTACCTTGTGATTTTTTTTTTTTTGAGAATCTTATTTAACTATTCACAAAAACTTCCTGAAAAATTCAAGTTCATAGATCATTATGGAGACAGTAACAAAAATGAATTTGGAAGTGGTCGTGGTGCTTGCCCACGAGTGAATTTCTCTGATTAGAAGAAACACATCATCATGCTCTAACTTTACCACATTTTCATTGTGGTTTATCGGCATCAGAAAGCTTCAAGAAGCTGGAAGCTCATCTTGGCAACCAAGCAACAAATTGGATAATTCTCCAGAAGTGGTTTGCCCAGTTTCAGATGTCTACACAAAGAAATATTTGGCTGAAGTTCTCCAAAAGTGCAAGGGTCGTTCACCACAACAACACTCCCGCGCATCAACTCACCAGGACCATCTTCTTCATTGTTGCTTCTTTGATTAGCCTTTTGGATGCCACACCCTATTTGCCTGACCTGATCACTTGTCCTTGATTTGGGGTAAGAGTCAAAAATTACAATATGCATGGAAAATGCAAGGACTGAGGTAGTGAATGAAGAACTGGCAAAACTGAAAAAAAGTGTTTTAAAAAATAGGTCCAGAGATTGCAAAAGCACACTGAGGTCAGCAGTGATTATGTGGAAAAGTAGAGAATGAATATGGTTTCAGAGGAAAAAAAGTGTGTGTGGGGTTCTCTCTCCTATCTCTGTTACATTAAATGGACTATGAACGTTTATTCATTATTGAACTGATAAATAATAAGAGTTCACCAAAACGAATTGTATGCTCTGGTCATTTTGAGGCTGTGGGGAATTATGGTGGATACCCAGCAAACAAAATTGCATTTGGCCAGTGTAGACCCAGTATGTGCCAACATATTGGCCCCGTGTAGGCAGCCGACAGTGGCCCAATTGAGATTTGCATAATGGGGCATTGGTCCCAAACCACTGGCCCAGTGTGGGCAAACAAATAGGAAACCCAAGAAAAAAGTCTATATCTTATTGTCCATCTGTTCATTTTCTGTATCTGCTTATCCAGGGTAGTATTGCCAGGCACCTACAGCCTATCCCACAAACTAATAGGTACAGACAGGAACATCCCTTGGACAGGGCACCAGCCTATCACAGGGTGAACACACACACCACACTGGCCCAACTTAGCACTACCAGTCCCATCTTAACTGCATGATATTGGACTGTGGGAGAAAACCAACATGGCCTTGGGAAAATCCAGAATGTGAACCCTGTGTCCTTATTGTGAGGTAGCAGCCCTTACTGGTACTTTCCTTAAAATTTTTTTGTGTTTAATCATATTAAGTGTAATTATTATAAAGATTTACAATGTATGAATTGATAAAAAAAGGAATAAAAAAACAATGGCTGTAACGTACTTTCTTACAAAACACAAAATGCATTTATTAGTACTTGTTCAGCTTTTTTCTTTTTTTTGTAGTGTTACAACCTTGACTATGAAAACATTACTAATAATAATTAAAACAAAATATAGGCCACATTTTTGAAGTTCAAATTGTCGTTTATACCTTCACAATCAAAATCTAAAACCCACTGAAAATATGATACTTCTATGCAACATTAAAAAGTGAGAAATATGGAGTAACAATTACATTGGCCAGGGTTACCAAACATCACTCGGCAAATGAGTGACTTAATGAACTTGTACTGCCAGCTCTTAACCTATTTTGGCCCAATTAGGGGAATTTTTCCAGGGTGCCCCTTTGTAACAGCCCAACCCAAAAATTGGGTCAATGCGATATTTACGTGGGTTATTTCAAGCCAACACTGCCCGTGGTCCTTCTTCAGGGGGACACTGTGTATGTTTGCTGGGTAGCGTTTCCACACCTTTAGTCTGGTGACTGTCAAAGGGCTGTCTTACCAACATCCTCGTTGCCCTTTGGGGGACAACGTAGTGCACCGGAGCCCGTTTTGATAGCATAACAGAAACATACATAGACATCGGAAACATCGCGGGCCCCTAGCTCCTGGGGCCAGTGCCCATACGTTAAGACGGACCTGATTCTTGTAGCGCCTTTATTTGCAGCTGAATCGCACGTGCCAACCTCCTAACCCTCTTGTTACGTTCAAGTCGGAAACAAAGCCGCTTTCATTTGGGCATCTTTGGTGCATAAAAAATGATGTTCGATCTTAACGTTGTTCCGCCCTGTCCCGTAATCTTTCCACATAGTTAAACTGACACCGTCATGCGCGCTTTTTTGTAAACAACCCCCGCAACCCCCCCCGCTTTCCTTAGCAACGTCTGCTAAACCGGCCCACGGCACCAGCTTGAAAAAATCTACCGGTAGTAAGCGAATTTAAAATATGTTGTCCAAAGTTTGCTTGCACAGTCTGAGTAATGAGCAAAACAAAATCCCACTCATTTTTAGAAATTGTATAAATACCGATATTAATGGCCTCAGAAATAAGAGACGTCCGGGAAAAAAGGTCACCTTCAATCGAGCCGAAACAACAGGGCGGAACGTTTATCCTCGTAGTCTGGTGGTGCACACGGAAAGGGAAAAACGTTGGTACCATCTGGCGTCTTTTGGTTTCCGGTGCATAAAGGTGACTGAGGAGACTGATCAGTGGAAGCGGCTGCTACGTTTTCAAACCGGAGTCACTTTTGGACAGGTGGGCTGCAGTTAACAGGGACGCCACCATGGTGCTGCTCCCAGAAGAAGCCAAAGTGTTGCCCCCACCCGGCATTTTGAATAGGAATTCATTTTGGGTCGGAACAATGAGCTGGCTCGCTGCACTTCTGCACAACGCGCTGAACCACAGGCCACCACTCAAAGCCGGTGAGTGCCGTGCAGGGTTGGAACTCCCATCTTGCCCTTCTGTTTGCACTTCACACCCCCCAAAAAAAGAACAGGCGTTCTACTGAGTACTGCAAGCGAGCCATTCGCAGCATGCATCTGTTTCGCTCATCGTATTGGCAAGGCTTTTAAGGACGAGCTGGATTTGATGTCTGTCTAATTTATGTACTATGTATTATGAAAACGGGCACCTCTAAAGAATAACCTGTTGGCCGTTACTTGGCGAGGTTCTTTCTTATGCTAGACATTGTTACTTTCCCTCTGCATTATATATTTTTTGTCATCATAACTTTTTTATCATACGAAAAAACGCGTTCAAAGTTGAACAGAAGTGAATACAATAAAGCGTATTTCCAAAAACAAAAGTATAGAAGGCAATCCCACATTGTTAAATCAGAGCTACTCTATGGAAACAATGAAAGTAAAACATTTAAGTACATGACCTTATACTACCAGCGATGGCACAACTGATGCGTCCATGTGTTTTATGGTTCACCTAATTCCGTTTAATTCCTTTTCGGACCTTAAGAGGTCGGCGATATCTCCGCAGTATGGGGTGCCAGTTTACTTAAGTGCACACATAGTGAGCCGTTTTTGAGGTGCCATTCAGTCTGAAGTACACGTCTCTGGAGTAACAAAGGGGAAATCTAAACAGGTAGCCTGAATTGTGGAATCAGCACTAACTGAAACCGAAGGTACAACGTGTGTGAATTAGTGTAGGCCGCCGTAATGCGGGGTGTTCATAAGAAATGTTGAGTCTGCAAGGCATCGGTTAATGGTAGTCGACACAGAGAGAGGCCACACTACTGCCAGAATAGAGACAGCCTTCCTAGTGAACTTGTTACATCTATTGGCATCTCTGATGTTCTCTTGCTGCTGATCAAGCATACCACTCTTTAAAAGAGCACACTTACAAATGCAGACCAATGCTACATATGCACAATTTTTCCTCCCATGGTAAAGAGCAAGAGCCTACTTGGGAAATACAGTTGACTTACACCTTTTTCAATCTCAGCTTTTATGTTTGCTTCTCAGTCCATATTTTTGTCCAGGAAAACTGTCAGGTATCTATACACCTAAACCACATCAGCTTTCTACTCCCTAGCTGAAGAGCATAGCATGCCATTCACTAAGACCACTTAATCTTCAGCAGGGTTGTAGTGCAGCTGGAGCCTAACCCAGCAAGCATAGGTCGCAAGACAGAGTCCCTGCCACCCACTGTGAGCACACAGCAAGGTTAATTTTGCCTCACCAGCCCACCTAACCTGTATGTCTTTGGACTTGCTGGTGTTAGGGAAACCTAACTTATCCTGAAGCCACTGGTGACAGAGGTCTTTTTTTAAAGTTGAATTTCAAGCTAGTTAATTGACCTATAACAAAAAATACAGTTTAGACGCACATGCTGAACAAGGGATCATCAGGGGTGGTCCTCAGGGGGTTTGCCTGTAGAGTGGTTAAGTTCAAATTTATACTACATTGGTTGTGATTTATATTAATACTAGCAGGAGTACCTGGCGTTGCCAGGAAATCTACACGTATAACCGGTGAATTTCCCAAATGAAAGAAACAGAACATAGAACAAACAGATTTCTGATTCACATTTTATTGTAAGCTCCTCTACTTTGGATTGTGTCTGCTGTGGCGTTTGAGACGCCCTTGAAATAGACTTGTCTCACGGATCTGAAGTGGACCGTGGAATTGTACTTCTTTTTTTTAGGTGGCATGGGTATATTTGTGTAAAGCAGGAGAATTATAATGTGTTACATGGTATTACGTACGGAATATGCACCACAATGAAATGAATTTACTTTATTTGTACTACATCAGAAAGGGAACAAATCATAGACATATATAGACAGACACCACATTCACTGTGTTGCCCAGTCGGCACGATACGTCAGCGCGTCCGCCCTATTACGAGTGGTAAAAGTGCCATTTAAACTAATACATGTAGACGTGGGAACTGGGTTTTCTGATGAAATAACAATAACGTTTAAACAGTATTGTTTACATACAACCGATTTTGGCGAATTGTTTAAATGTAATTATTTATATCCATTTATACACTAATAAAGGCAATTATTAAATAATACTTATTATTATTAAATAGTTCCTCCCATATAAGTAACATTTCGCAGACTGTCTTCCATCTCTGAAACATTTCTAGACTTCGTTCTGTTCTTACGCAACACAGTACTGAAGTATTGATTAATGCCCGAGTCACCTCACGTATAGATGACTGTAATGCTAATCTATCTGGCATCACACAAAAACTTAGCCATCGCTTACAACTTCTTCAAAATTTTGCTGCCAGGATAATAACCTGCTGTTCTAAATCCACTGAACACATCATACCAATTCTCTCTCAACTTCACTGACTCACTGTTAACTACTGACTACAATACAAAATCCCGCTCTTAACATTTAAAGCTCTCCACACCTCACTGATCTCCTACAGACTGACACTCCTCTCGCTCACTCAGATCCTCATCTGCAGCTCTACTTTCTATACCACACGTCAGACTCTGTTCTGTGGGAGCTCGAGCGTCTCTCATAGTGGTCCTGAACTCGGGAATTCTCTTCTGGCTCATATACGTCAGCTCAATTCAATGACACATTTTAAAACACCGAACTTACTGCTGTCTGCTCGAACCAACACCAACTTGCTATACTCAGCTCTCCAGCGGCATCACTGTAGCATTCAAACATTCTTAATCAATCATGCAATACTGTGTCCACGTTTGCCACGTTATGTTCTAACTAAAGAGGCAGAGTCCCATTGCATGGTTCTAACTTGTACTGAGTCGAGGTATTGACGCAAACAGCATACATACAGATACTATCAAATTATATATAAGGACTAGGAGTACCTGGCGTTGCCCAGGAATCTATAACCAGTGAATTTCCCAAATGAAAGAAACAGAACATAGAAACAGAACAAACAGTTTTCTGATTTACATTTTATTGTAAGTTCCTCCACTCTGGATTCTGTCTGCTGAAATAGATTTTCTTGTGGTATTTGAAGTTGACCTTCCAATTCTATGTCTTTTTTTCGGTGGCATGGGTATATTAGCGAAAAGCAGGACAAGTACATAGTATTACGTACGGAATAAGCACCACAGTGAGATGAATTTACGTTATTTACAATACGTCGGAAAGCGAACAAATAGCACCAGTCAGTGAGAAAGAGCAACACTGAAATCGTACTGTGAGTCAGAAAGTGAGTAAATAGCACCACAAATACAGAAAGCCAGTGAGAAAAAGTAGCATTGAAACTGTACTGGGAAAAATGGCCGGGAGGGGCGCTCTGTTTCTAAGGAGCACCTGGGTTGAACCGTGATGCCATCTAACGGACGTTGGCGATGGTAACTACAGAGAGAAGTGACATACAACCGGTGCTGTGTTTGGGGAAAATGGTGGGGGAAGGATGCTGTCTTTTTAAGGCAAGTCTCTGTTCAAACATGCTTGCATATAATGGACGTTGGCAAATGAAATACAGCACTATCAGTGCGTGTGGGAGTGTGATGTGTGGAGACACGGGTGTCGGTGACTCTTTCTGGGTCATTCACGTTTTACTTCCATATGGCAGTTCCCTTTTACCCGATCAAAGCAGTTGGCCTTGTCATACTTGGACACTTCCACCATCTCTTGGCAATTTAAAGAAACGTGGGTAAAGAGTGACGCACAAAAACCAAAGCTGCTGCTAGATTGCGCTGTGGTGAATGTCTGTTGCAACGTACAGCCATCTTGTTGATGATAAGTACAGGGATGTATGCCGAACATTGTGTCGGTGAAAAGGTGCCCTGTGGTTCACCACGAACATTTTTCCCAACCAAACATACCCCATGACTTCCTCCTGGTCATAAAGGAACCTCATCCCCAGATTGGTGGACAAACAAACATACATACACACATACATACATCGACTCTGCCTTATATATTAGATATTCTAAAATGTTAGTATGTGTTAGCACTAACAAAACAGATGGAAACCCGTGAATGTAAATATTAACCACTCTAATGTATGCAATATGACATTTTAGTCGTGAATAGTAAGTTGGTATAACAAGGGAAATTAGAGATGATATAGGAAAAGACTTTGTGAAGCAAGCAGTCTTGGTGATTTGGGGCCTTATAATCCCCCAGAAGAGGACATCCTGAAATGGGGTGGATATGTTGAATAAGATCTCGGATGATTTTACATTCACTTTATTAAATGTGCTTATTACAGTATTGCAAGGGCTGTAACGTTTGACCCCTGGTTTTGTGTTTTTGTTGCAGCTCATTTTTTTTTTTGGATGCCGATTTTTACTGCTGAAGTCCTTGTTCAAGCCAAATTTTTATGTTTCATTTCCATTAGCTCGCTTATTAACTTCCCCAACTCTTATTTGCTTCTTTTAGTCTTAAATCACAATAACTCTTTTAAATTGCTTTTTTAACCCAACCTCAATTAACAATGGGATGCAAATGACAAAGGAACTGGCACCTTAACACCTAACTTGATCCTATTTATACCAGGATGTGTTCATGGTGAAGCATTTGTTTTAAAAAAGATCTGTCTGTCTGTCTGTCTGTCTGTCTAATACATTGAAAGAAATGGAACATAAAAAGTGAAGGGCTGAGAATTAATAATCTGTTCTGGGTCCCAGATCAGTTGGATGATACACTTGGAAAGAAAAAGTCCACAATACAAGAGTGACTTGATGTAGCAGAGTGAAGACATTAACAAGTCATATTATTAAGTAATTTCTGTTATTCCTGAGGGTTGACATCTAATTAACAGTTGGGCTAAGAAATATAAAAATCCTTCAGCCACCAAACTTGAGAGACCCTGGTATGCAGAGAAGTGACTTTGGAGAGTTCTTGGCCAATCATTTTAAAAATGCCCAATGCTATCTTCTGATTTCCCTTGTCACCGTAACAGTTCATGCTGTCAGCCAACCACTACCTAGTTCTATATGTAGACCCCAGTCTGAACACAAATAAATATGTTTTAATATGAAAGTCTTATATCCTAGCACAATTACCTTCAAATAAATACAAAAACCTAATCTAAATTTGATACTGAAGTGTATATATATATATATATATATATATATATATATATATATATAAAAATATATATATTAAAAATATAAAATATAGTAGTATTTAGTGAATGATATAAATTCCTTTTTTCTAGCTGACACAGTATTTACATATATAAAAAATAATAACCTTTTAAACTTTTTCATAATTTGTTTTTTCTTCATCCTGTAGGTGTGCACCGTCAGGTTCTTTTTGTAAGCATTGGATGGTTTTTAGGTTACCATCTTACCAAATGGGAAAACTATACACATGCCAAGTTAGACAGAGATATGTCAGAATATATGCGGCTACGTCCAGAACTTTTTCAACAAAAAGGTAAGTTGCATTTCAAATCTTGTTTTAGTGCTCAGTACTATATTATTTCTAGAAGGTGGTACAGTGATAAACACTGTAGTGTTGCAGCCCCCAGGTCCCTGGACTTGAATGCTGGTTTGGTCACTGTCTTTGGTGTTTACACATTCACCCCATGTTTCTTTGGTAATTCCTTCCCCATTCTAAAGATATTTTGTTAGACTAATTCTAAATAAAGTATGTGAGTATTGGTGTGTTTGTGAGAGGGCCCAGCAGGTCCAGTTTCTGGCATTGTAATGTTGCTGGGCCCTGGCCTTTTGAAGCCCTGAATCCTGTTTGATAATGGATGGATAGCAATTTTCAAAAGTTAAAATAACTGGATTGTTAAAATTATTGAATTTAAATATATTTGGCAATAACTTCCATTAGTCATCTGATATTTTCTTTTACTTATGTTGCAGAAAAAAAGACTTTTGCTGAAGTGCTGGAGAAATTTTACCCAATTCGCTGAGTCTGAAGCTGATCTTCCTTTAAAATCAAGGACCTTCAATTGCAATGATTTTACAGTCTGATAAAAAATCCTTTCTGAGAACTTTCTTCACTGGGAAGGCACACCTTACAAAATGTAAAATATTTACTGAGTAATAAAATATTTCTGACAATGTGCTTTTGCTCTCCTACTCATTAGATGTTGCATTTAAAAATTGAAAATGAAAGTCAAAGAAGGATTCGTATTTGTAATGTATATTTAGCTGACACCATTATCAGAGGTAACTTTCAAGATCAGTATAGGTTACAACATTTTGCAGCTTTTTTTCTCCAGTCAGAGTACAGTCAGTTTAAATGACTTACTGGGTGGTTGCATCATTAAGTAAAGGCAGGAATTGAGTGTCACTAATGGTACAAGTCTAGTACCTTAAGTCTAAGTTGATACATCACATATGTCTTAGCAGTTTTAGTATGACCATTACCTTTGAAGAAAACAGACATAGGATTATAAGTAAACTCAACAGATACATTCAAGAAAGGTACAAATAATATAAAACTAATAGGTATCTTGGTAAAATGTCAGTTCTCATTCTTTTAATATCACATCTGTAGTTAGTTAGAGCATTTGGTTCTCCCAAGATCTCTACATGCTATTTGAATTAGACTTTTAACATGCCAGTTTATATAATAATTTCAATATACTAAGTCTATATTTCGGCAATAAATGGAGAAAGGCATGACTTAAGGACTTAAACAGGGCTTTATTATATTTTTATGCCAAATAAACATAAATAAAACATTTTGCGGCCCATTTCAGGTGTTGCCTGAAAAGCTGTTGACAATACTACATTTTCTGTAGATATCTTACAGTTAGTTGCTCAGTGTAATTTTCTGTCTCATGCAGTAGCTTTCTTTTACAAAATCAGAAGCATAAAAGTCTTTTGTATTTGTGGCTAACACCAGCATATCTTTTAAAGTTGTGTTTTAATTGGCCAGTCCAATTATATCCTTGTATCGTTTGGTCAGGGATTGAGATTTTTTCGTCAGATGGTTAAGCACGGAGAAAAGGCCTTTCAGATGCAAGTAGAAGATAGCTTCTGGATCTGTGATTTCAGAGTTCTGAGTTTCCTTGGTGAAGTGAAGGCTCTTGGTTTTCCAGTCATCCAGCGGCATCAGACCACTTTCAACAGTATTCCTGATTGATTTCAGCATAAGGTAACATTCATACAGGTCCTTGGCATCAGCCATGGCACTGTCTTCATCTAAGGTAACATCTCGGAGGAGGCTGGGTAGCATAACTGTGTGCTCCATGTTGCGCACTGCAGAGGTGTACTGGGCCAGAGCCATAGTAAGGCAGCTCTTTTGGTGCTTGGGCTCGATAGACTGCATGTCTTCTTGGTGCTCCTGTGCCAGTCTTGACGGAGGCTAGCTGATGGTAAGTAGTGCACGACGTTAACGGTGAAGAGAGAAGGTTTTATACTATCTGTGTGAACTGTAAGTGCGGTCAAATCAACATTGCAAATCTCATTGTTGGCACATGATTACATATCATCAATGGTGATGCAAGTTTGGGCACTGGAGAAAAAAATTACAGACAAAAACCTGGAAAAGAACTTGTCATCTGGCACTAGGTGAAGGCTTTGTCCTTCAGAAATGCAGTGATTATGAAACATCACATTGACACGCGTTTAGATGGTGAAGGCTGCCAAGGGTCAGCTTGCACAGTTTTAAAATGAACCAGACATTCATTAAACAGACTTGAGACTAAAAGCTTTACCTCTCCAACTGGTATTAAAAAGACAGCCTTGGAAAGTGAAATTCTTTAAAAGTTAAAACAGTCGCATTTATTAAATGTTTATTAAAATTAAAAAATAAATCAATTCCAAAAGGATTAATTAGGATATGGCAGACAACAAATGCTAGTTATAGTGCTTCTGCTAAATGATAGCTTTTGATTTGTATGATTCTGACTTGACATTTTTTTTTAGAAACACAGGCAGAAGTCATTGTTAGTCTCATTTTTGGATAAAATCACACATGCATAACTAGACAATTAGACACCTCATTGCCACCAAGGGCAGACTGCAGTGTTTGCATGGCCCACATATAAAGTAGAGGCAAGATGGAATCAAAAACTGCATTCTGATCAAATGGTAAAATTAGGAAGTTTTGTATGTTCAAATTCTACATAACATTACAAATGGCTGAAAAATCTGATCCAAATAAGTGTTTCTCAACGTAGGCAGTGCTGCCTCCCAAGGGGTGTTGAGAAAATTTCATGAGGCAGTGTAAACGCTCACACTGTTAGGGGGATGTTGCAGAGGTTGGGTTGTGGTGGGCCTGACAAAGTGAGTGATACAAAGGAGTGATGAAGAAATACAATATACTGAGGTTATTTTCACATTTTTGGAATGGGACCCATCTCCAGTTGTCTTCAGTGTGTGCTTCCCATCATGGATGGTATCAAGGTTTAAACAAAATGAAGTTCATTGGGCTCATTAGCCAAGGTCACAGGGCTAGTGGAGCTCTGTCCTGTGGGTCGCACTTGCCAGTAATGACGCATCTTTTTGTGAGGCTTGAGTTTTTATGGCAGCTGAACTGGAAGGGGCAGGTCAGTCGCCATCACTGGCCAGTTTCTCGGTACTGTGGAAAAAGAAGATAATGGTGTTAGTGATAACACCGCCTCTCATCCCAGTGGGTTATTACATACCTTGACTGAGCCTGTGAGGAGATCCACTGATGTGCATGCGTCACAATATATACTGTTTATTTTTATTTAGGGACAAACAAGGTATCTATCTATCTATCTTGAAGTCAAACTTATTCTTTCACCGTTATAGCATACATCAATTTATCCCAGAATCATATGTTTGAAAGTGATGCATTATCATTAAATTAATAAAAGCTCCAACAGCTTACTATGACTGTCTATGAATCACCATAGTAAACCGAAGTAAAAATTGAAACACAAACGTTAAAACGTATTGGATACTTGCATGTTGAAGGTATTGAAAATTCGGCTAAGTACAGCTTGAGTGCTTGAATTTCAATGAAGGTATAACTGCAACTGAGCCATTCAAGCTCCATGAGGGAAGGTAAAGTAAAGGGCATGAAGTCGAGAGAATTCTTTAAAAATTCTAAAAAAAACTACATTGTATTTTTGCAAAAACAATATATATACAGATTTTTTTGATATGTGGGCAATTTCAATATGCAATTTAAACACGTTCAGCTTCAAGAACTTTATTGTCATTGTGTAACACGACGAAATTACTTTCTGTGACAGCCTGAAGGTGCATTTAAAGAAAAGTCAAATAATATGTATATATGTCATATACAGTGTTAAGTGATCAAGTAACCAGAGCAAATTATTATTGTTCAAAGTAAATTGTTATTGCACCTGTTAATGAATAGTACATTACATATTCTATATTGTATTACAATAGCATATTGCACATTACCAATATAGCTGATTGCACATGTTCAATTAAAAATGATCTCATACTGAGGAGATTCAGAGTTCAGAAAGTTTATGGCAAATGGGAAAAAGCTCTTTTTTAGTCTGTTTATGCGTACATGGATTGACCTAAAATGTCTTCCTGACGGGAGGAGCTCAAACAAAGAATTTCCAGGATGAGTTTTGTCCTTGGGAATGTTTTTGGCCCTTCTCACAAAGCGAGTCTTATACAAGAGTTCGAGTGATGGCAGTTCAGTTCACTAAGGAGAATTCACAGCTTCAAAATGAATATACAGGTTTTTGGTAAATTTTAAGGCTTTTGTGTCATGCTTGCTCTATGAATATCAGCTACCATTTCTAATCTCTGGGGGAGGTGCTTTTTTTTTTTTTAAATGTATCTCATATATATTTCTCTTCTGGTTCGTCCTGCTTCCACTTCAAAACCAGTCCCATCCACACGCAGCCAACACAGCATTTCTCGATTCATATTCGTCGTCTTCCATGTCATGCACTATACTGGCCTGCTGAGCATAATACAAGTACTCGAGATGCTGCCACAATGGTAAAGTAGCTTTACCACTTTCGTGAGAACCACCTGTGTCTTTACAACAGCTTCTTACACAGCAAACATCAAAAGATAAAAATTATCATGAGCACATTTGAGAATATAACTCTTCTCTAGCGTTTGCTTCCATGGGTGCATAGATAACTCAACCTCCTGGACACGGACCATATTGTTTTAAAATACAGCGGGCAAGTTTATCACCAAATCTCTCCACTATATGCTAACACTTCTACCTCTCCAGGATATGGACAGTTGTATGTTTCTGACACAGCGCAAGCTACTGCAGTACGCTTACAAAATAAAGCGAACTTTACATGCAGCGAAAATTTACATCTCCAGCTAGATTCCATGCTCAGAACCTTCAACCCCTTCGCTAAATCATACAAACACATGCATGAAATCGCTCAATCCAATCCAACAGCATCTGTACAAATGCTTTTCAAGGAAAACCCTAGGCAGGATTTATGACGATACAATGCCCTGGCATTGCAGCGATTTTCGGCGGAGAAGATGACGAACCCCCTACCGAAAGGGACATTTGCATCTATCCCATACGCAACTCCTGTAAACAGATTTCCACACTCAATATGGGGCTCAATGGTTGAAAAGGGGGGACCAACTCCAGATAGGACACCAGTCCTCAGCCACACGGACACACTCACTGAGACCAGGCCAGTTAAGAACGTCCAGTCGGGTTGGCACATGAATGTTTAAGAGGAGAGCACACAGTGAAACCTACAGAAATATGTGGATGCCGTGAAAACTACATACTGATAGAGACCAGGCTGGGGAGCAAACCCGGCGAGGCATCAGCACTAATCACAGCACAACAAATTACATTTTAAACAAATTAATTAACAGAAATTAGAAATCTGTATAAAAAAAGAACCATTAATTATATTATTTACTATACTATACTATCTATTAATATTAACAGGAGAGGAGAAAGTGGGTGACTTGAGTCTGCCTTTAGAATGAACTGTTATGTGCACCTGAGTGTACGTAAGCTGGACTTAAATATATTAATTTTCATTAAGATCTTACAATTAAACCCAGGAGACATATTATGCTACAAGCAAACATTATTTGTGTTTAAACAAATCAGAGTCAAATCTGTTTTAAAGATCTGAGCAAATCTGTTTCTTAGTCACAATGTACAGCAACTGACCTCTCTGTAATAAAAACGATGCTTACATATTATATTTTACGTTAAAGCAATCAGATGTATTCTTGTGATATGGCAGCATTTTATGTGAAATCAAGACAGCCTTAAAGGTTATCGCATGAGAGGACTGGCATCTTTCTGTTTACCTCAATCTGGCAACGAAGCAAAGATCTCTTGCTGTCGAGTGAGATTGCTCAAGTTCATTTTGTCACATCAGGCGATGGCCTTCTGGAATCAGCTGTTACTCAGACAGTACAAGATAAAGTTCACTAACCTTATCATTGATTACGTTTTAAAATAGACCAAAATTGATCACATTTTTGTGTTTGTTTTCCAGACACAAAAGCCCTGCTTTCACCTATCTGGGAATCACCTCATGTTTTATGTCCTCTACTTACACCAGCAACTTTATAAGGTGCATATAATAATAGAGAGTTGGCCACCCACATGCCCTCAGGAAGGCCTGAATTTGATGGGACGTGGACTCAAGAAGGTGTTACAAGTATGGAGATGCTGGCTTATGTTAAAGAACATTTCTTCAGTAGTTTGCAAATGACATGACTTTGCATCTATACCCTGAAAAAGTTTTCCATCTCATTATACAGATGCTTGTTTGGATTGAGATTTGGTGAATGGTGGTGATGTGCATATGCCCCACAGGCAGTTTTGGTGACAACGGCCAACAGCATAAATCAAAATGGACTCCATGAGTAGATGCTCACCTCCCTCTTCAAGTGACATGGTCCAAAGTGTTATCTGGTGAGCCAACTCTGTAGATTGGTTGTGATGGCCTTTTGACACAATATGTTGGCTCTCCCTTGATTTTGTTCCACATGCTTTGTGATAGACCTGAGGGTCTTCCGATGACCACTGATACCAGCAAACTGTGGACAACCAACATACGTTTGTGATAATTCAAGCTGAACACCCTGCCTCATGAAGACAAAACATTTTGCCTATACTGTGTAAGACTCACTCAATCATTCTTAAAAGACATTGAGACATTCTTGATGTATGACAAGAAGTGTGAGGAGTAAGTAAGAGGAGACCATTCAGTCTATCAAGCTTATTTGGTTAGCCAATAACTAAGTTATCTCAGTATTCCAACAATTATGGCAGTGGAAGTGCCAAATCGGGAGCGTGAACCAGACTGCTCTATCCATTCATGACTGTGGAACCTGTTTGACTACCCAGGCTGCTTTTGGCTGATTATATTCTGTACTGATATATTTTATGTAACCTAGTGTCTAGATCTGAATGAACAAGAAGTAGCAATGTGATTTATATCGGTCAAGCATCCAAATAGGAATTTCATCATACTCTGCACATGTGACAATAAACATAAATTATATTGAGTACACTATGTTACATTTTTTATCAAAGCACAACCTTAGATTTTAAAAGAGTCAACAATATCCATCCATCCATTTTCCAACCCGCTGAATCCGAACACAGGGTCACAGGGGTCTGCTGGAGCCAATCCCAGCCAACACAGGAAACAATCCCAGGCAGGGTGCCAACCTACCGCAGGACACACACAAACACACCCACCACACACCGGCCAATTTAGAATCGCCAGTCCACCTAACCTGCATGTCTTTGGACTGTGGGAGGAAACAGGATCGCCCGGAGGAAACCCACGCAGACACGGGGAGAACATGCAAACTCCACGCAGGGAGGACCCAGGAAGCAAACCCGGGTCTCCTAACTGTGAGGCAGCAGCGCTACCACTGTGCTACCATGCCGCCCAGTCAACAATATTGTCTACCAAAATGTCATTACTAAGGTCACAAAAACAATCAGCACTCAGCAGAACAAATTAAAAGAAACATTAACAATGCTCTACAAACCAATTGCAATATAATTGCAGATAGCACATCATTGCAAATAGCACATCTTGATTTACTCTTTTTAATATGGTGGAAAGGAAACCATTGAAAATGGCGTGTTTAAGTGTGTAAAGGTAATTGGTAACTTGTACTGTCAAGTCCATAATATAATGTAGCAATTCTGCTTTTAAGCTTTGATGCTAATATTACTTTTGAATGATCTTTCTAATATTACTGAATACCACTAATAAAACTCAACAAATACGGAGTCCTGCAACAATCTCTGTGTATCCCCCACACCCAAACATTGTCTGTGGCTGCCCCCTTGCACCCCCACCCCCCAATTACAGGTTCTTTTTCTAGGCATACAAATATGGTATTTGCACAGATATCCTAGCTGATTTTAATACATATTGGACAATTGTTTCTGAGTTAATTAATTTCTATGGCACAGACTGTTCACTTTTAAACTTAGGGTGGCACAGTGGGTAGCGCTGCTGCCTTGCACTTAGGTGACCCGGGTTCGCTTCCCAGGTCCTCCCGGTGTGGAGTTTGCATGTTGTCAGGTTAGGTGCATTGGCAGTTCTAAATTGTGCTTGGTGTGTGGGTGTGTGTGTGCGCCCTGCCCAGGGTTTGTTTCCTGCCTTGCGTCCTATGTTGGCTGGGATTAGATCCAGCAGACCCCTGTGACCCTGTAGTTTGGATTTAGCGGGTTGGATAATGGATGGATGGACATCAAGTTAGTGAAGTTGCTGTACTTTTGGTATAAATTCTGCAAAAAAGACCAACTTGGTTTGGTCTTGTTTTATTCTAGTTGGAATTTCCTGAAAAGTCCTCCTTGGTCAGAACTAGAAGATGCACCTGCACGTGAAGGTGTGGTCTTTCTCAATTACTTCATCTACTTCCTGTGGTGGGCGTTTGAGAAGCTGTGCCCAAGAAGCCTTATAAGAGCGAACTGGCACAATAAAGGAGAAAAAAAAAGAATAAGACTGATTGGAAGAAAAGACAGGTTAATAGAGGGTGAGCAGAAAGGCAGGAATGAGAAAGAGCCAGTGTGAATAGATGAGAGGAAAGGCAGACAGCCGGAAGAAAGTCCCAAGCGGAGAGTGTGAATGACACTTGGGGGCTGGTGGCCACTCCAGCTGAGTGACGTGGGAGCTGGAGTGGCCAAAATGCTGTTCAGTTGTAGCGACTTGCTGAGGAGAGGCTGTACAACTGCAAGGGAGTGAGAGACAGAAAGAGGTGTCCTGCGGATGGTGCCATGGACCACAAGAATTCAAGCCTGGCAGCGGGATGCAGAGGCTCAATGGGGTGTTCTGCCTGGAGCCAGAGAAGGCTACAAGGGGCCTGAGCCTTGGAGCAGTTCTGAAGGTGGGCTGAACTTCTGGATAGGTGCCTCCTTGACTGCAAGCCTGTATTGGGGTAAGCCAAGGAGACATCAAGCATTAAAGGACTGCACTAGGGCTTATGGTTTTAAGGACAGTTTCCTGCCTGTGTTTTAAACTTGTTTTCAAGGGATTAGTTATGGATTGATTTTAACCTTCACTTTAATGGATTATTTATTTACCTAAAGACTGAACTTTTTGAACACTTTGTTTGGACTTGTTTTAATAAAACAACTGGGTACTTTTCACCATCCCTTTGCTTGGTGTATGTTAGTCCTCATCTGCCAAGCTCATCCGATTACGTTATCAAAGGTGTCAGGTTCAAGTGTCTTCCAAAATGGAAGAGGGGGCATGAAGCTAACTGGCACGTTCATAGTCCGCACTTCTGCCCTGGTAGAGCCCAGCCACCCTGAGGAGAAAACTAATTTCTGATGCTTGTACTTGCTAGTTTGTGGGTGGGGTATGGGTAGGGATATAAATTGACTGGTAGATTGAGAGGTTCGTCTTCTGATTTCAGATCAATATAGTGACCGCATAACTGTGCTTGTTGACCAAATCCTTCTGTTGTTCTAACAATTCCTTTTCCACTTACTCGTGAACATGAACCTGAGGTACTTAAACTCATCCACTTGAGGCAGTAACTCAACTTCCATTCAAAGAGAACAGTTTGCCTTTTTCCTACTGAGGACCATGACCTCAGATTTGGTGCTGATCCTAATCCCTGCTGCTTCACACTCCATCAGAAACCATATCAACATGTGTCGGAGCTCACAGGCCAATGATGCCAAAAGGACCACATCATCTGCAAAAAGCAGTGACACAATTCTAAGGCCACCATACTGGTCTCCGTCACCTCCCCTGCTGCGCCTTGATATCCTGTCCATGAAAATCAAAAACACAATAGGTGATAAAGCACAGCCCTGTCAGAGACTCACAACACACTGGAAACGGTTCTGATTATGCCAACACACCTCTCACTGTAATTACACAGGAGCCGAATAACCCTTATTTGGAGCCCTGGAACCCCATACTCTACCAGCACCCCTCACAGAATCCCTCCACGAACATTGTCATATGCCTTCTCTAAGTCCACAAAAGACATGTATCCCAATTGGTTGTACTCCTCCAGAATCCTCATGATGATAAAGAGCTGGTCCACTGTGCCATAGCCTGGACGTCATCTCCATTGCTGTTAATGGATTTGAAGTTCCACGACTGAGTGGAGTCTCCTTTCTAGCACCATGACGTATGGTTTTCCAGGGAGGCTGATGAGTGTGATTCCCTGATAGTTGGAGCACACATTTCTGTACCACCTTTTCAAAAATGGGGATATGTACACCCCAGTCTACCACTCCAGTGGCACAGCTCCCAATGACCACATAACATTGAAAAGGTGGTCAGCCATGATAGCTCAACAATGCCCAGAGCCTTCAGCATTTCTGGAAGGATCTCATCCTTCCCTTACCACTGCAGAGTTGCTTAACTACCTAAGTGACCTCCTGCAGGGAAATGGGCATTGATCCTTCATCAGCTCTTCCTCCTCTACAGATGATGTGTTCATTGGGTTCTGGAGCTCTTTAAAGTGTTCCTTCCATCGCCAAACAACATTCTCTGTCTGGGTCAGCACTTCTCTACCCTTACTGAGAACAGCCTGGGTAAATCCCTGCTTTCCCTTTCTGAATTGCGTGATGGTTTGCCAGAACCTCTTTAAGCCTGATCGATAGTTGCTCTCCTCCCACACCTGACCTGTCAGTGCCTTTCTGCTTCTTTGGGAATCTCTTGTGCTAACCATACACAGAAGGCCTCCTTTATCAAGCTGATGGCATCTCTCACCTCTGGTTTCCACCATTGCATCATTGGGTAGCCACCTATGCCCTTCAGGCTGCAGCTTTTTTGCAGCCTCTTCCACAATGGAGGCTTTGAACAAGGCCCATTTGGACTATATATCCCCAGTCTCCCCTGGAATATGAGAAAAGCTCGTTCAGAGGTTGGAGTTGAAAGTCTCCTGGACAGGGGTCTCCCCCAGATGTTCCCAGTCCACGCTTACTACTTGCTTGGGTTTTCCAGGTCTGTCCTCCCACACCATCTGACCCAGCTCGAGCCAGACAGTGATCTGTTGACAGCTTTTCTCTTCTCTTCTCCAGAGTGTCCAGAACATATGGCCGCAAATCTCCTGATATGATTATGACTGCCATTTACTGTTCTTCAGTTTCACACAACTCTTCTTTATGGTAATGCTGAGTAGATACTCTGATTTTGTTGCAATTTACTATTTGCCAAAAATCCAAAAAAAAACTAATATATTCACGTGGAATACTCATTATGATATGAACCATTCAATGTATAGGTTTAGTACTCTGTATGATGTGCAGTTTCAGACCTGGATTACTGTAAAGATTTGCTATATAATTGTTGCAATAAGACATCTTCATGTTAATGCTGATCTCCTCATAGCTGTTCTCTGTTTTATATTTTGTTTATTACGCATGTTATAGTCTGTCCACTAAAGTGTTACTGAGCTTTTTTATCTGAATCATCCTGGTGTTGCTTCACTCTGGATGAGACTCACTCACACACTTTGTACTGACTAATCTTAGGATTCTTGAGAAACCTTTACTGGCACAGCCACCATTGATTTGATGCCATTCACTGTCTGGGGTCATAAGTGGACAGAAGGTCTGGTAATGGTGTGATTGCAGAATCCAATGATCACTGAGCCGGATTGCTCTGATGAGGTAAAACTAAATATAGATCTCATAGTGAACAGTAGCTTTGATGAAAAACAAAACCAACAAAGAACATGTTCAGGTTTTCTGGGTAGAATATCCAAATGCTCATGGATTCTGGGCTTGAAGCCTGTGTCTAGGTGTCTGTGTTATGTTTGCACGTTTTCCCCTTGTCTGCTTTTTTCTTACTGGCATTTCAGTTTTCTTTGTAGGTTCCCAAAGCCAATCAGGTTAAATGGACTGGCAACTCTAAACTGGTCTGGAGTGAGTGCTTTATGATGTACTAGCTCTCTGTCCAGGGTGTTTTCTGCTGTAAATTTAGTGCTTCAAAGATAAGCTGTGGCTCCTTAAACCTGAAAGGATTAAGCAAGTTTGAGAATGTACATGTAGTTTTTTTTATTGTTTTGTAGTCAGGGCCAACTCTAGCAATTTTGGTGCCCTAGGTGAAACTTTCAACTTCTGTCCTCTGCTGCCCAAATGTATGACCATGTAACAGTTTTGTAAATGTAGGATTATTGCTATTTTCCCCTTTGATATACTATTGCCTGTATAACATTTTATTTGTAATCTGCTAGTTTAAATGGATAATGAACTGATTTCTAAATAATTACATTCATGTATGCAGATTATGTGGACAATAGGTATATATTTATTTTAATTAATTTCATACTTTTTGGTAAATTATGTCAAAGAAAACTGGCGTTTTACTCCCCATATGCACATGGGTTTCCTCCAGGTGCTCTATTTTCTGCCCCAATGCTTTCATGTTAGGTGGACTGGTGATGCTAAACTGACCCCTGATGTGAGCATGTTCATCTATGATTGGCTGCTGTCCTGTTTAGGGATTGTTTCAGAATCAGAAAAACTTTATTAATATCAGAGGAAATTGCCTATGGACCAACAGTACAAATAGACAAAGGTAGAAGTAACATGAACAGAAAATATAAAAAATAAGCATATGAAATAAAATAAAAATTGAAAATAAACTACAATAAATCCTTTTTCAGAATGTTTTACAGGTATGCAGTGAATTTAAATATAATAGATACTGTACATCTGAGTTTTTTGTAAAATCCTTAATTTACTAAACAGTAATAACACACTGAGCTGGAAATATTTCACATAATAGGGTTGAACATATAAGAGTAATATTGCATATTCTGAGAACTAAAAAAAGTTTGTCATATGAGAATAACAGTTGAAATACTGCACATCTAAGTAGTTGAAAAATGTTCTAGAAGATCCATTAAGGAAAAAGGGAGCAGCTTATTATGTGGATGAGTTACTGGAAGTGGAGTTATAGAGTTTGATGGCCGTTGGGAGGAAGGATTGTGACGTTCAGTGGAGCACTTTATGCTAGTCAGTCTATTAATGAAAATGCTCTTCTGTCCACCCAAAACACTATGAAGGGGATGGTTACCATTTTCAATAATACACTGAAGGCCAGACAACATTCTTCGATCCGCCACAGTTTACAAGCTGTCCAGTCTCTCTCCTACCACAAAGTCAGCCTTTTGAATCAGTTTGTTTAGCCTCATAATATCTACCAATTTCATGGCGCCTCCCTGCCACCTTCCCAGCATGCCAAAAAGAAAAACATGTCAGTGGCAACCATGCACTCATAAAATACCCGCAGCACAGTATTGCAGACCCTAAAGGATCTTAGTCTGCATAGGAAATACAGCCTACTTTGACTCTTCTTATATATGGCCAGTGAGTTCTTAGAGCAGTCTACCTTACTGTTCCTAAGCACCTCCAGGCACTTGTAGTTTGAATGATCTCCACTACCACAACCCTAATAGTCAGGGGAGTAACTGGTGATTGTTTTCCTCTCAAATGCACCACCAGTTCTTTAGTTTTACTGGTGTTGACCTGCAGCAAGTTCAGTCAACAAAACTGTCCACTACCCTCAGATATTTCCTCTCATTACCAGCTTCTCTATAGCCAAGCTCTAGATAAGTGGGTTTGGAAATTAGATGGAGTTTACAACTGAATATATTTTATTTACAAAATATCTAAACACAAATACAATAATAGAACAAAATAATCTGACTCCTGGGCTAAGTGGAGCAAACTCTCTTTTAACTCCCAATCCGGGAGTACTTCCAGTGCTCAAACTAATGCCTCTGGGAAGCACCTCTGGGTTAGGCAAAACCACCCTGGTAGCTCAGCAGTTAATTTCTGTCAGCTTCCTCTGGTGGCTGGCACAGAACCCAACAGGGCAGCCATGTTGGACCACCACTCCCATGCTGCCCTATGGATGCCCATACTGGGGCCTTCAGAAGGAGCACTGACACCCAGTGTAGGAGGAAACAGCCTGTCCACAGCAAGGAGTTTCCCACTGTCCCATATTTCTGGCCTCCTGACTGGGAAAGGGACTACTAGCCAGCCCAATTGGGTTGCTTTCCCAGCCAACATATCCTTCCACGACTGCTAGGATGCCAGCTCTGGTTCATCTGCTGCCGCAACATCTCTTCATGTTTACCTCCTGTCACAGAGGGAGAAGATTTATTCATTTATTTACAGTGGGGGAGTTCTTTTCCCCACAATGTTCACAGCACCAAGTACAACCTTTCTCGCCACCAGTCCTTTTTGCCTCCACTCCTCCTAACAGGCTTTGTCCTTCTTCCCCTCAACTCTGGCCATTGAGTAGTGGCGACTGGCCCCCTTTTATATAACACCTGGAAGAACTCCATGGTGTTCACCGACCTTCTTCTGGGAAGTGCTGCCAAATAGGGATCAGTAAACATCCAGGCGCCCCCTGGCTGTGGCCACAGGCCCCAACAGGCTTGAGCTTCCATGCTCCAAACCCATTGCTCCACTGTAAGCTAAGGAGGCTGTCCTCTATCGGTCTGGGGGAGACAGTATCTGAAATAAACCCCTATCCCCCTATCCTTTTATGCTGAAGGCATCCTGGTTGGGTATGGGCCCTGGCAGTCCACAACACTGCCCCTACCCCAGCTATGCCTTGTGGGGCGAAGTGTCCTATGACCAGTGTATTTTGACCAGTTTAGTAATTAGGCACAAATCCAAGCTGGGAATATTTTTATTTCTCATATGTTGAGGATTGATTACAGGCACATAAATAATTCACTATGCTTACAAAAGAAAAGAAGAAAGGGAAAGAAGAAAATATATGTATGCATCCAAAATTTGCTGAACAGCAAAACAACATTAAAATAAAAGTCAAACCAAATAGAAAGAAAGAAAGAAAGAAAGAAAGAAAGCACCTCTGTGAAGCCAAGTAAATGACATATTGGGATTTGGAAGGCATCCTGGACAATGCATAACGCTGAGTAAGACTGGCAGTCATGGCACATGTGAGAATTTGTACATCTGTTTACACCTGCGTTCACACACTGGATGATCTGATGGCACCACATTAGGAATACGGATATAAACGTACTGGTGGTTTGCAGTCAGAAAAGGATAGTGATCACATTTAACATAAAAAAAGAAATAAAGATATTCAGTATAAAGAGAGTGTCCTTGAAACAGAATGCAGTGCATCCTGGGACAACCCATAAAGGTTGTAAGACATTAAGACCAAACATCACTAGTACTTGAAAATGATATGAAACAATCTCATGGGGTTAATGGGAGACAGACAGTTGTACTGAGTCTGAGTGTTTGTAAGTTAGGGTCTGTATTGCTTAAAAAGTGACGCTCCCTAAGTTTTGGCAAACTGGTAGAGCTGGCCCTATTTTTAATCATAACAACAGGGGCCTTGAGGACAGAAAAACTAGAAAAAACTTTTATATCTTTAGCCAAGCCTTGGCCTACCAGGATGGGTTCCTGTTTCCAGGATCTGATGTTCCTTATCACTTTGTCTAGTTTTCATTGCCATAGAAATGATCCCTCTACTCCCAAACGTCTGTGCTTTGTGCTATTAGATGTCTTTTTTCATTACTCCCTTTCCCCATCATCTCAGATTCTTCATCCTCTGTGGTGAACCTATCAAGTGACATAAAAGTTGCAGTTGTTAAGGACATAGTGGAATTGTCCTGTAATTTCTGTGAGAAGAAATGACCAGGAAGATTAATTGGATGGGAAAAAGCCCAACTCAAAATCACAGTCCAAGGTAAGGCAAAGGTGAAAACCATAAAACAAAAAGGGCATTTTAAAAAGAGGACAACCAAAAGGGGCAAGCAAAAATATTAGTCAAAAGGAAGCTAGAAGTTTAAAAAACCAAAAGAAACTTCACACTAATCTGACATTTAATCAGCATCAACATTAAAGCTTTGTTTCCACACTGTTTCTTTGAAACGATGAGGAATCCCTGAGCAGGATGTATAACACAGAAGTCCAATGTCGCCACACACAGCATACCCACAAGTCATGTGGTAGCAATGGACCTTAATAGTCAAAAAATAGGAAGGACAGAGATACAAAATAAAGAGCAAAATGTAATGACAAAATATTTTAACATTACAAATAAAAAATAAATCCCAGAATATTAATGAAATGGACAGATAAACCAGAAATTATAATAGTCGTTCCGTCTTAATAGCCTTAGCCTGTACTACAGCCTTCATTCAGAAAGGCTTTATTTAAAATAGCACCTGTTCAAGGTAATATACTCACCCATAAATCTAACACACCATAGATCTTATTATCACTGGAAACAGAAAAAGCCTTTGACAGAATTGTCTGGAATTACCTGTTTACCGCATTGCACAAATTTGGGTTTAGCTCAAACATACATGCATAGATAAACCTTCTTTATACCAGTCCAGACCCCTCTGTCTGTATTAATAACATGATCTCACTACAAAGTAGAACGAGGTGCTCAACATGGGTACCCCCTGTCACCATTACTTTTTGCAACTGTTATTGAACCATTGGCCATTCACTTTCAAAATGCATTAGAAATAAAGGGGATTATAAGAGGAAGACCTGAACAGAAAATATCACTCTACACAGATGATATAGTACTGTATATATCAGACTCACAAACCTCCTTACCAGCTGTCCTTGGCGCACTAGCACAGTGGACTCCAACTCCAGTCCTGCAGGGCCACAGTGGCTGCAGGTTTTCATTCTAACCCTTTTTTTTAATTAGTAACCAGTTTTTGCTGTTAATTAACTTCTTTTAATTAATTTTATTTGACTTGTTCTTGAAGAGTCAGACCTCTCAATTGTTTCTTTTTCCTTAATTAGCAGTCAAACAATAATGAGATATAAAAGGAGCCAACACATGACCAGCAAACTGTGTTCATCACACAATATCTGAAAATAAAGAAAGGTGAAGGTCTCAGGAATGCTGATCTGCTCAGGTACTCAAACATTCTAACAGTGCTATTAGAAAAGAGAAAATCAAAAATTTTGGAAATGTATGCCATTGCACAATGAGAGCAGCAACAAGCCATGAAATTAAAGAACGAGTTTAATTAACAACAAGAATTGGCTCCTAATTAAGCAACTGGTTGGGGTGAAATTAGTTAGAGTTTCAGGCCCTGACATAGTTGGTCATCAGTTGGCTTACTCACTTCATGTTTTATTTCTGTTTGGGTGCCATTTAAGGAAAGAAAAGGAGCAATTCAGAGAAACAATGAAGAAAATCAGGGGAACAAATCTTAAAAAAAGCAAGTCAATTAAAATAAAAAGAAAATGAATTAATTAGCAGTAAAAACAGGTCACTAATTAAGAGAAGGGTGAGAATGAAAACCTGCAGCCATTGCGGCCCTCCAGGACCGGAATTTGAGAACACTGCACTAGCAGAATTTCAAAAGACATCTGGACTGAAAATCAATTTGAATGAAAGTGTACTTTTCCTGTGAACTCTCTAGCATATAATACTAGAATGGACACCTAACATTCATTTTATCAGAACAATTTAAATATCCAGGGGTAAACATCACAAGTAAACTTTAACATCTTTTTTTAAAGAATGGTGAGAATCAGTGACATAAAATCACAAGAAACACATTAAAAAAACAACTTAATGGTATTGGGAGTAGCAAAGAACTCTCCATATGCCAAACCTGAACATCTTGTTTGTGAGTTGCCCTCAAACCTGGTTGGGGGATCAATGTCTGCTGATTTAAACCACTCGGACCCTGGCACTGGACATTGACTTTTGGAACCTGAATGTCAGGGCAGCCACTGGAGCCTACACATCATCATCAAACATGAGATGTACTAGGGTAGCCATGAGCCTACCCAGGACATACAGAGGGGGAGATCTGGCCTCTCAGCTGTCTGAAATGCAGGGAGCTTGTTACTAGAGTAGGGATCAGATGTCTGATATGCCTTACACTGCTTGGCAACACCCTGACCCTGACTAAAGCAGAAAGGATGGTGTGCACAGTAAGGTCAACTGAAAAAGTTATGAAGGAAGCCAATTAGGAGAAAAAGGAAGAAACGTCCACATGGAATATATAAATATGACAGAGAAAAATAAAATATTTAGACTGGACTAACACTAGATGAGAAGTCAACAGAGAAGGTTATGCAAGCCTGATATGACGCATGACATGCACTTGGATGGGAACATCCTGAAGAGTGGGGGAAATAAAGCAAATAAAATATAACCATTTTTTATTATACCAGCATAAAGAAACCATTAACAGAAGAAAATACTTCTATGTGTATCTGGAGAAGCTGGAGGACGTTAATGGAGATCGAGTGGCCTGGCCAGTACAGTCAGTACCAAGAAAAACAAAAATTATGACCTTTTTTTTTACTCAAAAATCACCAGTAATTGACTCTAAAACTATTAACACAGCCAACACGACAGGAACAAACCCCGGGCAGGTCGCCAGCCCACCGCAGGGCACACTCACACCAAGCACACACTAGGGACAATTTAGAACCTGCCTGTCTTTGGGAGGAAACCCACGCAGACACGGGGAGAACATGCAAACTCCACGCAAGGGAGGACCTGGAAAGCGAACCCAAGTCTCCTTACTGCGAGGCAGCAGCGCTACCCCTGTGCCACCGTGCCACCCCGGTGCAAAATTAACTTACAGTATATACACTACTGGTTAAAAATTAGGGGTTTATAGAAATTCATACCCTTTATTATCAAGATATGGTGAAATTGATATAAAAATATAGCCAAGGCCTTAGAAATGTTTATAATGGCCTTTACTTCATGAAATGATTTATGTTAAATGTATTATTCATATATGACTGCAAAACCCCAATTTTAGCAGCAATTCCTTTAGTGTCCTTATGGTAAACCTATTTTTTTAATTAGTCACGTAATGCTAATTGGTTATTAGAGAAATATTTCTAAGTGCATTAGTACTGCTGAAACCTGCTATTCTGTTCACTTGTGATGCAAGGTAAAGTTCGGTTCTGGGTTCAAAAGTGGCTAAAATGAGACAGCATTCTCAAGAAAATGTTAGTCTATTTTTTAGAATTTTTTTTTTTTGCAGACTGAGGGTTATTCCATGTGACAGATTGCCAAGGATCTGAAGCTTTCATACAAACGTGTTTATTACTGCCTTGAGAGAAGAGGGCAAACTGGGCTTAACCAGTTTAGAGAAAGAAGGGAGGGCCCAGAAAGGTAACTGCATTTATGGTTAAAGACAGTAGAAGGTGTAGTGTGATAAACAACTTTCTTACAGGTCCTCAGTTGACTTCACTCTTAAATACACACCAGATGCCAGTGTAATCCACAAAAAGAGAGAATATGGCTGCAAGATCCTGAACATAATACACTTTTGCAATTATGTTCTCTCCCATGTCTGTCTCCCTTTGTCCCTTTTTAACCTTTTTTTTTTTTATTTGCCAGTTTCATGATGAGACACTCAAGGTTACACACTGAGCTGTATTTGGGGAGGCAACCTTATGGCTTACAGTCCTACTCCTAAGCAACTAAGGCACACTTCATGCTTCATGCAACCATCCAGCATAGCGACAGCTGCTGAGCAGGCTCCTGTCAATCATGGAGAATCCACTGCATCCACTGAACAGAATCATCTCCAGACAGAGGAGCAGCTTCAGCGCAGACTGCTGTCACTGTCCTGCTCTACTGACAGACTGAGGAGATCGTTCCGTCCCCACACTATGCGACTCTTCAGTTTCACATTAGCATGGTAAACGTTAACGTTATATAAAGTTATTGTCTGTTTTTACCTACATTTTTATCACTCTTTAATTTAATATTGCTTTTTATCAGTATACTGCTACTGGAGTATGTGAATTTCCCCTTGGGATTAATAAAGTATCTATCTATCTATCTATCTATCTATCTATCTATCTATCTATCTATCTATCTATCTATCTATCTATCTATCTATCTATCTATCTATCTATCTATCTATCTATCTATCTATCTTTCTTGTGAATCCATTTATTCAATTGCAGTGTTATGTAAAACACCATGTTGCCAGTCCATTACAAGGCAGACTTACTCACACACCTACACACACAATCTCCTATGTTCTGACTCCTTACAACCTGTGAACATGATGCCCACCCTAACCTTGAATTTGATTTAATTTAATATATTCTAATGTAGTGTTCATCTCAAGTAGAAACATGCACAGATTGCTTATCATCAGTTCATGCAGCATATACATACTGTATATACAGTCAAAGTAAAAAGTATGTGAACCCCTAGGAATTATCTATATTTATGTCTATTTCCCATATAAAACTTGGTCGTATTTTCATGTCCGTCACTATAATTTACAAACACAGTCTCCTATAACTAAAGATACACAGATTTTCAGAGAATTCTTGACCATATTGAATAAATCATTCAAACTGTGAAACTGAAGGGTTGGAAAAAGTAAGCGAACCCTAAGCTGACTTTTTAAAAAGCTCATTGCAGTCAGAATTTAGCACACCTGGAGTCCATTTAATGAAAAGAGTTCAGAGGTGTGGCCTAGAATTACTTTGATTGATAAAAAACACTATAAAGTTTGAGTTTGAGCTTTTGACAAGAAGCATATCCAGATGGGAATCATGCCTCGCACAAAAGAGCTGTCTGAAGAGCTATGTTCAAGAATTGTTAATCTACATTAGGCTGGAAAGGGTTACAAAGTCATCGCAAAGATTTTAGATATTCATCAGTCTACTGTTAGGCAAGTTGTCTATAAATGGAGACAATTTGATATTGAGGCTGCTCTGCCTAGAAGTGGGCGTCCTGCCAAGATGACCCCAAGAGCACAACGCAAAGTCAGCATTGAGGTAAAGAAGAACCTTAGAGTGAGAGCAATGGACTTGACGCCCACTTGAAGTCATTAGAACTGGCTAACATCTCTGTTCATGAGTCAACTATACGCAAAACATGGAACAAGAAAGGAGTCCATGGCAGGACACCAAGAAGGAAGCCACTAATATCAAAAAAGAACATTGCTGAACGCCTGAAGTTTGCAGAAGAGCACTTGGACACTCCACAATGGTACTGGGAAGATGTTTTGTGGAGTGATGAAACCAAAATTGAACTATTTGGGAGGAACAAGCAGAACTTCATTTGGTGTAAAAAGGGCACTGCATGTCAACATCAAAACATCATCCCTGTAATAAAGTATGGTGGAGGGAACATCATGATTTGGGCCTGCTTTGCTGCATCAAGGCCTGGACAGCTTGCCATCATTGAGAGGAAAATTAATTCACAAGTTTATCAACAAATTCTCCAGGATAATGTGAGGGTGTCTGTCCGTCAACTTAAGCTCAGAAGAGGCTGGGTGATGCAATAGTACAATGACCCCAAACATCGCAGCAAATCCTCAGCACAATTGCTTCAGTAGAACAAAATCCGTCTTTTGGAGTGGCCCAGTCAGAGCCAAGATCTCAATCGTATTGAGATGCTGTCGAATTACTTAAAGAGAGCCATACACAGAAGACAACCAAAGAATATGGAAGAGTTAAGACAGTTCTGCAGGGAAGAATGGGCTCAAATTCCCCCCGCACGATGTGCAGGTCTGATCTGCAGTTACAGGAAATGCCAGGTTGAGGTAATTGCTGCCAAAGAAGGGTTAACCAGTTATTAAATCCCAAAGTGCCTTGAGCATGGTAAAGGTGCTATATAAATAAAATGTATTATTATTATTATGTTGAATATGTTGGTAAAATAAAGACATGAAAGAGTAGAATTTTTGTGTGTCATTGGCATAAGGTCATTGTGTATATCAGTACCTGCGACTTAAATGAAGATCAGATCACTTTTTATGACCAATTCATGCAGTAAACCAGAGGGTTCACATACTTTTTACTTTGACTGTACTACAGTACATTTAGCCATATATATTTACACATAGATTAATCTAGTGCTCCTAACACTGTAGAGTAAATCAATATATATATTAAATGATGTAAAGAAAGTAAATAGCAGACATTTCAACACTTCTAACGTGCTCCATGTTTAATTGCTTTAAATTCCTGTAGTTAGAATCATGTACAGTACATTCAGCAATCGGTTTTTTAACGGGCTGCCAATACTCAAAGCATCCAGCAGATGGAGCTAAAAACGTACGTTTAGTGTAGGAGCGCAGTGTGCGCTCTCGTCCCGCAGGTCAGAAGCGTGTGCAGCACGGAGAATATCTTTCTGATTCTAAAAGAAAGTTATTTTCTGCGTTTGGGTTATTTTGAGTGCTGATCGCTGTAACTTTCAAATACATTACTAAAACAACGCTAAAGAACTAACCAGAACACACTCTATCCAGGTGACATCATGGCTGCTTTCATTTCTACTAATCTTCTTGATCGGAGATCAGTTCCATTATTTAAATTAACTGCCTATTTTAATTTTACACTTTCGTTCAACTCTTAAATCTTGAGAGTTTTAAGATATTAAAACTTTCTTATCACAGCTCTTACTGTATATATGCATTATCGCCATTCATTTTCTATTACAGTTTAAGTCTTGCCACCCAATAGTTAGAATTTAAAATTAACTTGTACATCTATTTTGGGTTCCTATCTCTCTTTATGGATTTCTTTTTGTGGGACAGTGCCCCCTACTGGCCAGAGGGTCCCATTTCAGGAAACTGCCCTTGTATGAGTGAGTGTGACCTGCGGTGGCACGTCCAGGGTTGGTTTTGGTCTTATGCCTTATGCTACCAGGATAGACTCTAGGTAGCAGAACCTTGAACTGGACAAAGTGAACTTGATAATGCCATAACATGTCTGTGTATTTTCCCTGACACTCATTTTCTGTGACCTCTTCACTTGGATGTGATTCCAAGGTCCTTCTCTTATTATTTTCTTGTTTTTATTTGTACCTTAATTTTAAATTGTATGTTTTACTCATGGGCTTCTCAGTTGTCAACTTTATTAGAATTGCATGTGCGCTATAAACCACCTCAATTTGTGGATGAGCTCAGTGGCAATTATGTCTCCATTGCCCAGTCCTGCTGTATGTCTGACACGGCTCAGCTTTGTCTAATTCAAGGTTATCACAGGCAGGCCTTGTGGGCAATGACACCTTAGGAAAATCTGAGCCTTTGCAACTTTTTATTTATTCATGCAAGGGGACCCAGTACTGAGATTTGACTCGTTCATCTCAAAAACGACTAATGATAAGTTGGATCAAAACAAGAACTCCCTTCAGAGAGCTGTGTCGGGGGAATGCAAATAAACATGTGCATTCATTATGACCTTTGGGGCAACAAGTTGTTTTGCAGTAAGTGATGAAACAAATCACAGGGTCTTTTATTTCAATAGAACTTAAATATGAAAAGCATTCTTATTTCCCTGAATTTAGTGAACCTGGAATGAAAAGCGAACAGTGTTTTATGAAAGGTTCAAACATTTAGCGAGCTGCATCTTTACAAAAAACAAAGCTCTGTGTCTAAATAATAAAACCCAATACATTAAACAATCGATAAAAATAATAATTTGCTGTGAAGCAGCTGTTTGGTATTTTTAGGCACTGCTGCAATTTTCCATGAAATCCTTTAGCTGCTTAGACAGTTTAAATCTCAACTTCGGTAAAATGGAGGCTCACATCTGGAATGTGACCTCGACAAAGTAAAAACTATTAGCTGTCTAGCATTTTAGCCTTTTATTGATTGAGATTCACTAAGGCGGACATTTTCAAGAGGTGGCTCGGTGGTAGGCACTGGGGCCTCACATTTTGTGTGTTGATCCCAGCTCACTTTCTCTTTGTGCGCTTTTTGCATGTTCCCCATGAGCGCCTGTGTCCACCTTTTCTAGTTTATCTCTCAAGATATTTGTATTGTGTTATTACTTTGTGACTGCGAGTTGGCCGACAATGAACATGTGTGGCAGTGAGCCCTGCTTTGGCTTTGTGCTGCAAGCTGGAGCTCTCAGGTTAGTCAATGGATGGTATATATATATATATATATATATATATATATATATATATATTGTGGAAGTTGACCCGGACACAGACAGGTGGACATGTTCTCAACCACCACACATTTATTTAAACAATTTACAGACAATTCAATGGTCACACAGACCCAAATAATGGTCACTAAGACCCAGTTGTGCACAAACCCCCAAATCACTCAGTCCTGGCCACACAATGCCTTTCTTCGGGCCGCCTCCACACCTCCTGTGTGCTTCGTCCTTCCTCCTCCCGACTCCAGCCTCGAATGAATGGAGATGGCCCCTTTTATATGGTTCCCGGATGAGCACCAGGTGTTCCCGGCATTCCTCCTCTGGCCACGCCCCAGCGTGGTGGAAGTGGCGGCTGTCCTTCCGGCTGCTTTCCAGGCGCCGTCCTAAATCTTCCCCCCAGCACTTCCGCCACACCAGGCATTGGGGCGCCTCCTGGCGGTGACCACGGGCCCCTACAGGGTGGAGCTTCCATGCCGTGTACCCGTGGCCCTCAGAGCAACCCAGAAGGCAACCCCCACGTGATCCAGGGTGGGCACAGACCCACATCCGGTCCCTCATGACGCCCCAGCCGAGTCATGGCTCCTGGCATCCCTGACATATATATATATATATATATATATATATATATATATATATATATATATATATATATATACAGTGCTTTGAAAAAGCACACCACAAGAAGCTATACATTATTGAACATGTTTGCATGTATGGATATTGGATGCTCTTTTTCATGATAATAATTGACAAAGCTGATGTAATTTAAGAAAACAAAAATTTGAAAATTTTTTGCAATCATTTATTCAACAAAAAAGTTAGAAATGCACACATCTGCTGGGGAAAAATAAGTCCATCTCTAGCTTCAAGTATGTAACTTCAATATGTAGCACAGGTCCGACATTTAATATAACAAATGCTCATGCCTTTATGGAGTATTACAATGAGTTTTATTACAAATAGCATATAAACAAATACAACAGAAAAAAATGCAAGTTGTCAAGGCATCCATTGGTATTTGAATACTAATGAACTTCTCTATGTGCATAAAAACCCAACAAACCTTGCAAGAACTAGTGAAATCAAATTAAAGCAAGGTAGAACAAAATTCATATCGAACTGTGCTGCAACAACTCATGCTACACAAAACATAGAGAGTCAAGGCTGGGAGGCTGTGAAGAGGCAGGGCCTGTTAAAGCCCTTTGTGGGATTTTGGGCTACATAAAAAAATAAATGGCATTGTACTGTATTGTATGCCAAATCAATATAACTTGTGGACACCAGGGGGCACTCCAGCTCCCCAAACACCCAACACAAACAGGCATGGACACAAGTATAAAAGGTAAAGAGTCTTTATTCGTGGGGAACTCTATCTTACTCTATCTATCTACTCTATATCTTTATCTAGTCTTTCCCACCACCATAGCCACATGTATATGCAATAAGGACAATTCTCGGCACAATAAAGCAGCTCTTTTCTTCTTTCTTGCTGTCACTGCCTCCTCCACTCCTCCTCACAAGCGTTATTTTCCTTCCTCTAAACTCTGGCTCGTCGCTGCAGCACCACCTGGTGTCTTCATCTTAAAGAGACAACACCCACCTTTTTCACAAACCATGTGCTGATATTTGGCTCTCCACCCATATTTACCCATCCTACAAAATACCTGGTGTTCCCTGTTTAGTAGAAATAGCTTCTTGTAGGCATTTGTTTTACTTTTCTTATCAGCCTTCAACATCGACCTGGAGAAATGTGTGCATACTTCTCCTTCCAGAACTCCTGCAACTGTGTGTTATTTTGGAGAAATCAGGTGAATAGGATAAATGAGCTTTGTTGGGAAAACTTGCCTGTTTTCATGAAAATCATTGTAATGTTCTAATATCCTGCTTATTTCACACTGAGAAAAATAAATATGCAAAAATAGACAAAAAACTTTAAATATGAGCTGTTTTGCTTTTATTTAGCAAAGAAATCTGCCAATGGGGTAAGTAAAAATTACTTGACAAGATTTCTTAAAGCTAAATAAGCATTAAAACAAATAACAAATAATTTTTGCAATAAGGAAAACAATATTTAATGTCATGATATAAATACTTTTACACTTGCTTAGATTTCATTTTTGCAGTGCAAGTCTATCCACATCCTCTATCTATGAGGTTAAGATGTGGCCTTTAATGGCCATTCCACAGCCATCATCCTTTTTCTTTCTGAGTGATTTTGTGCATTTGCTGGAGTGTTGTGCCTTATTTTGTTTTTTTTTTTTTGCAATATCCACTTATAGTTTAACTTCATCTTTTTGACAAATGGCCACACATTCTCCTGAAGCGCTCTTTGGTACATTGTAGAAGTCATGTTTAACATCATTTGTCAGAGCGAGCTGGTCAGGGCCATGAGGCAGAAAGCAGCTCTTAGCCATATTGTTTCCATCACCATGCTTTACAGGTATGAAGTTGTCTTGATAAAAGATAGTTTTTGGTTTTCACCAAACATGAAATGACAAACATTATGATTAGCACCCAAAACAGGAAGGAAAAAAAAAACATAAAAAAATCCTGCATACACGTTCCTTACGTTATTTGATTTTATTACATTAAATATAGAATTAGGAACACTAAGCAGAACCAAAAACACAAAAATGCTATGTTTCATATACAAAGAAGAGATGACAGTTACCAAAACTAACAATGAGCCTTGGTCCACAAAATCATAATTCGTATAATAATCCTAATACATTAAAAAAACAACATACTCAAAAAAAGCAAATCATTAAAGAGAAGCAAAAAGTAAACCAAAGCACACCACTATAAAAAGCAGGGACTCTGTCGCCGTAACTCATTTAAACAGACGTCAGGTAACTGCAGACTTAAACACCGCAGCACCTGAGGGCAGTAAGTTAATCTGAAACCCCAACCCTGTAACTAACTAATAACAGACACATTGCTAAGTAATACAGAAAAAAAATGTAAAAAAGGTAAAAACTAAAACAGAATAATTTACAAAGACAAACATACAATAAATAAAGAAAAAAGGTCACCAAAGGAAAAAGTCCTGGTAAAATCATTTTTGTTTATTTTCAAAAAACAGAACGTTACAATGGCATGCTAATCAATCAAATACTAACAACATACAACCATTTACTTCAAAATTAACACAGACAAGGGGAAGAATATAAATATAAAGTGTGGCGGAAGGCTGGGGGTGGTACCCAGCCGGGATGCCCAGGAGGACTGGAGGAGGGCTTGCGCCTCTTCCAGACCACTAGGGGGCGACCGCCCTGGTTGCACTGGGGGCCATGGGTGCAGGGCTTGGAAGCTCAACCCTGTAGGGGCCTGTGGTCACCGCAAGGTGGAGCCCCGGTGCCTGAAGAGCCCTGGACCTCAGCACTTCCGCCACACCAGGAAATGCTGGGGGGAAGAAGACTGGGGATACCTGGAGGGCTTCCGGGTTGGCAGCCGACACTTCCACCACACAGGGGAGTGTCTGCCAAGTAGTGCCGGGAAGCATCTGGAGCCCATCCGGGCTGGTATAAAAGGGGATGCCTCCCTTCATTCGGAGTCAAGAGTCGGGTGGAAGCGGTCTGGAGTCTGGAGAGAGAGGAGTGGAGGCGGCCAGAAGGAATGCACGGGAGAGTGAGGGGGATCGGTGCTGTAGCCACTGGGTTGTGCACTTGACTTTATTGTAAATATTGTAAGTAAATGAGTGTGTTGGGTGCCAAAAGGATGTCCGTCTGTCTGTGTCCGGACCACGTTCCACAAAAGAAAAAATGCCATGCTGCCCGGAAAAAGTGAGTTAAACATTTTAAAGAGAAAACATCGGGGAAACAGACATAGTACAAGAAATAATGCATAAGTCAGAAACACGTTCAAAAGAACCCAAATTGCTAACCGGAAATTGTAGTCAAAAAGGTAAATGCAAGAAGTCAGGTACTAAAAGAAACATAAGATTCCATGCAAAAAGACAAACTATTTCTGCAATATCAGATATCAAGGAACAGCTCGGATGCCATTTATACCAGCATAGCAATGACTTCACTGTCCGTCGTCCCAATAAATTATTGGATTGTTTCCTTAGAAATGGCGACAAGAACATTCCAAAACAGCAGTGCCAATCAGCAAAACAAAACTGAGTTGAGAAGAATGCTAAAAAACCATAAACCTTTAAATTTCAATTTAATTTTCCAGTCAGGAAACTAATGACAGAAATTGATTGCTTGTACATAAAAATACACAATAACACATATAATGTAAATTTTAAACACACAGAGAATTCAAGAAAATTTATAAAAAATGTCAATCATGACAAGTCAAGTCAATCAAGTTGGGGAGCATGCACTGGTACAGTGCGTTGCCGCACCCACTACACAACGAAACAACTCGGGATCCCGGTTTGCAACCCCCCAGGCAGACACGCAGCCAGGTGTTATGTGGCTGACCCCTTGGCCTGGTCCAGCCACTCAGGTCCCCAACAATGAGGCTGTTACGAGCTGGATCACCCTCGGGGAAACGCACCACATGGCCGTAGTACCGTAACTGATGCTCCCTCACAATGCAGTTAATGTGCCTCATTCTGGACTCCAGGAGCAACTGCTCATTCGTCACAAAGTCAAACCAATGGTACCCAAGGATTTTCCAGAGAGACACATTACCAATGGAGTCCAGTCTTTGCCTCAGGTCACTGGATAGCGTCCATGTCTCGCAACCATATAGCAAGATAGGAAGCACCAGAACTCTAAAGACTTGGACCTTCGTCCATTTGCATAGATATTGGGAGTGCCACACACCCCTTCCCAGTGACCTCATGACCCCCCCCCATGCTCTTCCAGTCCGTCTACTGACTTCATAGGAAGAGTCACCAGAGACATGAATGTCACTGCCAAGGTAAGTAAACCATTTAACAAGGTCAACACTCTCTCCGCAAACAGACACACTGCTGATGGCTGTGCCCAAGAGGTCATTAAAGGCCTGGATCTTGGTTTTTATCCAGGACTCTAACAAGCCCAGACACTCAGACTCCTCACTCAATCTCTTGAGCGCCCCGATCAGAGCCGCCATTGACTCCTTGAAGACCACAGCATTGTCAGCAAAGTCAAGATCCATGAACCTTTCTTCATCAACAGATGTCCCACAGCTGCTGGACCCCACGACCTTGCCCAACACCCAGTCCATACAAGCATTGAACAGAGTAGGAGCAAGAACACACCCCTGACGAACCCCAGAATCAACTGGGAAAAATGCAGTGGTCCTGCCTTCATTCTGCACAGCACTCACAGGACTAGTGTACAGGGCGGCCATGATATCCAGCAACCTCGAGGGGATCCCGCGAATCCTCAGGATGTTCCACAGGGCATCTTGATCAACTGAGTCAAACGCTTTGTGAAAATCGACAAAGGCTACAAAGAAACTCTGCTGATATTCACATTTGCCCTCCATGAGAGCCCTCAGTGTTAGGATGCGGTCGATGGTAGACTTCTTAGGCGTAAAACCAGACTGTTCTGGTCACTGGTAAGTGAGCAAGTGATCACGGATCCTATTCAGGATGATTCTAGCAAGGACCTTACCCAGCACCGAGATCAGTGTTATCCCCCTGTAGTTGCTGCAATCCAGGCGATCACCCTTCCCTTTCCAGATAGGGACGACAAGTCCCGTTTTCCAGTCAGTTGAGATGATGCCAGTCTCCCAAATGGAAACAAAGATTGCTTACAATGCCAGGAGGACAGCCTTACCACAAGCTTGGAGAGGTTCATACCGGATACCACAGATCCCTGCAGCCTTTCCCCCCCTCAGCTGGTTCACCGCCTGTACACTCTCAGCTAATTGGAGGATCATCCTCAAGAACTGTGGACCCAGAGATATCCAATGTCTTAGCCGGAGGATGAGCTTTGAACAACTGTTCAAAGTAGCCAGCCCAGCGGGTCACAACTACAGTGTCATCCGTAAGGACCATTCCGTCAACAGTCAGACAAACTGTGCATAAATATAGATGATTAACTACTGTGGCTGCTCTCCGTAAAAGTGGGTGCCCAGCCAAGGTGACTCTAAAGATACAATACTCAATGCTCAATGAGGTAAAAAATAACCACAGAGTAACAGTAAAGGCTTGAAAGAATTATTATTTAATGTACTTTTTGTTCGTGTTTGATATATTCATTTGTATTAATATTATTTATGTTAACTATTTGTGTTATCCTGTTTTTAATTAGTTCTGTCTATTTTTTTATTTCTGTGTGACTGTGCTTGTTCTATTATGTCCCATGCATTCTGTGGGTGCATCCTCAAGAGCTGAGGCTACCTGTTGTCACACACGTGCAAGTAGGAGGCAGCTAAAGGGTCTCAGTAATGGTAATAAAACATTTGACCAGGGAGCAGCAGAGTGTGCTGACTGTCTTTCTCAGTTCCCTACAAACCTTTCCCGGGAATCCTGTAAGGTTCTGGCGCCTCAGAAGACATCACTTTTGGAGCCGGCCCCTTTGCTGACATCACTTCCAAAGCCAGCCCCTTTGCTGACATCACTCCCAGTACTGGGCACTGTGCTGACGTCACTTCCTATCTAGGCGACATCACTTCTGGTTCTGGCGTCACTCATGATGACATCACTTCCTCTACGGGCCTTTAAAGCCTCCATCTTTGTCTATTGTAATCAGTTCTGTTGTGGATTCTATTCTATGCACATTGTGCTTAAAAAACGTAAACTTTTGCAGCCAGGAAAAACAATATACAGGTGGCTGAACCAACTCTTTATGATGTCTGTGTTGTATTATTATCACACTGTCCATCTCCATTAAAGGACTGCCCTCAATCTAATAAAGGCCAATGAAACAAGCAGTCTCATGTTCAGTGAATATCTTTTGTGATTTTAGTGTGTTCTTGTTGTGATAATTATTTTACACTTGATTGAAGCATTTGACAGCATAGACAACAGTAGTCATATTTTTACTTAACAGGTAGAAAATTCTTTGTTAGTTATGGTGATTGTACTTCGGAGATCCCTAATATTGTATATGGTGTACCACAAGGATCTATTCTGGGCCTGCTGTTTTTTTAATCTAAATGCTTCCATTAGGTCAGATTATATGAAAACACAAGGTGAACGCCACAGCTATGCAGATGACACACAGCTTTATTTATCTATAGCATCTGATGATGCTGATGCTCCGGACTCTCTGATCCAATGTCTGTCTTGAATTTGTGATTGTAGGAATAATAATTTCCACAAGCCAAGTATGAAAAAAGCAGAGATCTTAGTGGTTAGCAAAAATGAAAATAATGAGAGTATTAGAAATAAACTTGATGCCTTAGAATTAAAAGTCTATGCAGAAGTAAAGAATTTAGACATAATTGTGGGCTTTGACCTAAACTTTCAATCACACATTAACCAGATTACTAGGACTGCAAATTTTCACTTGAGGAATATAGCAAAAGTTAGACCTCTTATAACATTGTAAGACACTGAAAAATTAGTTCACGCTTTTCTTTTTAGCTGACTACAATACTGTAATGCACTCCTAACAGGACTACCTAAGAAAGACAGCAATTGGTTGTAATTAATGCAGAATGCAGTAGCCAGAATCTTAACTAGAAAAGGAAAAAGTTAGCACATCTCACCAGTTTCAGTGTTGTTACATTGGTTACCCGTGTCCTTCAGAATTGACTTTAAAATACTACTAATCTATACTAATAAAAGGCAAAGCCCTCACTCACTCACTCACTCACTCACTCACTCACTCACTCACTCACTCACTCACTCACACACTCACTCACTCACTCACTCATCACTAATTCTCCAACTTCCCGTGTAGGTAGAAGGCTAAAATTCTGCAGGCTTATTCCTTACAGCTTACTTAGAAAAGTTAAGCAGGTTTCATTTAGAAATTCTAGACGTAACGGTCATAACGGTCGATAACGGTCGACAACATCCGCCATGTTGAACTTTCTTATTTATGGCCCATCTTCACGAAATTTGGTAGGCGGCTTCCCTGCGCTAACCGAAACCAATGTACGTACTTATTTCGATGGTATGACGCCACTGTCGGCCGCCATATTGAACTTTCCAACATCACTAATTTTCCAACTTCCTGTGTAGGTAGAAGGCTGACCCCATCTTCACGAAATTTGGTAGGCGGCTTCCCTGCACTAACCAAAACCGATGTACATACTTATTTCGGTGGTATGACACCATTGTCAGCCGCCATATTGAACTTTCCAACGTCACTAATTCTCTAACTTCCTGTGTAGGTAGAAGGCTAAAATTTGGCAGGCTCATTCCTTACAGATTACTTACAAAAGTTAAGCAGGTTTCTTTTCGAAATTCTACGCGTAACGGTCATAACAATCAACAACGTCCTCCATGTTGAACTTTCTTATTCATGGCCCCATCTTCATGAAATTTGGTAGACGGCTTCCCTGTGCTAACCAAAACCGATGTATGTACTTATTTCGGTGGTATGATGCCACTGTTGGCCGCCATATTGAAGTTTTCAATGTCACTAATTCTCCAACTTCCCGTGTAGGTAGAAGGCTGAAATTTGGTACTTATTTCGGTGGTATGATGCCACTGTCGGCCGCCATATTGAACTTTTCAACAGTCTTTGTTACTTATGGGCCCATCTTCAAGAAATTTGGTACGCGGGTTCCCAACGCTAACTGAATCCTACTTACGTACATGTATACGTCCATAGCCTGCAGCTCGATCACCGTGTGAGGCGGTGTTGGGTCTCCCATCCCAACGCCTCCCACGTTGTTGTCTGCCTGCCTATATAAGGCAATCCATCGCTCCAGTCTCTACATTCCCTTCCTTGCATCGCCACGGGATTCACGTCTCCCTGCTGATAACTACAGCCTTTTTATTTAATCCACGGCTTCTCCGCTATTTTATTGTTCATTTATTACGATTATAGTTATTGTGTGGATATTTTAGACTTACTTTACATTGTTCAGGTACCCATTTCCTTTATCATTCCAACTGCACCCCCATTAACATGTCTATCGAGGTGATCACCATCGATCAAAGAACTGTCACTTACCGAGTGGTTTCCATGCCCTGAGATGGAACCTACCTTCTCCATTCTCTTTGTTACATATTGCATGGCCATATCAGACTCACTCTTGATATCTGGAGGAACAATGTGTCTTATTTATTGAATGACTGGGACAGGTTCAAGGTGTGGACTGATGACGGTACAGGAGATAATTATTCTACACAGGAGCACTATAAGAGTGAAATGCTTAAGCCCTTCACCTATGCATCTGCATGTGAGTTGATGGCTGCCGGTGAATTGTTCAGTTGTCGCTTTCAAGTGTACTGAAATGGCCAAGTATTTTACACCTTTCGACAACCGTCAATGCCTCTTAAACATCTTAGATTGACAGGTGACGATTTGAGTAGTGGACACTTTGATGTTTATGAATGTTTAAACTCTCAAAAGCTGGATGTGAAGTTATCGATGAAACCGGTTGTATACTTACAATGCTTGACAGATGCCGAATGTCTCTTCAACACAAGTCCTGCAAATACTGACGTAATTGAAACAAACCATGAAACTCAAACTGATTATGACAGCAGCAATCCAAGCTGTGAGATTTGAAACAAGATTACTTTCCACATGGCCAACTGTAAGTTGCATGCTCAAGAGTAAGCTCAGTGCACAGCTTGGTCATATTACAACCGGAGGGCCGAACTGACAATGTGGTATACAAAGAGATCCTTAACAAATAATTATTGGTATATTTTCCCTCAGTTTAAAAAGGTTTAATTTTCTTCTTAATAAAAATTTTAAGGCAGTACTTTGCTGCTGCGCAGCGCAGGTATTTTGCTAGTGGTTTATAAAGCCTTAAATCATTTTGCTTTGTCCTATATTTTGGAATGCATGTCCCCATACACTCCAACTTGTAACCTTAGATCTTTGAATGGTGTTCTGCTTATAATTCTAAGAGCCAAGCTTAAAAGAAGTCATGAGATGGCCTTTTACTGTTAGGCACAAAATCTGGAATACTTTACCAATACAAATTCACCAGGCTATTACTGTAGAACAATTTAAAAAACTAAAAACAAATCTAAATTTGAGTTTGCCTTTTCTTTGCTACATTTTAATTGTATTCCTAATAGACTATATAGGCATTATATTTTTCAGGGATCTACAATTTTGCTAGTTTCTACTATTTCCTGCTGTCTTTTCCAGTTTTTCAATGGTGGTTATCTGTGCCACCACTATCTAATCAAGGCACCATGCAGCCACATCTGATGGTGGAATGAAGGTGGGTGTCTCAGCTGTTCACAAGACCCACTTTATTGAATCCACACAGATGAAGTCTGGAAATAAAGAGGACTGATTTAAGAACAGTTATGTTAGGTAGAATGCCCAGTGGGAGGTCTTTTGGCCTTGGCACCCCTGCAGATTTTGTTTTTTCTTCAGCTTAACTAGAGTTTTGTTTGTTTTTTCTGTTCTCATGGCCATCTGGCCTTGTTACTTATTCTTTATTATTATTGCCATATCTTAATTGTTTTTCTTTTCTTGTAACTTTCTCTTTGACGTCTTGTAATGATTTATGTTTTTAGGACTTGTTTGCCTTAGATTGGTGTAATTATGTTAAGGCAACTCCTTCTGGGCCTTTTGTGCTCTTCTGAGCTTCTTGTGCTATAGATCATTTTTTTAAAACAAATCTTGGTAATAGTTTAGGTACTGAAAAAAAAATATCTTTTATTATTTACTCTTATGTAACAAGACCTTAACAACGGCTTCTTTTGCTGTTCATAACACTTACAAAGCCTCAGTAAAGTGGTTATTGGTTTCTAAACAATATGGCTTACTAAAATAACCACTTTGGAATGTTCAGAGGTGGCTTTAGAGAGAATATTTTCACTTGACATTGCATACTTTGGTATAAGACATGTGAATCTGTCATATTCACAAGTGATTTTACCAGAGTATCAGAGGATCTTAATATGCCACATTACAAGAGATGAATGATCTGTTTATGGATCCTTTAAAAGTGTAATTGAGACAAAAATAAGATGCCTTTGTTAATGTCTTGTTACATTAGAGTTTACATTTTTGCAGTACCTAAACTAAAGTGTGTGGACGCCAGGGGAACTCCAGCTCCCCAAACACCCAACACAAACAGGCTCAGACACAAGTATAAAAGTAGAAAGAGTTTTTATTGTGGGAAACTCTTCTTGGGCAAGCGTTTCCCACCACAGCCACAGTACAAAGCACTAAGGCACTCAGTATACAAAAGTCTTCAATACTTCAAAAGCTTCATCCACCTTCCTGGCTTTCTGGAATTGGTGTAGTCGGCTTCTTTTATAGAGTACTTCTGGTGCAATTCAAGTAGGGCTTCCCAGTTTCTGTAACACCCCCTGGCAGCTGAGACAAAGGGCTGAGACAAAGAACCCCATGTACCATGATGCCCTGTGGACAACCCAGGGGGGCTGCCATCTAGCATCTTCTGTGAGCTGGCATCCATTGGAGTGGGCTTGAGGCAGTGTGAAGGCCACTGCTGATCTCTGACATGCCGCAATCCCTTGGGGCAGGTCACAAGTCTCTCTCTGGAAAAGAACAGAGCAAGGTCGTCATTGATCAGATGGCTTTCCCAAATCACCATTGTTTCTGGGTTCGTGGCTTGCTTTAAGACAGGCCTCTAAATGTTCTTCCTCATACCATGTTCATATCATAGGAGAACCATTTCAAATACTCCCAGGGCTTATTGATCTTGAACATGGTACATACTACTTTCTGGAACTTGTTGTCTGGAGTTCTTTTCTCCCAGCTGGTGCAAATGCTGATGATGTCAAGTGTCTGGCTCCTTGGTGTGCCTCTAGTCTGTCTTTTTCTCTTCTTACCCATTTTGTATGGGTAAGATCTTCTGACAAGCTTACTCATGCTGCAGTGCTGTTGTGTTGGGGTTTGCTTACAAGAAAATTTGCTAAGCAGGTATTTTTCTAAGCAGACACAAAGGGGCGCTCCAACTACCCAAACACCAAACACAAACAGGCTCGGACACAAGTATAAAAGTAGAAAGTTTTTATTGTGGGAAACTCTTCTTAGGCATTTCTGCAAGTGACATGACCTGGTGTTATATTTATAGTCTGAGGTGTACAGAGCGAAGAAGAATCACATTACCATTGGGGTGCAGTATGTTTCATAAAAATGTAAGATACTGAATATTTTTTCACAAGAAGACATACCAAAACACACTATTGCACACACAGGAAAACTCATACAGTGTAGCTTTTCAGTCTCTTCTGACCTGCCAGAAATACTTCACTTTCCAGTCACCAAGGCATTCACTCCAGAAACAACATCAAAATAACATCATTACAGACTAGAAATTAATGATTGTGCACTGGTATATTAGACCATTCAAAAATTTCTTATACCCTCTATTTTTTATGACTTTAAAGGGGGAGGTCCAAGGTGGACCCCCAAAAATTGTTATGCCCCTGTGTTGGTTTTCTTCTAATCCGTTACCCTTACTCACATGTGCTATAGAAATGTGTTAGTTGTGCTTCTTCTCTTAGATGTTTAAGATCACTAATTTATGGTGTAAGAGATGAATATTTTAAGAAAGATCTTCAAAACTTTATCACATTTTGGCAGAGAAAGGTAAAAATAAGATGCCTTCAGTAATTAATGTGAAGACTAGTTTCTTCATTTCATGTAACACTAACTGGAGAAAGTCTGACATACATTTAATATTCTCATGCAGGACCATTTCATCAGTTTGTTTAAAACAAAAGTAGTTTTATCCTACTCATGGCTCTGAATTGGCTCAGAATAAGGGACCCATTCACGCCTGGGTCCTGCATCATGCCCGTTACTACTAATCCATGTCCTGGCTCCCTGGTAAACCACACTGGAAAAGCAGGTCTAGAAAACAGAAGTCTTTTTAACTTGTGGAAAAATGCTCAAGGTAAAAATAAGTTACATAGTCAGAACTAAAAAGCACAGTAGATTATGGTGCTTAAAAATGTCATTTATAACAATTGTTTGTTTTTCGTTTCTGAATTAATGAGCATTTGGTTGCCTAGGTGGGTGCCAAATCTCAATTAAAAATTTAAACAGACGAAAATAATGTTCACATGAGACATGCAACTTAGAGCTATATTAGTCATTGAGATGGGCTATTCATTATGACAAGGACAAGGAGTGCATCTGCAGGTGACAGCAGGGGCACAAGGTAAGGCATTTACCAAGCTGAGTATTATTCAAACTATGATTTACTGCACTGTAATTAAAGTGGGAAGTAGTAGAAATGTCAATACATTTTATACTAAATTCTAATTCTAGCATTGTTTATTCCCATGGACATGAGTTTAGCTCTCAGCAATATAATGCAGTGTACATTTTAATCAGTATATTAATTTATATTTCATACAATAAACAACTCATCACAAAAGACCATGTTAAAAGTATATACAAAAAACAGATATATGGCATACTGAATATATATAATATGAAGGTCAGATTGCTCTGATGTTGACTAAAATTTAGCTTGGCACTTTTAACCTTAAGTGATATACTGAAGTTTAGTTTTCTTTTATATTTGCATGAATACAACTTTGTACAGTTATTGGAAATTGTGCAAAGTCCTACACAATTTAAGGATTGTAAACCAAATGCAAAAAACTCCTGTCAAATTCTAGACTTGTGGTCTCCGGCTTCAGCCCTGGAGCACTTCTGTGGCTGCAGGTTTTCATTCTAATCCTTTTTTTAATTAGTGCCCAGTTTTTGCTGCTAATTAATGTCTTTTGCCTTCATTTTAATTGATTTGTTATTTAAGACTTAGACCTCTCAATTGTTTCTTTTTTCCTTGATTAGCAGCCAAACAATAATGAGATACAAAATAAACCAACATGTGACCAGCTAACCAGTGTCAATCATACAATATATGAAAATAAAAAAAGACAAAGTTCTTAGTAATGTTTATCTACTCAGGTCCACAAAACATTATGAAAGTGGTCTTAGAAAAAAGAAAAGAGTTTTGGAAATGTCTGCTGTGGCAGAATGAGAGCACCAGCAAGCCATGGAATTAAATAATGGGTTTAATGAACAATAAGAATTGGCTTCTAATTGAGAATCTGGTTGACTTAGCTGGTCATCTGCTGGCTCACTTCAATTCTCATTTTTGTTTGGGTGCCACTTAAGTAAAAAAGAAGCAGTTCAGAGGACCAAGTCTTGAATAACAGTCAATTAAAATGAAGGGAAAAGGAGTAATTTAGCAGCAAAAACTAGTTGCTAATTAAGAAAAGGGTTAGAATGAAAACCTGCAGCCACAGTATCAGAGGATCAGAGTTGGAGACACCTGATCTGGAGTGATGTTCAGAGTAAAGTTCAAAAGTAGCAGACATGACAGTGTTGAAGCTTTTATGCTGACAATGTTCTGAATGTTACGGTTTAATTAATTTTCAATTAATATTTTGCATTGTTAACTTGATATATGCACTTAGGAGTTTCTTAAATGGAATCGAAGAAAGCTGTTTTATGAAGAACTATTACACAAAAACAACTTTATAAAGAGAAAAACTGTAAAAATAACAGGTATCTCCAACAAGTGTGAAGAATTTAAATTAATTCTTAAAGTGTATTAAAAATTGTGTTAGCAAAATATTTGGAAGCTGAAAACTGAAAGAAAACTAGCTATGTCATGGTGGTGTTTAATTTGTGTTTTTAATTGCTTTATTTCAAATAAACAGACAGCATTTGTAAGTAATGAGTATGCTGTATAATTACTACCCATACATGTGCTCAGAAAAAAAATTTAAAAGTGGACATTGAGGGTGGGTAGTAATGCATTAAAGGTCATACCAAATTAGCCATGGGGTGGACAGTACAGTATACAGTATATTCATGAATGAGCAAGTGAGGCTAAGTCCATAAAAACGTACTGGTTCACTCCTTGTGTGCACAGAGTATGGAGCTTTTAAATCACTGCTTCGTTTTCCTAGGTGTAAAACAACAGTAATGTAACACATGGTATTAAATAACTTCACGCTCACGATCGATTCTAAGACTTACCAGTGGAAGTAAAATTTGTTAGCTTGTGAAATTTAACTTGAAGGAGTAATTATAGCTCAGGAGGTACAACAATGAGGATATAAAGATGACAAAAGGTCACCTTGGTGTCATTTTGTTTAATGTTAAGAGAGGTTAAGTTTAAGACAAATAAAATAGAAACAAAAATAAACTTCTCAGATGAGAACAAACTCTTGAAGCATTGCTTGTGAATGTGAACTGACTTCTGTGATGTATTACTGGTGGTATTTGTGTCAGAAAGTCCACTATAAATGCATATGTATATGTATGAAATTCGTTTTTTGAATACTTGCATGCCTGATCAAAAGAATACATGTTTTTAATTCTTGTATAAATCATTAGTTTAGTATTCTGTTAAAGACTCATAGTCTAGCAAAGTTCTTTAACAGAAAGTGTGCATTGACATAAGTTTCCACAATCCAAAGTGTAAAGAGGAAATCAGAGGGGTGTCAGGCCAGGAACAGAGGACTTGTGGTAACTGGCCTGTGCCTACAAGTGTTACTAGTGAAGAACAGACTATCAAAATAAGAATATTAACTATATGGGCTACCAGCAGGGGCTGGTATGTTTTTTTCTCTACGCATGATAACACTTTCAAGGGCATTCACATGAGAAAAACTGAAAGGTAGTTTGATGGCAGTAGGTGGGCCCTGACGAGGATCATTTGTGGAAACCAGGGTTCCTCATTCTCCAAATGACAGAGTAAGGTTGGGGAGGCTGGCAGGAGACCAATAAAACAGCCCCTAGATCAGCAGACAACGTGTTTCACAGTGATTACTAGCACAAGGTTCTTTACGATATAGCAGTACATATATATATAGGGGGACCTAAAAATTTCCAGGATCAGCCAATAGCATGGGAGTAGTGGTTACCAACTTTGCCACTACATATCACATGTCTACTGTCTGGTTAATCAGTCTGCTAAGTGGCATTGTGCTGAGCTGATTCATTGCGTATTTCTAGAGTTTATTCTACAATCTTGCAGGTGACTTGGGTATTTTTATTTTCTACAAGCCACCATGGCAAGGTTTTTTGACATTGAAGCACTTGTTCTTAAAGAGTTGGGTCCCTGTGGACAGGTTGTTCATCAGTGACATTACCTTGAACTGCTGATAAAGCATCAGGAAAAAAGTGTCTGGAGAAATGGAACATGCAAAACTTCACATAACATACCTGCACACTCTGCACTGTTAATCAATGGGTTTTTGACCAAAAATAAGATGACTTTTGCTATGCACATCCTGTATTCACCAGGTCTCGCTTATTGTGACTTGTTTTTGTTCTTGAGCTATCTAATCTAAATTAAATTTGAGACTGAAAGAAAGAAGGTTTACCATCATAAAAAATATACTAGACCCAGTAACAAAAGATGAGTACAGAAAATGCTTCCAGGAATGGGAGGAGTGCTTAAACAAGTATGTTGTATCTCAAAGAGAGAATTGTGAAGGTGACTAAAAGGAAATTGCTGTTAGTTTTATAATAAAAGGAATCATTAAATCCCCCTGGCATATGTTATACGACCCAGTTACTGTATGGAAAATAGCAACATACAGTAGATTACAAGATAACAAAAGAGGTGATAGTGGCTCTCTAAACCCACTTAAATAATTCAAATGTATCCAAAATATCAAAGAGATGTGTATGTTTAAAAAATGTAAATACCCGATGAAGTTAAGAACAAAGGGGAAACTTAGAGTATTAAAGAACACAACCAAATAAAGAACCTGCTGCCTCAGTTGACCTTCTGAAACAGGCACAGACCTTTGATTGTCCATCAAGGTAGCTTCAACCACCTCCAGACCTCCAAGGACCATAAAACTAGCCTCCTTTCTCACCTTCCTTCTGTTTGGGACCTCACATCTTTTTGCACTGGGCCCTTTGCTGTAACTCTCCTTCTATCTCTAGATTGGCAGTCCTTTATTTAGAAGGGGTACATAAACCCTATTCTGTGGTCACTAATGGTCTCCAAGAGTTAGGACAGAGCCGCCAGTTTAGATATTCCCATATCTAAATCTATCCTTGCATCCCCTAGCTCTATATAAGGTTGGACAACTTTCAAGCTGTCTGTCTTCATAAAAAGGCAACACAGTACTATTGGTGTCCAGAAAAACACAATGTGTGCCACCAGCCTGCCTATGGTATTAGTGCCGGGCTCCAGCTATTCCTCCATGTCCTCATCCTGAAAGTGGCAGTAAGATTTATTCTATCCCTATTAGTAGCTATGTATGTGTAAAGTAAAAGTTTACTGTAACAATTCTAAATAATGGGAACACTTTTTCTTTAATGATTGTTCTGATAGATACTGCTAGTTGTACTGCTATCATCTCCAAAACACTTACATTGAATTAATAGAGTGGGTGAATCAATATAAATTTGACTATGAAATGAATCCATCATTTGCAAATAATTCATCTGAGTATTATTTGTAAACAAATGATAAGGAAATCTTGTATAATTGTGGATAGAAAACTAGATACAAACTAAAGAGAACTTTCTGTGCTCCCAACTATTTCTTTCATTTCTATTGCTGATGTCACTCTAACTTGACCTACATTAAGAATCAACTTATCTGGAGTAAGAGGGTAATTAATATGAGCCAATTAAATAATCACAAAGAGCAATTACAAGACTCTCCATGTAAAGGAAAGGCACTTGGAAAAGTTGAATAAAAAAATAAAAACGTAAACGAGATTTCCTTGAATCCCAAGTTACAGAAAAAATGAAAATCGTGGACTACTTCTGAAGTCCAGTCCCAATGACCTTAAAATAAACTGTGTTATATCATGGTAAAAGTTCTTCTTCTCTCATGATCACCTTTTTCTATTACTCCAGGAAGAGCCACGACTTGGAAGATGCCTCAGAACAACAATATAAGCAACAGCAGCAGTAACATCAGCATCAATTCAGAAAGTGTTGGGAAGATTCTTACAGTAGCCAATTTTAAAATAGCTTTCTCCCAGGTACTTGTCTGCATTTTCTTTTACGTTAACTGTACAATGCTGTTCACATTTTTAAGAAAAGACTCCTTTCATCAAGAAACCCGCTATATTTTATTTGCTCATATGCTTATGGTTGACACCCTACAGTTGCTCCTCATGGACCTGGGAGTTACACTGGCCTATTTTTTTATTGTGGCACCTGCAGGAGCTTGCATCCTATTTTGCATGATCATGGCATCCCTAACATACTTCACAACACTAACCCTAACTTTCATGTGTCTGGAACGTTATGTGGCCATCTGCATGCCATTGAGACATGCTGTCATTTCTACGGTTAAAAGGACATTATATACCATTCTCATAATTTGGTTAATTGGTTCAATTCCTAGCTTTAAGGAACTGTTAATTATTGTTGCAATGGAAACTGTAACATTTTACTCACAGCGCTTCATCTGTGCTTATGATATGATGATTCGAAGTAAATGGCAGTCAGATCTAATGTCTGGTGTAGCTCTATCCTATTTTTTCCTAATGTCAATTATTGTCTTGTTTACTTACTTAAAAATGATGCAGGTTGCTCGATCTGCCACTGCTGACAAGGCATTGGTCACCAAAGCCCGTCACACAGTGGTCCTGCATGCGTTCCAACTGCTGCTCTCTTTAATCACTCTTGTTTGTCCTTTTGTAGAAATGACTGTCCTTCAGGTAGATATACAAGCGTTTACCAGCCTTCGATATTTTAACTTTGTCGTCTTTAGCTTATTTCCCCGTTGTCTAAGCCCTCTAATTTATGGTATAAGGGATGAGAAATTCAACTCTGTGTTTCAACAGTATGTGTTCTGTGGATTGGGTTTAAAACAAATGGATCAAAATGTAGTACGCAGCAAGTGACCATTGAGAAAATATCTACTAATTCCCCAATTTTCCAGTTTTTCATGGTTTACAACATTCAAGTCACCTGCTCCTGTGGATTCTTTATCAGCTAGATTCTGAAAAAGGACAGGTAATTTAAATACAATAAATGCTTTATCTTAGGTTGATCAAATCACTGATTAACCAGTATTTAAAATTCTATTGAGGAACCTAACCCTTTAGATCATAATGATATTTGTAACAAACATAAAATTCACTCATTACTATTTCCTGTTCAGGGACTTAAGGAGATGGACCCAGGATTGAATGTGATGCTTGTCTAATGCTGGGTATGCTCACACACAACCACAAACTCTTTGGACCATTCAGAATGACTTTGTTCCTTACAAGAAAAGTCAGACTACTTGTGTGAAGACAGTTTCCTTAGCAATAATACTGTGTGGCTCATTAAAATGTAGCCTGGAAGTTCACACCAAGTATAGTGATGTGACCTTTGGGACATATTTCTCTGTTGTAATAATTGCCATGTTGACATATGAGGAATTTTTCCCATATGATTACCATATTTGTGATCTGTGAGGTTTCTTGGTTTCACCGAACTTCTCCTTGAACCAGTACTGCACAACTTTTTCACCAATTTCTGAACTGCATGTTTTGCAGGGGGCGGCACAGTGGCGCAGTGGTAGCGCTGCTGCCTCGCGGTTTGGAGACTCGGGTTTGCTTCCCGGGTCCTCCCTGTGTGGAGTTTGCATGTTCTCCCCATGTCTGCGTGGGTTCCTCTGGGTACTCCGGTTTCCACCTACAGTCCAAAAGACATGTAGGTTAGGTGCATTGGTGATTCTAAATTGTCCCTAGTGTGTGCTTGGTGTGTGTGTGTGCCCTGCGGTAGGCTGGCGCCCTGCCCAGTGTTTGTTTCCTGCCTTGCGCCCTGTGTTGGCTGGGATTGGCTCCAGCAGACCCCCGTGACCCTGTAGTTAGGATATAGCAGGATGGATAGATGGATGTTTTGCGGGTACATTCATAGTGGGATATTGTTCTACAAAACCCTCATGTGTCAGTCTGAATGAGGCAACATACATACATAATTGAAATTTGCTGGTCCAATAAATATATGTCTTCTCTCCAGCATACACACAGATAACAGAACTAACAAAACATGCAGAAAGACTCCCTGCTTGCTTCTGCTTACTATTTGCTGCTGCTGCTGCTAAAGCCAAGACATGCTTCTTTTTTCTGTGCCACAGTAAATTGTGTATGTCTAATATAATTTCAGTTTCTTCAATAAAAGTGTTACCTACCTACATTGCATGAAGAGCAATTTCCCTTTTTCACCTTAAATCAAAAATGTTCAGTCCATTTAATGTATTGTTTACAAGTACTCTTATATTCTTCGAAGAATTTCCACTAACTAAAAGAATTATATTTTTTCCCCAATTTTAAGGGTGCTATGATTTTATTTTTTAATTTTGTGCACACTTTCAATATTTGGGGGTTTCTTTGTGCAATAAAGTTTGTTGAATGACTTATTCCATTTCCGACTTGTTTTTAGTTTTGAACTCATTTTACAAGAGTTGTTAATATTTTATATCTTTTCCGACGCCATCATTAGCCATTGTATTGAAGGTCCTTTGAATACTGTTGGATAACCTCTAATGTCATTGGATCAACAGTATAAAGGTCACCACCACAAACCTCCTGAATATTTTTGTGTGCTTTGCTTCATTTTTGATCTTAAATAACAGACTGCTGAGCTTTATTTTTCTAATCACAATTTTTGTCTAACATTTGAGTTTTTTGTGAAAGATAGGATCGATTTTGAGTTTTGATTTCTTTTCTTGATTCCTTCATAAAAAATCACTTACTTTTAGGCATATCAAAGGACAATCTGTTTATGATCATTTGCTATTTTACCTCATTACGCAAATTCTTTAAAGGTAAGACTGATGAAGTATCATTTGGTTTTATCTGCAAGTACAGCGATGTGTCATTTATAAAGTTGTCAGGTTTATCTTAGCACAGTTTGCAAAAAATGATTCCCTGGTTTTAGGTGTGCATAGAAAGCAGTAAATAATTCTGAACTGTGTCTTGAATTGCAAAGGAAATACTTTAACTAAATTATAGGACAGTGTGCAATAAATTACGATGTTTAAATCATATTTTTAAAGGTATCACAGTATCTTTTACTGAGACTTTACTAGTTACTAGTACTAATTATAACAGGAGACAGTACCAGCATAAAAATGAATTCTTACGACTAGGCAGTGTAGCCTTGTTGGTCCAGTTTTGTGCTATAAGACAGGTGGTAACGGGTTCAGGCACCACTTGTGATGCATCATATTAGTTGTGTTTGTGCTCATACTGTAGAAATTTAAACATACTTAAGCCACTTTTCATCTATTAGTTATTTTGAATTGAAAATACATTAAAAATACTGTATTGTCATTTTGTTATTACAAGCTAAATACTTTTATATGTGAATATGAATACAAGACAAATCTGTACATACTGTATATATATGTAAATGTATCAAAAATTTAAAACATTTATGTCTGCAAAGCCATTTAATTTACATATAATAGTTATGTATCTATTCGTAATTGCTGCTACAAAAATGCAAAATGAAATTAAATCTTATTTCTACACACATTGCAATTTGATGCAGAAAGCATTTTAATTAAATACATGTAAAATTAAGGAAATAGAAACAGAAAAATGGTTGGGACTTCAAGAGGATACCCCATTTAGTGATGATAGCGAAGTGTGTGGAAGACATGGCTGGTGACTGCCAAAACACACTCACAAAACGAGTGATTATTGGGCACCCAGTCCCTTGCTAGGGGCTTCTTTTTAAAGGTGGACGATATGACATGGGGTGGCACGGTGGCACAGTGGGTAGCGCTGCTGCCTCACAGTTAGGAGACCCGGGTTTGCTTCCCTGGTCCTCCCTGCGTGGAGATTGCATGTTCTCCCCGTGTCTGCATGGGTTTCCTCCGGGAACTCTGGTTTCCTCCCACAGTCCAAAGACATGCAGGTTAGGTGGATTGGCAATTCTAAATTAGCCCTAGTGTGTGCTTGGTGTGGATGTGTGCACCCTGCGGTGGGCTGGCACCCTGCCCGGGGTTTGTTTCCTGCCTAGCGCCCTGTGTTGGCTGTGACCCTGTAGTTAGGATATAGTGGGTTGGATAATGGATGGATGATATGACATGGCATTAATGGACAGGGAGATGGACTTCAGTCTTCTGCTAGGTCTAAGTATTTGGAGTTTGGGAGAAAGGAAAAACATATCTGAGCTCTCTGGCAGATTCTACAGACTTTGAGTTTATTTATATATATATATATATATATATATATATATATATATATATTCAGATTTTGACATTACAATAATTAGAATACATTTTATTTATATAGCACTTTTCCCATGGTCAAGATACTTGTGTATTCAGGAATGACTTTGACTCCATATCTTCAGACTTTGACGTTACAAACTCAGATGCTGACTTTATATATTTGGATTCTGACTTTTATCATATTCAGAAATTCAATATATTGTATATGAAATAGACAAATCATAAAGGTTTAGGGCACCTAGGTGAACTCTGTACAATTGAGACAAGATGAATTTGAAAATACATGTAATATTTGTGGGAAAGTCTTCTTCAGACTTCAGCCTTAATAGGACTGATTCCAAAAAACTTTTGGCTCCGATTTTTTAAGAAGATGATACATATTAGTGGGTTCAGGAGACTGGAAGATGGGAGTGATGTCATAGGTGGATTGTCTGTCAATCATCTGTTCTGTGGTGGGTGAAAGCATTAAGCGAGAACGCCTCCCTCTGACTGGGAGTGTAATTACCAGTAGATGAGCCCTGAAGTTGTCTCCATTATGCATATGTGTGGAAATTTATAAATATAGACAAATAAATATAATTTTTTGTTGTCTTGAATTTCTGTAACATTTAAATTTTCAGATTTACAAATAAAGTGTATCTATCTATGTAGCTGTCTATCCCGTGTTCCCCTTTGTTTAGTCCTGATGGGCTCATGTGATTGATCAAAGCCTTGATAACAGTAAAAGCCAAATAGATTTAAATGTGGAACTATTAACTGCATCTTAATTAAACAAATATAATTTAAGTCATATTGTTGTGTTGTTCTTTAATTGTGTGTGTTGTTCTTTCATTTTTATTTTGCTCTATTTTTAGAGCATGAAACTCAAAACAATGTTACCAATATGATTATAGTTTACAGTCTGAATAGTGATTACCACTCCATAAACCTGTGTTCCTTCTCAAGCCAGTCTGTGAATTTCTCTTTTCATGTTGATGTGAGTTTTCTCCAGTGGTCAGGATGATTCTAATTTCCCAAAGACATTCATGCCACTATCTACTCAATTTCTGATCTCAATTACTCTAATTTATGGTAAGCAGAGTGGAATGAACCACAGATGGAGTTCAAGTTCACTGCAATGCACACTCACATCCACACTCAAATACGGGCAACTCCATTTTACCACTTGAACAATGATCATGAACTAAAGATATGTTCATATATTTATCAGTTCTCTCATTTTATTGTACATAATGTCTAAAACATTCTTCATTGTTACCTTGCTTATTCCTGAACTTTATTTTTGGGATGGTATTTTTTTAATTACTGGTCAGATATTAATAAATACCTAGGTTACTGTCAGGACTCAGATTCCTTTGACAAATATTATTTTCTTTGGTGTGCAGAGTTATTTTTCTCATAGCGAATAATGTCTAATATATGTCGAGGAACTGTAAAATTAAAGACAAAGTCAAAAAACATAATTAATAAAGTACAACGATTACTCCACTTTCTTATGCAAAAAAAAAAAAAAAAACAAAAACAAAAAATAGAAGAGGAAGAACACAGAGTAAAGGCAGTCAAGAATGACAGACAATGACACAAAGGATCTGGAAAAAAGAAATACAAAAATTCTGTGCAACGAAAAGTAGTAGAAGTAGTGTTGTGATATTGAAACAGAGTACAGTGAAATTATTGTATGTCCAATAAACATGCAACCCCTCACCAGTCTCTTACTCCATGAATTCGCTTTCTATGTGATATTCAGAATTACTGTATATTTTTAGTAATGGACATTATCATATAATCAATGAAAATGTACCATGATGAAAGAGAAGGTTATGCAACACCCAGTGCTCCTGAACTATCATAATTAAAGACTGCTTTTCTCTGATTTTTTTATTATGTCTACAACTATATTAGAACATTAGAACAATCTAGATGAGAAAAGGCCATTCAGCCCAACAAAACTTGCCAGTTCTATCCACTTAATTCTTCCAAAATAACATCAAGTCTATTTTTGAAAGTCCTACTTTCTACCACACTATTTGGTAGCTTATTCCAAGTGTCTATTGTCCATCCATCCATCCATCCATTTTCCAACCCGCTGAATCCGAATACAGGGTCACGGGGGTCTGCTGGAGCCAATCCCAGCCAACACAGGGCACAAGGCAGGAACCAACCCTGGGCAGGGTGCCAACCCACCGCAGAGTGTCTATTGTTCTTAGTATAAAGAAAAACTTCCTAATGTTTGTGTAAAGTTTCCAATTGTGTCCCCATGTTTTTGATGAACTTATTTTAAAGTAACAGTCTCGATCCACTGTACTAATTCCCTTCATAATTTTAAACACTTCAATCATTTTACCTCTTAATCTTCTTTTGCTTAAACTGTAAAGGCTCAGCTCTTTTAATCTTTCCTCATAATTCAACCCCTGTAGCCCTGGAATCAGCCTAGTCGCTCTTCTCTGGACCTTTTCTAGCGCTGCTATGTCCTTTTTGTAGCCTGGAGACCAAAACTGCACACAGTACTCAAGATGAGGCCTCACCAGTGCATTATAAAGGTTGAGCATAACCTCCTTGGACTTGTACTCCATACATCGTGCTATATAACCTAACATTCTGTTAGCCTTCTTAATGGCTTCTGAACACTGTCGGGAAGTTGATAGCTTAGAGTCCACTATGACTCCTAAATCCTTCTCATAAGGTGTACTTTCAATTTTCAAACCTAACATTTTTAATTTCTACTGCCTGTTCTGGTTCTGTGATGTAACGCAGTGAACTCTTGATTGTTGTTGAAGGACACTTGTATTATGCAGGTAATGTTAGTAAAATTGATCTTGTTTTCTCACAATACAGTGGATTCATGAAGTATTCAGACCGATCTACATTTTGTTATGTTGTTGCCTCATCCTAAAATCATTTCAATTCATTTTTTCCCCACATAAAGCAAGACCAAATGCCACAGAATTTAAAACAAAAAGCACGATTTTAGAAATTTTTGCAAATTTATTAAACGTAAAAAAAGGAGTATATCACAGCCTTTAACTTGTTAGTGATACCGCATTTATAGAATGTATTGGTCTCATTTATAGAGCTTTGTGTGGATTTGAGTGTGAAATTTTGCGAATGCCAAAACAAACAGGAAATGCCTTCACTCAAAAAAAAAAAAATCAGATTTATAAAATCTAGCTTAAGCACATTTCTACTCTATTAACATTTATAAATCACAATCCACTTTTAAATGTGCAAATGTGAAAGCACCTTGAACTCCACCAGGTTGCAGCCCTGACACAGCCATACATGGACTATGCCAATCAACCTCATACATATTCAGTCACGATACTGCAGAACTTCAGTGGCTGGTAGAGTGGTAGTGGTAGCCTTCTGACACATCGAAACCCCATCACATGCATTCAACAGTCTCTGGCTACATTCCACACCTGACTGTGCAAAGTCATGTGCACTATGATTGTTTCTGTCCTTTGTGTTCTGTGGGTCAAGGAAAGGCATAAGGTGGCATCACCTGGGTGGGTAGCAAATACTACTTGGCACATGTAATGACGTGATTGCTGTTATAATGAATATCACAGAATCACAGGAAGGCCGATGCCAAAGACTGGGTGGAGGATTAGCAATAGGGGGGCATGGTTGAAAAGTTAACAGACAAAGATGGCAAAATGCCAAAAGGTGTTGGCTATTAGCATAATGAATAATGGGCATGGATAAGCATAACTTAATGTAAAGATGGGCTTGAAGTAACCAGGCAAAATTCCATTAGGTGTTGTCCATTATATTTGCAGGAGTGTCAAAGCATCTTGACTTTGTTAATCTATGTATAAAAATGTCTCCAACTATGGGAACAGCGTCCCACATTGAGGACTGAGCACAGTGGTTATTATCTCTTTTATTGAAAAAAAAAAGTTGTAAGAAACCCGTCAGGGACACCACTTATATGGAAGAACTGGGGAAAGCTGCATTTTTAGGACACTGACTCCCCTAAGATGCTAGATGGCAGCTTCCCTGGAGTGTAACGGTGTCCCAGATTCCCACAGGGCACCCTGGGACTTGGAGTTCAATATCTCAGCCCTGTTGGGTGCCGCCAGGGGGATGCTGTGAAGAATTTGGGGAGTCGTACTTTCCTCATAGCCTGTCCTGGATGAAGTACGTGCTGGTGAGGGGATTGAGAAGTTCCTCGATATAATTAACTTTGTCCTGTGCTCGTACTTCATAGAAGTTGGACATTGAGAGTTTCGGAGAGGAGCCGTGCATATCCCGAGCACAAAAGTGGCTGGATCAATAGGTGTCCGAGTGCGGAAGACTTCAGTTTGTGGCTACCCGGTGAGGACCATGTGACCTGCCCTGAGGAATTCTGGGAAGGAGAAGGTCCACGTCACTCCGTCTACTACTTCGCCCATAATCTGCTGGATTCAGACTCCCAGAAAGGGAAGGGGAAGGTGGCCGAGGCACCGTCCATCATGAAAAAAGGTAAGGAGGTCCGGGATGTGACTGAATGATCCCTCAACAAATTGAAACAGGCGGATCCAGGCCCGTCGCGACAAGGCAGGCAAACCAAGCAATTGCTTGGGGCCCCGAGCTGGCCTGGGGCCCCAAGACAACGACTGGTTAAGAATAAAATGCAGCGACAAACTGTGTGAGCGCCCCATTGATAGTAAATGCAGTAAAGTGCAATGACACTGTTATCGGGATCCCCCTCAAGGGGGCCCCCCTCGCTGACAGCAGCCATCCAACCACGCGATCTCTGCTGCCGGCAAAATACAAAACTTCCTCCTCGGCAGTCATGAAGCGGAATTATGCCTGAGGAAGCCAAAAAAGAAAAAAGAGAAAGGAAGAGGAGGATAAGAAAAAACAAGACAGTGGTAAGTGATAAATTACACACATAAAATAGCTCTACTTGTCTTGTACAAATGGTGCAATTTTGCAGCAGGTAGGCTAGCAGAAATATGTACAGTATGGCTATGCTGTGGTTCCTTTGCGTGCGTGCGGGGGGCCTCCATGTCCATTTTGCTTGGGGCCCCCAAATTCCTTCAAACGGCCCTGGGCGGATCGCAGTCGGCTGTTGGCTGCATCCTGGAACTAAAACTTCCATGAGCCCACACGAGACATGATGGCGCATGTACAGGGAAATGGCATGCTTACCGGGTCACAGCTGGGAGGCAGGGCTGATGATTGCCCGAGCCTGTCTCTGGCTGATCAATATACAGTAATGATTTTGAGGTGTGGGAGGTGAAAAAGTTACTCCAGCCCATACAAGCATTTCTACAGATTATCTCCAATATAAAGAAGATAATTGAGGAGCTGGGAATAATGGCTGAGGCGCCTTTGAGACAGGTGGAGGAGTACCTGCGGCGACTTGGTTGGGAGCTTCCCCAGATGGTGAATTTGGCAGTACATTCTAAAAAGGGGCAAGATTGTTGTGCTCAATGGCCTGTTCTTGTCAGAATTTTCCTAAAGTTCTAATGTTGTAAAAAAACCAAGCCATGAAGTCCAAGGGTCTCTTTACAGATCTTCATGATAAAATTGTGGTGAGTCATAGGCAAGGGGGGGGGTGGGGTGGTATAAAACCATTGGTAAAGCTTTGTGTGTTCTCAGGAGCACAGTGGCCTCAATAATTGTGAAGTACAAGAAGTTTGCAACCACCAAGACTCTTCCTGGAGTTGTCTGTCCTGTCAAACTGAGTAACCAGACAAGAAGGAAAATGGTTCAGGGAGGTGAGTAAGAACCCAGTTGTCACTGTAACAGAGCTGCAGATGTCCTCTGCTAAGATTTGAGAACATATTGGAAGGTTAACAATCTTGGCAGAACTCATCAATCAGGTATTTATTTATGTTAGAGTGGCTAGACAGAAGCCACTCTTGAACTAAGGGCTTATGACAGTTTGAAAGACTCTGAGAGCATGAAGTAAAAGATTCTCTGCTCTGATGAGAAAAAATTAAACTCTTTAGGCAGAACTCAAGCTCTATGTCTAACAAAGAGCAGACATTGTTCATCACCTGCATAATACCATCCCTGTGGTGAAGCATGTTGTTGGAAGCATCATGCTGTGGATGTGCTCCACAGAAAAAGGGACAGAATTCTCTGAAAAAAAGGAAGGATAAATACCAAAGAATACAGACAGGTCTTTGAAGAAAAACTTGCTCCAGAGTGTATGCAACCTCAGACTAGGGTGATGGTTCACATCAATACACATCAATGACTCGCACCATACAGCCAAGACAATGCTGGAGTGCCTATGGGACAAGTCTCTGTTCTTGAGTAGTCCAGCAAAAGTCCAGACTTAAACTCCACAGAACATCTGTGGAGAGACCTGAAGATGGTAGTTTACAGTCACTTTGCATCCAATCTAACAGAACTAAATGTGCAAAGAGACTTGCCCAAGAACAATTTAAAGCTGTACAAAGAACTCAATGATGGGTCTGAATACTTATAAGAATGACAGATTTTAGTTTTTGATTTTTAATGAATTTGGAAACCTTTCTGAAAACATGTTTTTACTTTTTTATTATGAGTTATTGAATGTAGATGTCACATTTATTATTTCTGTTTTCTCACTGTCACATACATTCATGCATGGACATCAGCTCACTACCATTTTTTATTTAACTGTGACCTTAGAGAAATGACATCAACCGAAAACAGAAAAAGGCCTTTTAAATATGATTTCTTCTTTCTATACTACTTAATGTCAGAGCAGCAGGACACTAATTTGACTTTTTTAAAATATTTGCTTCTGAACATAAAAAGGCCTTATAAATCAACTGGTGTAGCTCTCTGCTGATTCATTTCTGGTAATTTACTTTCTTCAGGAGGTGCAGTATTACAATAATACACTTTTTTCAGCAATTCCCTTATGGAACCAAAATGTGTTAAAACCATTCATTTTTAACCTTGCACTGTGCAGGTTTTGGCAGTGTCGCACACCCTAGACAGGGTGCTAGTTCATCACAGAGCATATTCAAGCAAGTACCTATATTCATTCATAAGAAACCAAATCACACCACACTGATTTACTCAAAGTACAAAAGACTGGAGCAGATGATGCAATTGTCTATCTGCTCCACAAGGCTTATTCTTACCAGGACAAAGATGGCAGCACTGTGAAGATTATGTTTTTTGATTTCTCCAGTACCTTCAGTACAATCCATCCATCCTTGTTAAGGGGTAAACTCAGAGATGTGCAGGAGCAATGAGGCTATGGTGTCCTTCATAATGGACTGTCTCTCCTTTGTGAGACTCAAACATTGTGTTTCTGATATGAATGTGAACAACACTGGAGCACCACAAGGAACAGTCCTCTTTTCTTTTCTCTTCACTCTGTACACCTCAGAATATACTGTAAATATAACACCAGGTCATGTCACTTGCAGAAATTCTCAGATGATTCTGCACTTATGGGGTGTTTTGAAAAAGGTGATGAGATAGAGTATAGGAGTCAATTGAAAAAATTGTCTGCAACTTAACATCAGCGAAACCAAGGCACTTGTTACTGACTTTTGCTGCACCAACGAGCCTCTATGTCCAGTCACTATTCAAGGGTTGAATGTAGAGGTGGTCCACTCCTGCAAGTGCTTGGGGCTCCACATTAATGATAGGTTGGAATGGTCTCAGAAGACAGGAACTATATAAGAAAGGACAGAGCAGGCTGTTTTTCCTTAGGACACTGCATTGCTTTAATGTGGAAAGTGACATCCTTCATATGTGCTATAACTCTGTGATGACCAGTGTGATTTTTTACGCTGTGGTGTGCTTGGCTGGTAACATCACTTCAAGAGAAGCCCACCAAATCAACAAGCTAATTTAAAAGGCAAGCTCAGTTATAGGATGCACTCTGGACCCCCTGGAGGTTGCAGTGGAAAAACAGATTAAAAACCAAACTGATTGCCAATATCAACAATGCTGTTCATCTTCTCACTGACACTCTAACACTGAGTACTTAAAGCCAACGATCTATTCAGTATGTCAAGAAACATTGCAGGGGCTCCTTTATACCAACAGCAATATGCTGCAGAGTGCCTCGCTAAGATTGTGACAGAACTTTTCTTTCTTTTGACTTTTCTTGCTTTATAGTTATGCCAGTGTATGTTCAGACCAAAGTGTGTGTTTTAATATTTATTTATTTACTACTATTTTGTATTTATATATTTAAAGAGCTTCTGTGCAAAGCCAAATTTCCCTCTTGGGACAAATGAAGTTTTATTTATCTATCTATCTATCTATCTATCTATCTATCTATCTATCTATCTATCTATCTATCTATCTATCTATCTATCTATCTATCTATCTATCTATCTATCTATCTGTCTGTCTGTTTCTCTGTATGTCTGTCATGGCTACACAAGCTACAGATTTATAGACTGGTTATAACAGAAAGCTCACTTGAGACTTAAGGCACCACAAGAACTTCACTTTGTAACCCAAGTCTAGTTTCCATTTTCATAGCATTTACAGAATAATAAATAGATCTTTATTAAAAGCAGGAACCACTATCTGTTATATATAATGGTCAATTTTCTGCCTGAATTCCTCCAATGAGATGAAAGGATCAGGTTTGTGGCCTTTACTGAGGTTATTCATGCTCCACAGACAATATTCAAATGTTTCTTTCCAAGGATCAGTATTTATCTGAGGGATACGGAAGTTCAGGAAAGATAAAGATCTTAATTGATACATGTGGCCTCAATAATGTTTCAATCTGTACATGCCAGCAGCATTAAGGAGAGAAATGTTCGGCAGGCTCTGAAAACTGGTCTTCAGACAAGCTTGTGGGGCTTGCTTCCCTGTTATCTATCTAATTTAATTTAATTAAAATTCACCTATTTCTAGTTTACTTTAGGACACAAGACCATTAATATACATTATTAAAAATGAATAAGATAAAGTGAATTGGACACTAATGCTAATCCTGATGTTAATAACCATAAACAATGGCTGACTCCCCTTATAATTTCAACTGTAGGCCCTAATTAACAGCATGGGGATTTTGGTCAAAATCTGCTTTAAAAAATAAACCCTGAATAATTAACAGAAATTTCTCCTGAGAAACAGGTCTCTATGTTATAAATTCTGACATTGTATTGTTGCTGCTTGTTTCATCATAGGCACTGGCCGTGAGACATTCCAAAAGGTGGCACAGGTACTGTAAGTCTGCAATGCTTTCAAAAATCAAATGTATTTTTCCATTAAGCTGTCGTTTAAATGAAACAGGTAAATTGCATGCATTCTGTACAGCAGATCCTTCAATTGCATTTCACCCTTAACAAGCTGCAGTAACATAATCAAAAATTGAAACAAAATGTTAATATAATATAGAGTATGTGATATGATTTAGAAAAAAAAATGTTCTTAAAGCATTATAATATGGAGAAAATGTTAAACTAGACTGTTAAAGTTTAATAATTATGTAACGTTGTGCTGCACTTATCTTTTACTGCTTTGATTCTTAGCTAACACTCCATAATGCCCCCACAGTCCAAGTCCAGGCTAACCAGAACACATGCGTTTCTGTGTGAGCAATAGATTATAAATATTTCAAAAATTCTAAAGAATTTGAATATCTTTATTATAAATGTTTCAAAAATCCTAAAGAATTTGAATTTCTTTACAAGGCATTGTATGTTTTAAAACATTATATCTTTAAACAAATGCATTAATTATGAAAAAATATGGTGAAAATCACTTCTAAGGTTAGTACCATGATTATCATTAAACTTTAATGCACCAGTTTCATGATACTTCTGTGCATACAGTTTAAAAAAGAATACACACTTTTTAATGAAAGCATTAAGAAAAAAATATATAAAAATGATGCCTTGTTTTGAAAATAACAGACAACAAATGGTTACAGCACAGTGGCAACACTGCTGCCTCGCACTAAGGAGGGTTTGTGTCCTGGGTCCTCCATGCGTGGAGTTTTCATGTTCTCCTTGTGCTTGCATGGATTTCCTCTCAACCCAAAGACGTGTATGTTAGGCCAGCTGACTTTGCTAAATTGTCCCATCCAGGGTTTGTTCCTGCCTTGCACCCTGTGCTTGCTGGGCTATGCACCAGCACCCGTTGTGACTCTGTTCAGGACTAAGCAGGTTAGAAAATGACTGTCTGACAGACAGCAAATGGCAGAGGAAAAAACAAATAAAAAAGTGCAAATTAAAGAAAAAGGGTGGTTTCCAAGAAGTTCACTTAATGAGCAAGTCTCTAAACTGACAACTTGTTCCAGATGATTCGATTCCACCATAGAGAATTAGGTCAAGTCTTGCCTATAGTCACTAAGTGTTGTCACCTCTTAGCCTGCTTCATCCCAGTTTAAAGTGTTGTGAATTCACTTTATGATACTCACACAAAACCTCAGAGGATTTTTTTGTAGTATCTAATGTTGTTGTATTCTTGTTTAAATCTTATATGTTCATTTCAAAATAATAAAAATTATAATCTAAACTCTTCATTAAAATGCCCAGAATATAATATTTTATTTACGTCATTTGTCCCTAACATTTTTATGTCAGTGACAAGAATTTTTTTAAACCTATGTAAAGTTGTTGTGTTCTTAGATACATTATCATTTAAATTAATCTGATATGTTCATGACAAAATAGTAAAACATTAAAAGCTATACTGTCTATTGAAAATGAGAAAAATGAATAATATGACATTTAAATTAGTACACCATTTGCCCTGTTGTTCTTTTTCATCAACAAAAGGAAAAGATGTAATAATAAAAATATGTTATAAGGGTGTGTTCCATAAAGTTAAATTTGTTAATGATAGTAATTACCAATTTTCATGTCAGTACTCCTCTAACACTAGGTAGCATGGAGATGTTCACAGCAATGTATATACACTATAAGAGAAAAAAAAAAAACAGCACACTTCAAAACCTTTCAGGATCAACCATCATGACATTTTTTCCTCTAAATCTTATTGTAGTGGGTGGTCATGTTTGACAATCTTAAAACACCAGCACCAATAATGATTAGATAGAAAGTCCGTTGTAATTTCTGGCATATGAGGTAACTCAAGAAAGTATTCAGACTCCTTCACTCTGCATACTTTATTGTGTTTTAGATTTAATCTTAAATAGATAAATTTGTAATTTTTGCTAATCAAACATATTTTCAGAAAGGTTTGCACATTTATTAAAAATCAAAAAGTGAAAACTCTCATTTACATAAGTACTCAGACTCTTATTCAGTACTTTGTAGAAGCCCCTTTGGCAGCAGTTACAGCTTTGAGTCTTCATGGGTCTCCAGAAGTTCTGCATACTGTACCTGGATTTGTGCAGTTCATCCCATGCTAACTGGCAGTGTCTCCCTCTAGTTCTGTAAAGTTGGATGGAAAGCATCTGTAAACTGCCATCTTCAGTTCTTTTCACAGATGTTCAATGCGGCTTTGTCTGAGCCACTCAGGGACAGTCAGAGACTTGTCCTGAAGCCACTCCAGTGTTGTCTTGGCTGTATGCCTCAGGTAATTGTTGTTCTGAAAGGTGAACCATCGCCCCAGTCTGAGGTCATGTACACTTTGACACAGGTATTCTTCATGGAAGCCTGGTATGTGCCTGGTATAACATTTTCCTTAATTTTGTCCATTCTCTCTGTCCTTTACTCTGAGTATGATGCTCATTCACCATGCCGCACCATGAGCAGTGCCTGGTTTTCACCAGTGCTTGGAGTTCTGCCCAAAGAGTTACATTTTTCTCTCATCAGGCCAGAACTTCTTTTCCCTCATGCTCTCAGACTCCTTTAAATGCCATTTGGAAAACTTCAAGTGGGTTGTCATATGCCTTTTACTCAAGAATGACTTCCATGTAGCCACTCAGCCATTAACATTTGATTGATGGAGCTGCTGAGATGATTAGCAGGTTCTCCCATCTCAGGAAGACTTCTGAAGCTCTGTTAGAGTGACTACTCCCAGACCAAGGCCCCTTTTGTCTAGTTGCTCAGTTTAGAAGAGTGCTGGTGGTTCCAAACTTCTTCCATTTCACTATTACTGAGGCCATTGTGCTTCTGGGAACACTCAAAGCTTTAAGAATGGTTTCATATCTCTGCTGTGATCTGTGTGTCACCACAGTTTTATTGTGGAGGTCATGAGGGAATTCTTGGACTTCATGACCCAGTTTTAGTCCTTATGTGCAGAGTAAATTTCGGAAGCTTATATACGTGGTTGTGAAAGCAAAAATAGGAAAAAGGAAGGAGGCAAAAAGAATACAAACTATAACTAGAAAGTAAGTGCTAGCAAAATATATAAAAGCAGCATTACTTTTCTGTAGTGGTTAAGGATTTGGACGTCAAAGCCTGAGGTTGTGGGTTCAAATCCCACTACTGATGCTGTGTGTCCATGAGGAAGTCTCTTCAACTACCTGTGCTCCAAAAAATGAAAGAAATGAAACCAATTGTATGGTAGATTTTATAAGCCACCTTGGATAAAGACATCAGTCAAATAATTAAATGAACCGTAGATGTCATACTACAGAAAAGCCAAAGACTTTCTAACTAGAGGTTTGCAGGGCGGTGGGTGCCAGTTGGGCCTTTAGGTGTCTGCCAGTACCCTATATTTCTTTACACCTGTAGTCATAACATCCATCCATCCATTTTCCAACCCGCTATATCCTAACTACAGGGTCATGGGGGTCTGCTGGAGCCAATCCCAGTCATAACAGATTTGAGAAAATATACAGTAATCAAGTGTGCGTCATGGGTGAGGGTTGAAGAATTTCTTTACATTTGAAGTAATAAAACTGGAGAATCTAACAAACCTTTGAGATAGAAATTGTAATCTTAATGCAGTTTTAAATGAAAATGTGCTATTAAGTACTTAATTTATCTAACATGCCCATTAAAAACGTATGCAGTTACATTTTTGTGAGAGTGTAAACACATGCAATTCATGTCAGTGTGATATTGTGATGTGACTCAGCACTACATTATGATAAATGATGGAAAATTCAAGTATCCTAAAGCTGATAAATGCAAAATGCATCTGCCTGTAATAAAGAAAACAGAGTAAAATGACTAGTGAAGTGCGAGGATACACTGAACAAGGCTTCCAAAAGCTCTGTTGAGTGTTCACTGCATGTGTACCAACATTATAATGAGGAAATTGCAAGACAGTAGGAAGAGCCTAAGGAAAAATGATGATAGTTATCCTAATACAGTTTGGAATCATGAAGTACCTTAACACTCACCGAGATCCAGCAATTGGACTGTTGATAAAATAAGAACTGTGGAATCGTATACCAGGGACCTAAGTTAAGGTGATATGTGTTTTTTGTTAAGGTATAATAGCAGTTAAAGTATTAAATTGTAGATTACAGTCTGTTACTTATTCATAGCCTCCTAAACTTTATGTTTATCCCTGGAAAAATGAATTAAAAACATTGGGTTTTTTTTTCAAAAAGAAAAAATGTTGCATTTAACAGAATCATGAAAATACCAAAACGGCAACGTAAATAGAGTTAGAAAGCTACAGTTAGTGGCCACTGCTGTACTTATGCAGATTTAGCACATGTCCTTTGTGATGGAATAGGAACCTGGGCTGGCAATCAGGTTGCTGGTTCAAATCCCATAAGTGCCAGAAATAATTCCACTCCATTGGACCCTTGAGCAAAGTCCTTATCCTGCAATTGCTCCATCCCGGGTATGACGTTAATCTGCATACAGCCCTGCAAGCAGGTCCTCCAACTTGCAAGGGAAAATTTGGAAGTTGGTGGCAGGATTGGCACTCCACCCACTGTACAAAAAAACAAAACTCACTGCTCCTTTCCATTTGAGCTTGTGTAGTGCTGAGGTGTTGCTGTCCTAATTTAGGATCCTGAGGTGTGTTCATTGTGTGGTATCAGTGCATGCTCCCAACTTCTTTGTGTGATAAATTTTGAAACAGTTACCATTACCAATGCACAGCCAGACATCACAATTGGTACAGTTTTCTTATAATATTTTTTTCTATTTCTTGCATACAAGAGGTTGAATATCAGTGCCTGACCCCCATAATCAATGCATCCCTTGTGTTATTGTAGGCTACCATAGCATGAGGCTTAGTGACTGCCATATTCCCCTGACATGAACGGCAGGCACTGCATTTTGAACAGTGGTTAGGGGGCTAACCTCTTTCTTGTCTTTCTACTTGAATGCAATCATTTTGCCTTTTTGCAACACACCTACTTGCACCCTACAGGTGACTGATTTCACCAGGCATATCATGGCGGTTCAGTTGTACAGTCCTGAATGCACTCGTTTCACTATCTGTGCCAACGTCTGATGACCAACTCACATCATCATCACTAGGCTTGATTCAACTGATGGTTGAGCTTCAGTTTATTCTAAAACCAGTTTTACAGCTTCTCATTTACACTCCATTGTGTTTTGGTTGAAGGATTCACCCCACTCATGAATATTTATGAGTTACCACAAACAAATATGTTTTTTTGCAGCATAATGTTATTTCATTCACTACATGGTAGTAAAATACTGTCTAGAGAGTTATCTGGGCTTAACACCGTAAAAGCGTATTGTTACATGTCACCTCGCTTAACTGTAATTACAAAGAATTCTGAGTTAGAGTCACGTTAGGGATTAACAAAAGGATGATAAGTGTCATAACATTTTTATTATGTACTTTTCATTTATTTATTTATTGTAATGAAACAGCTGTAAGCACACACAATAGGGGTAGAAAATGGACACTAAAAGTGGCTGTGTCCTCTCATTTAAGTTAATCAAAAATTCCTTCCTTGTCAAGTAATTTCCTGAAAATTGACGATCAAACATGTACAGTATATTGCATTAACATGTTTTATTTATTTGGTGTCTTTCACATGTGGCAGAATGCTCCATGATTTCAAGTTAGCATCAATCTGATGTGAATGTTTCTTCACTGTTCAAGTGCATGTTCACCTTTAAGGACATGAATGCTGATAGCAGTGATTGATGGGCTCTCCATATGTGGGTGTAAAAACCTCACCAGTCTACTTAAACACTTTGGAATGAACTCTTCTACATGTGATAGCTGTTTTTTGGGATCAGCTAATGTGCAAACACGTTCTGTTGTATGATATAACCAAATGTTTTGAAATTATTGAGTTTTATATTTCTTTACAGTAAATGCTTAACTTTGTTTGCATATTTCCACTAAGCATTTGAATGTTTTCACCAAAAGACTGCTATTTCTTCACACACTACAACAGCATGCATACTGTTATTTTCAGGTGGCTCTAAAAATAATTTAATGTGTGCCTTCTGATAGACTGGCATCCAGTCTAAGTTGGGATCCTTATGTGTTAGCTGTTGGCATAGGTTCTAGTGAGGAGACAGAGTACAGTTGGTAGTCTGATTTTTCTTAGTTATTTTAACAGAAGAACCCTTACTCACGGGAGCACAGTGGCGCAGTGGTTAGCGCTGCTGCCTCGCAGTTAGGAGACCTGGGTTTGCTTCCCGGGTCCTCCCTGTGTGGAGTTTGCATGTTCTCCCCATGTCTGTGTAGGTTTCCTCCGGGTACTCCGGTTTCCTCCCACAGTCCAAAGACATGCAGGTTCGGTGCATTGGCGATTCTAAATTGTCCCTAGTATGTGCTTGGTGTGTGTGTGCGCGCCCTGTGGTGGGCTGGCGCCCTGCCTGAGGTTTGTTTCCTGCCTTGCACCCTATGTTGGCTGGGATTGGCTCCAGCAGACCCCCATGACCCTGTAGTTAGGATATAGCGGGTTGGATGATGGATGGATGGACCCTTACTCAGATGCAGAGAATTCTCTTTAAAAATACAAGTGAAAATAACATTCAATTAACTGTAAATGTAGTAATAGTATAATACAGTAAAACTATTTCATATATTTAAAAAATAATGTGTCCAGATGTAGTAGTTACATTGCACTCAAGCTCAACATGACACCAACATGTCTACTGGATAAATTCAGGACTGACTAATTTTTGAGGGATGCATTTCTTGACAGTTTCTTTGTATATGAAGAATCCTCCTTGAATGGGGGGATATGTTGTCATTATTATAATGTCACACAATAGGATGGACAATGGTTTAATGGTTAGATTATCCACCTGGTAAAACACCATTTAACCCCATTAACACAGTATAAAGGAGCTCTCTTTCATATTAATGAATGCCTGCTTTTGGTTAGTGAACTTTAAATACAGAGTTCATCCCTGAAGGGGCAGGGTCTGCACAAACCTTTGGAAGGTATGGTCAGGTTCATCTTGTGCTTGCCCTTCAGAACTGTGGAAAAAAAGAAAGAGTAATTGACGACTAAACCCTACAAATACTAGGATCTGCACCCTCCTCGGTCTCTTCTTGAGCCATCATAGATGTTCTCTGTGATCGCTTCTCAGGGCTGTTTAAATAGCACAAGTGCATGCATAATCGTGGATTGCCTAAACCCATTTTGAGTTAACAAGTAGCACTTCACGCTTGTGGAACTGATTAGGCTGACAAGACTTAGTCAAGTTAGAGTTCGTTTTATAAGTGTACTTTGTTGAACACCACCCAGATAAGGGGGAATAATAATAATACATTTTATTTAGTTGTAGGCACCTTTCTAAACACTCAAGGACACAGAACAATAGATAAAACACGCATTATAATCAAAGCTAAAATACAAAAATTAAAATCAGACAGAGCAATTGCAATCAAAGAGAAAACGCAGTCTTAAACTGAGGAGTTTTAAATTTAGATTTGAAAAGTGAGAATGAATCAATATTTCTAAACTCGGATGGTAATGAGACCAGAGCTGGGGAGCAGAGCAACTGAATGCTCTGCTCCACATGGTGGTAAGACGGACGAAGGGGACAGTCAAGTGGATGGCAACATGGAGGAGGTCAGACAGATATGAAGGGGCAAGGTTGTGGATAGCCTTAACAGTTAACAAAAGAATTTTGAATTGAATGCGGAACTGAATTTACCGTGCATTCCGTTTTGACATAGCTCACCTTTTTGACAAATAAAACTTCATTTCTATTTCTTAAGCTTCATGCTCATAGGCAGAACATTTTGGGGTCTTCATGTTCTTTCTATAATCTCTGGAGTGAGTCCGGTTTTCTCCCACAGCCCAAAAAATAGCTTTAATTTGATTTATATGAGTAAAGTTATCAGTGTGAGTGGATCTTACTTTACACACAGAGCTCCCAGAGTAAGCTCTGCTTTTAAGTAATCCTGTAGTATAAAAAGTTCAGAAAATGAGATGGATAATAAATGATGGAAGCATTTTTATGCCTTACTTTATGAATATTGTGACCTTTTACAATTGCATATATAATAGTTTTCTTTTATGTCTCTTTTCTTTCAGATCAAGAGGAAATGGACGCTAATAACTCAGACATTAATAATACCATAAAAAATTTTAAAGTAATATTCACACAGTTTACACTCAACATTTCTCTGTATATCAACTTTGTCATGCTTTTCACTTTTTTCAAAAAAGATTCTTTTAGGGAGGACACCCGCTACATTTTATTTGCCCATATGCTTTTAGTGGACACATTTCAGTTGATTTTTATGGACATGTCACATCTTTTCTTTGATCTTTCTATTCTCATGCCAGCAGGGGCCTGCATGGTCGTTTCTATGATTCTGGGGTCACTGTCATATAATACGCCATTAACTCTCACAGCAATGTGTTTGGAGCGCTATGTGGCCATATGCATGCCACTGAGACATGGACAGATTTCTACAGTCAGGAGGACTCTAAAAGTTATTCTCATTATTTGGCTAATTGGTTCAGTTCCTAGTTTCAGAGATTTTATCATTGTTGTGGCAACAGAGGCCAAAAAATTTTATGATGAAAGGAGCTTCTGCAGCTATGAGTTGATGATGAGAAGTAGCTGGCAATGGTATATACGGTCGGTGATGGCAATGTTGTATTTTGGAATCATGTTAGGCACGGTGACTTTCACATATGTCAAAATAATGGAGGTGGCAAGAACTGTGTCAGCTGATAGCTCGGCCTCCAAAGCTCGAAACACAGTTCTCTTACACACCTTTCAGCTTGTGCTTTGTTTAGCCGTTTTAGTTTCCCCTTTTGTGGAAATGGGAATTTTTCAAATAAACCAGAGCATTTTCACACATGTAAGGTACTTTAACTTTATCACCTTTAACATTTTGCCTCGATGTTTAAGTTCATTTATTTATGGTGTACGGGATGAAAAATTCAGAGAATTATTTTTGATTTACATTACTTTTGGGCTGATGAAAGCAGTGTCGAAAACATCACTAAAGGTAGCCTCAGATAATTTTTAGGATACCATCACGAGCATCTGAAAATGATCATAAAATGCACACAACTGAAAATGAGAACTCCAAAATTGAATAACTATAACTACAGTTTTGAATGCAACGAATAACACATTAATAATAACAATTTTAATTACTTGTACTGTCCATCAATATTTCACTAAAAATCAGATACCATGCCTTTGGTTACATTTTTTGTCATTTTTATTATATCTAGTAATTAGGGAATTGTAAATTGGCACATTATAATGCACTATATAACACAAGCTGTTGACGCTCAGAAGCTTTTCTTTTGAATTTATGGCAGCTTTAGGTCCGCGAGACCTGTTCCTGTCAGGATTTTCTCCAGTTTCCAAGTTCCTTTTGATAGTATAGGAAACTCTGTTTACTGACACCTTGGCTTTCTTTGCAATTTCTCTGATTAAAAGACCCACACTTTTAAGAATTATAATGGTCTGTCTGTCTTCCTTGGATAATTGCTATTTTCTCACCATTTTGATAGCAATATACAGTGCAATATTTTATGCAAACAGACGGTTTGAAAGTGATCAACAGAATTTGGGACACCTTTATGAATTGTTTGCATCAACTTTTAAACCTTAAGAATCTTCCTTTGCAGCAGGATAGTTACAAGTTAACATTGTTAAATAATTATTTGTTTCCTAAAAAGGTATTTTTGTGTAACTCTAAAAATTACATTTTATTTGAGTTTTTGGTAATCTACTCCTTTCCACCCCCGATAGTTTACTGCCTACCTTTGTACCCTTTCAAGCTATTCACTGGAAATGAACTGCTTTACTTTGAATTTAAAACTGGAAAAATGTGGGTGTTCTAAAACTTTTCACTGGTAGTGTAATTACATTGGACTGTGAATCATTGACTTTCTGCACAAATTGTTGGGTTGTAGATTTAATTTTAGATGGACAAATCTACCATTTTTAATAAATGATCATCATGTTTTCAGAAAGATTTGCAAATTACAAAAAGTAAAAAAACTGAACTCTTTAATTCATATAAATATTCAGACACTTACGAGTTAGGACTCTGTAGAAGCCTCTTTGGCAGGAATTACAGCTTAGAGTCTTCTTTGGTCACCTCCCTGACCAAGGCCCTTTTCGCCTGGTTACTCAGTTTGGTCACACAGCCTAAACTAGGGGGAGCCGTAGCTCACAATTATTGAAGCCACTGTGTTCCTAGGAGCTTTGAATGATTTTATACCTTTACCCTGATACACACCTGTTATAATATTATATTTAATGTCACTGTCTCTATGCACACTGTTATACAGGCGGACCAAGTATGGCAAACAGGGGCTCAGCATCTAGAATTGCTAGCCAAGCATAGACTAGATAGCCAAAGACAACTGGAGGATTGTATAGTCAGCCTAAAGACAGAATAGTATACTTCTGTCCGCTGTCAACACAAAATCTTCTTTCCTTGTTGGAAATAGCATGTAGGCATTGTGCTATTCCTGTATTTTTTGGAGGTGGAGTTCAGTCCTTTCCTGTCCTTGTTTGGAGACCAGAGAGGGCCCGGCACATGGAGAAGACAGTATAAATACATGGACAAGCAGTCAAACCCTTTGAAGCTGTTGGGCATCAGATTATGTCATCCATCCGGAAAATCCTTTCAGCGTGGTGACGAAAGATGGCAGACTGTGTAGATCAAGACTCCCACCTTGATAAAGTCTGTCATAAGCTTCCCGTCTGTAACCGCGTAAAAACCGTCAGTAAAGTAAGCTAAAGTATACAGGTATTTTTCTCATGTGATTCTTTGCACCGCCATAATCACGATGGGAAGGATATTGCCTTTTCTGTCATATTTCTATATTTTTTGGTTACCTAACATGCCGCAATTTCAAAAGAACACATTTCCAGAGAGCTAATGCCTCCTAAGGAAACAACACCTCACCCCATTTTTACCACTGGGGCCTTCGAGTAATTCATTGGACTTCAAGTCTTGCTTTTTGTCTTGACATGTGAACTGTGGGACCTTATATACACAGGTATGAGCCTTTTTCTAAAATTTGTCCAGTCAGTTCACTTTGCCACAGGTGAGCTCAAATCAGGTTCCAGTCACTTCTGAAGGATAATTAAATCAAGCAGGATTAATCTGGCAACTATGTAGAGTTACATAGCAAATGTTTTCACTTTGTTATTATGGGTTCTTTAGTGCATAATGTCAAATGTAAACATTTAAAATGAAATCTACAACACAATAAAATGTACAGAAAGTGAAGGAGTCTAAATACTTTGTGAAGCCACTGTGTAGTCCTTTCTAATTTACTAGAACATTTTTTTGTATCAGTTTAAATATTACAAGTACATTCTAAACAGTTTGGTTTTCTTTTTGAAGTGTTGAGTATATTTGTACATTATTCTATACATCTATGTGTACCTTTTAATGTAACATTGCACTAAAATCTTAATGATTTTTAATAGTATCATGTCACTATATTACTCTATTACTTAATTTTTGTAAAAGAAAGTGCAATTTGAAATAATTGATATTTTTGTGTTTGACCTTTATTTGTAAAGTTATATATGTATAACGCCATGAGAAATGTGTAAATGTAATTATTTTCAGTTCTGTTTCCCAGGACCCAAGTGGATTATGTATGGTCTAGAAGCATAATGTTAGACTTTTATTTGATCTTATATAATACTACAAGTTTAAAAAATTGCATTATTAAAAAAAAAACAATAATTATAGATCAAATTAATGACCAGGTGAAATATTTATGAAATAAAATTGCTTTGGAACAGAAATTGTAATCACTTTGAATGCATAGTGTCTATCTCTGAAAATTGAAGCATTTCATGAAACAATGCAATATGTACTTTGAACCTAAATTTAACTCAGGAGAGACCTAAGGTGGAGGGTTTGCAGGGAGTTTTATCCACAGGCCCAATGAGGTAGTGGGAATTAGATTCCTTGGACCGGTGATTCGCAAGGGCCCATGTAAAGGCCCACATTAGGACCTCAATTTATCATTCTTTATTTTAATAAACCCCACAGAAGAACCCCTCTAGGACTGACATGGAACCCTGGGGGACTACCCCATCTTTTCAAATGTTGCAAAACCCCATGGGGAAAACCCCTCTGATCTTCACCTAACGCTAAACCACAAAGGGGTCCAGGCCCATTGTTGGCTTTTGATACCCTTGTTTATTTAGATGGATTATACACGTCAAAGCCCAATGATTTAATTCAAGGTTCGGTACGGAAAGTCCCCAATCTGATACACCATAGGTAGAATGTTTTATATGGGGGCCCCCTACTACTCCATTATAAATCAGAGAGGATAAAATATGGTTATCAACCAGAAATTGACAAGAGGGTGGATTGAGGGCAGTGGCCTGCAAAGGTTATATGGGGTATGATTTATTTGTACAAAAGCTAAACTGGATAGGTAAGATAGAGAAAGATGGGGCCAAGAGAGAAGTAATAACTACAGATGACTGTTTCCTGTGCTGCCATAGTAAAGTTAAGTCTGAGATATTTAAGTGTATTTGATAAAGAAATAAGAATAAGTGGATGGAACCCTTGACAAAAGTAGTTTAAGGTAAGAAGGGAGGGTTTAGAGCAATTTATTTTATATCTTTTAAATTTTCTATTAAATAAAATGTATTATTATTATTATTATTATTATCTTGACACAGTTTCATAAGAATTCAAGGTTTCAAGTTTGTGGACATTCAGAGAAGGAAGGTTAGCTAAGAGCTCAAGAGAAAAATAATAAAAATGGGATCCTTGTTTGGGATACCTGTAAATTCTTAAGGGGTAAATTATTTCCAAGTTATTAAAAATAATTGTATGGGCAGAAGCTACAAATCCATTGAAGCCTAAGAATTGCCACAGGAGACCCCATTTCATTCTGTCAAATACCTTTTTGGCATGTAATGATAAGGAGCACATATGGAGTTGAGAGGGCGGGGGCAAAATGACTTATGTAGAGAAAATGATGTGTATTGTCAGCAAGATAATGGAACACAAAAAAAAAAAGTTTTATCTGGATGGTCAACATGAGACAAGAGGACTGGAAAACAGCTTCCAGAAGGAGGAGAAATCAGATTCTATCAGATCCTGATGACCTCCTTTTACTCTTAGAATTTAAAGCCTCCTTGAGTCCTGGCAGTTGGAAAGGGGAGTCCAATAGTGTGTTTTTTCACAGAACCTGGAGAGTTCAGAGTCTTTTAACAATAAGGTAATATGAGAAACAGGGATGCATAAAATGTCATTATATCATTCAGAAATGAATTGTAAAAAATGGGAGCCGGAGGTTCCTAATAGAGGAGATGGATTAGAATTTGCTGGGTTTGGCCCCAGAAACATAGTACTAAGTACTTGAGTGTTGAATTTCAAACTTTTCGTTTCTGTAGCACTAGTGAATTCAGTTCATGCCTTGTTCTTTGAGGTCTACTACACAAGAGAATGCACTCTTTAGAAATGAGAGACATGATTTCAGTTCTGTTACTTGTCATTTATTTGAACATATTGCAACCACTTGAGAAATCAACATTCTGTAATGATGATAAATTGGAAATAAAGGGTTTGACTAAACATTTTTTTTTAATTTATTGGAAGAAAATAACATGCCATATGATAAAGTGAAACTTCTCTATATACAGGGTGTCCTCGGGTTACAATGTCTTGACATATGACGTTTCAAGTTTACAACACTCACTCCCATAAAAACGTGAGTGTTTCGGCTTATGCCATTAGTGTCGTACTTACAGACTATGTGGCAAACTAGTTTGGTTGCGTGCAGCAGAAGAATACGCAGTAACGTGCTGTATGAGTGATGGAGTTGGCGAACTAGTTTGGTTGCACGCGGAGGAAGTGTTCCATTTGTGTTGCTTTGTTTGGCCCTTATCATGGCTCCTAAACGAAAGTCAGAGTCTTCAGATGGTAGTGCATCGAAAAAGAGGAACGCCATCACGATAGAAGTGAAATTAGACATTGTAAAAGATCAGAAGGAATAAAGGTAATTTTTTTACACTCATTTTTTGTCATTTTTCTGTTACTACAGTACAGTGTACAGTACAGTATATTTATGTCCTTTTCCTTTTTCTGTGGCTTAATTGTGTATATATGTAGATTATGATTTTGCAAATGTGTTAGGATAGGTAAGTGACTTAGGCTAGGGTGTGTTTCGACTTACAACAAAATTCGTGCTGTGCTGTAACCCGAGGAAACCCTGTATATATAAAATCCAATGTCTGTCTGTCTGTCTGTCTCCTTTTCATGATAGAACGATTGCCCTATGTATCATAATTCACATGCGGTACCAATTTATTTGTGCGAATCCAAGAGACACACAGTGGGCCGAAGGGAGGGGGAAGTGTGATATCAGGGCCCTCCTCACTGTCCTTTTTCACTAATATGCGGGCAGGGCTACAAGGCACAGCTAGTATATAATAAATGAATAGTCAAAATAGAAAAAATAGAATGAAAAGAAAAAAAATAATCTGAACATTAAAAAAAGACAAAACCTAACAAAACAGAAATTGACCCCCACCCTAGAGAAAGAGAGGAAAGTCAACAGTCAAAGATATTTAGAAAAAAAAAACAAAGGAAAAATGTTTTCCCCCCAATATAAATGCTTATTCTAATTTTTTTTATTAAATATTGCCATATTTAAAAAAAAAAACAACTTTTGAACATATTCTTTAAGTGAGCCTTTGATTTTTTCCATTTTCAAATAGTATAGAACATCAGTTACGGCAGCGTTTCTCAACCTTTAAGTATTTGTGACCCGAATTTTCATAAGTTTTAATCGCGCCCCCCCCTAACATTTTTTTGAAATGTAAATGCATATTTTATTATACCTACTTAACTTTTATCTACATTTATCTAACTCTATATTTATTGTTCTAGTATCAGAATGTAGTTTAAGTTAATTTGTTTTGGTTTCAACAGATTTTTTTTCATATTTTTGATTCTTGTTTTCTTTTTTTCACATTTTCGCGCCCCCCTTTTTGTTACGCACACTTATTAAAGGTGGGTTGGGATTGTTCCAGTTAAACAAGGTAAGTTTACATGCTAGTATAGTAGTGTGGCAGAAGCAACTACAATCAAGATCCACATGATAAAACATTTGTGATTGGTCAAATAATTAGAAATGACAGCATTCATAATGAACAGGGTGAATTGAGAGTGATGATGGTAATGTATAAAGAGTATTCATTGGCTGAGGGATTAAGTAAATGAGAAGACTCAATTACATTTGAATAGTAGACAAATCTACAGAAAACATGAGTGGATTGGGTGTATGTGTGATGAATATATGAGTGTGATGGGGTTATTTATACTGTATAGTAAGGTTTTCATGGCAGTAATTGCATTAGATCTAAAAATCACCTTTAAACTGCAACAACTGATTGGTTACAAATGGCTAAATTTATGGTAAATATGAGGATGAAGAATTTATGCTACACCAAGCTAGTTCACAAGAACAGAATAGATGAAATTTGGACAGTGTGTCCACCCTCATCCTGATATATGAGAAATTCTCAGAAGGAATCCACCCAGTAACCCAAAGCCCAATGAACCTGACAGGAAAATAAACCCACAATCCAAAAAAATCTGGATAAGATAGCAAATCAGAATTTCAGAACAACATAGCAAACAATATCACAAGCACGAGGTTAAGCACAAAAAATAAAAGCTAAAGAGGTAACATTTTGGTCATAAATCATTCTTCACAGTACCTACTGTCCATACCAAGATGCTAGTTCAATGAAATGAACAGTACAGTATGAACAAACTTACAACCATCTCAGTATGGCAAATTTATCATTTTAAGCACTTAACTAGTCTGTTACAGTGAATTTAATAAATGTTCACTATTACATGCGTATCTACTCTTTTATATCAGAGTTTTACTGTATCAGTAAGTTCATGTGAACCTCCATTTCAATTCTATATAATATATGTTGGGTGTGCTAACTTACTGTTAATTGGTGTACATTAGTCACGTTACATCTTGTATGTCTCAATATATGAATTCATATAGAACAAACTGTAAAAGTGAATGCATTATACATATATGAGCACTGAAGTGAACATCAGCACAGAAAAAATTCAATTGCATTAAGTCAGCTTGGCTTTTGCTGATAATGAACACAGCTCATAATAGTCAGTCAGTAGTAATTACACCAGATAGTAAATTCTGGAAGAAGTGATAGTTTTCATTCTGAGTGACTGATTGATCATTTGCAGTTCCATTTCATTTTCTACTTTCATTTATTTAATACTAGCAAAATACCTGTGCTTTGCAGCGGCGAAACAGTGCCTGAATATTTTTATTAAGAAAAAAGTAAACATTTTTAAACTGAAGGAAAATATATAAAAAATTATTTGTTAAGGATCTCTCTGTATACCACGTCAGTTCGGCCCTCCGGTTGTAATATCACCAAGCTGTGCGCTGAGCTTACTCTTGAGCATGCAACATACAGTTGGCCATGTGAAAAGCAATCCTGCCTCAAATCAATGCCAACCTTTTGTAGTGTTTGTCCCTGAAACTTATTAATTGTCATTGTGAAGCAGAGCCTTACTGGAAATTGAACGCGTTTGAATTGAAATGGGAGATTAGATGGTATAACAAGGATGGAAGGAATAAAAACTGTGTCACCTGAGGCACTGCCAGTAAAAATAGTTGCATCAATTAGGTTGTTTTGTAGAGATGTGACCTGAAGTCTCTCAGTAACATTATTGGTGCCCCAAACTTCAAGATGAGATTATGCTCAGGAGTGCCTGGAGGATTTAGAGTGTTGAGAAACTCTACCAGATAATGTACCGTGTCTTCTACAACCGAATCAACAGATTGATATGTTTTTGTTTGTGAAGGTAGTTCTTGAAGTAAAATGTGGTTTATAGTCATAGTCATGTCATGTCAGTATAGCTCTCTCTCTTAACCATGAGACGTCATTTTGGTGGAGATTTCGTAGATCGGGGTAAACATTTTGAAGAAGGCTTTGTAAGGTATTCACGATGAGACAGAGATTTGTAGGAATATTTATTTTACGATTTTCTTGTATGAAGGTGCCATCACCTATACTCATCAGAAGAGCAGAGAACTCCTCGCCTTTTTTGTCACCTTTCAAATGAACTCTCATGTTTATTTTTAAAGTAACAACATTGATTTGTGGCCATAGGTATGAAGATTTCAGAGATGCTTTAACTTCATCAGTGCGCGTTCCTCTGGGCACGACTGGTAGGGTTTGGCGGAAGTCTTCAGCCAGCAACACTGTCAAGCCTCCCATAAGTTTGTTGGTGTTTCGGATGTCTTGGAGGGTCCTCTCTAAAGCCTCAATACATGCTCTGTGTGCCATAGTGCATTCATCCCAGACAATGAGCTGACAATGTCGCAGCACTTCAGCCATGTTGCTCCGCTTTGATATGTTACACATGGGGGATTCAGTATGGTTGAGGTTCAGAGGCAGCTTGAAAGGTGAATGAGCAGTTCTGCCACCCTCTAGAAGAGTTGCAGCAATGCCAGAAGAAGCCACAGCTATGGCAATGTTACGTTTTGCTTGGATTTTTGCAAGGAAAAGGTTTATTAGGAATGTCTTACCAGTTCCTCCTGGAGCATCAAGGAGAAACTGACGCAACGCTGCTCATGATTTGCTCATAAACTGACTTTTGGTCACTATTTAGCAGCCGCTCGTTATTTGTGACTATATTTGCCAATTGCGAAGTGTTGTAAGATGTCTCTTTCAAGTACTCTGGATTTGACGTAAGTTGTGCCAGTTCTGTTAAAGGTGAAGGCAAACCATAATGATGACGAGATTGACCTCCAATAGCAATTACGTAGTTTTCAAGCAACTGTAGACACTTGTTATAGATCAAATTTAACCACTGGTGGACTTCTGTTCATTTGTATATGATCTCTTTCAGTCTGTCTCCTAACATCTTCTGCTATGCTGTCTTTATGTTTTTCCCATAGGTTTAAGGGGTTTTCCATTTGGCAGAACACCAACATGACAGCAAACAGTTCACGGATCTTTTGAGGTGAGCGAGATAGAGCAGCTTCCTGTAGAGTCTCGTCCCAGTTGATATTGTCATGTAATAAACCAAGTGCCCTGCAGGCTGATTTATACTGTAGGTCAGATGTAGGACACCATCAACTGTTCTGAGAGATTTGAGAGATGTGGGACCTGTGATTTTGTTGAGCAGCAGTCGAAGATGGTAGCATTCAGAGTTATTCGGGTGTACAGTGTAGACCCGTCCCTGTACATTATCCTTTTTCACTCCCTAATATCCTGGTACAGGGTTGCCCTGTTTCCTTTGATGAAACATGTTGTTTGCCCACACATAATATGATGGAATTTCATTATAATGAAGTTGTTTAGCAAAATCATTGTGTTTGCAAAGGTCAAAGAACGCTAAAAGGGTCGTTTGTGGTGGATTGTGTACTTTATCGGCAACATTGCCTTCTGTGAAATAAATTCTTTGTCCATTCTCAAGATGCACAGCAAGATGAACGACCGGAGGGAAATGTTCGTGAATGGGAAAACAGAAAATGCGCCAGGCTGCTTCAGAGCTACTAATGTAACGACCAGCTTCGTATCAAGGTACTTCATCATTTTGATTATGTATTGTAAATACTGCCTGGTCACTTCCCTTGTTAACATACTTGCAGATGATGTATTTGATCGATTTTACTGAATTGCAAAATTCGACATTGATGTGAACATTGAAGAAGCGGGACAGCACAGGACTATAAGGGACCACCCATCTGTTGTCGATATCTACTCCTTTGATGTTAATTGTATGACCTCCATCAGCAGGTGCGCGCCGGCGGTACTGAGGGTAACCATCTTCTCCAGTCTGAGTTTCTAAGATGAACGGACGCGGGTACTTCTTAGCGCATATTTTGTTGATCATTCAGGGTGAGTTGATATTATGAGGTCCACATGGGCCGTGAATCATGTTGGATTTTACTATTTTGTGTAGGGCAGGGTCAGTCTGTGGATCAGGAATTTCTGCACGGATGAGTTGATTAATGAGAGCTGGTTTAATCCTATCCTTTAGTCACAACAGAATGTGTGCATGGGGAATACCTCACTTTTGCCACTCTATGGTGTACATGTAGCAATTTGTACAGCCGAAAATGTTACTCTTCGTGAGAAAGTCTATCATTTTGCGAATCTTGAGATGAAATACACGACTGATAAGGTCATGGCGATCGTGAGGTTTTTGACGTGGAAGGAGAATTTCAGTGATCTCAGGCCATTTAGGACTGCAAGTAAATGTGCTGAATAAGTCAGGGCGGCCATAATGATGTACATATGTCATTGCGTCTTGTGTACGCTCGTGGTAATATCACAACTTGACCAAGTTCTGTTAAATCAGTGTCGTTTTTGTCAATAGCATCTTTTAAGTGAACGTAAATATAGTTTTTTTGATTTAGTCTGATATACAGTGGGTACGGAAAGTATTTTGAGACCCCCTTCAATTTTTCACTCTTTGTTATATTGCAGCCATTTGCTAAAATCATTTAAATTATTTTTTTTTCCTCATTAATGTACACACAGCACCCCATATTGACAGACAAAAAAAATAATTTTTGAAATTGTTGCAGATTTATTAAAAAAGAAAAACTGATATATCACATGGCCCTAAGTATTCAGACCCTTTGCTCAGTATTTAGTAGCAGCACCCTTTTGAGCTAATACAGCCATGAGTCTTCTTGGGAAAGATGCAACAAGTTTTTCACACCTGGATTTGGGGATCCTCTGCCATTCCTCCTTGCAGATCCTCTCCAGTTCTGTCAGGTTGGATGGTAAACGTTGGTGGACAGCCATTTGTAGGTCTCTCCAGAGATGGTCAATTGGGTTTAAGTCAGGGCTCTGGCTGGGCCATTCAAGAACAGTCACAGAGTTGTTGTGAAGCCACTCTGTCGTTATTTTAGCTGTGTGCTTAGGGTCATTGTCTTGTTGGAAGGTAAACCTTCAGCCCAGTCTGAGGTCCTTAGCACTCTGGAGAAGGTTTTTGTCCAGGATATCCCTTTACTTGGCCGAATTCATCTTTCCCTTGATTGCAACCTGTCGTCCTGTCCCTGCAGCTGAAAAACACCCCCACAGCATGATGCTGCCACCGCCATGCTTCACTGTGGGGACTGTTTTGGACAAGTGATGAGCAGTGCCTGGTTCATTTCAATTTCAAAAATTCTTTTTTTTGTCTGTCAATATGGGGTGCTGTGTGTACATTAATGAGGAAAAAAAAATAATTTAAATGATTTTAGCAAATGGCTGCAATATAACAAAGACTGAAAAATTGAAGGGGGTCTGAATACTTTCCGTACCCACTGTAATTTAGTCTTTCGGATTCAATTTGTGCATACATATCAACTAAAAACTGATTTAATAAAGTTCGGAAGAAAAGGATATTATTATCATGATGTTGTCTGATCATAAGCCGGTATGAATCGAAGTTTGCTGCAGAGACGGTTTTGTTCATACAGTAGGTAACTTACTGGCAGCATGAACTTGAGGTATAGACACAGAATAGCTGTGTTCACCAGAACAGCATGCAGAACATGAGAGGATATTGAAGTGCATCATAGGATCTGTGGGTTTCCTTAATGCGTTGCAGTTTATTGTCTCTGGTTTTCAAGACAATATCTCTATTGTTGAACGTTTGCCCAACGATGACAACACCAACTTGATGAACTGTGGGTTTATTAAATCTGCCTTTGTGTGCATGTAATGTTTTTTTGTCTGCGTAAATGACAACTTTGAAGTCTTTGTCATCATCTGAAATACTGTCTGTTGTAAAGTAGAAGTCCTGGATGTAAGTGTTACAGTCATGGAGCATTTTTTGTAATTGCTTGATAAGGGGCATGTTAAGTCCAGAAAAATTAGCGCAGCGGATTTGTGCCTCCTTTTCATCGTCCTCGACGAAATAAATTTGCAAAAATTTGTGTTCCTCACTTGGCATAGGTAAAAGACTGCCAATCAAGTGATACACTTGTCCCTGAACTTTAAATGAAGGCATAAAATTTCCCTCAACGATTTGGTTAGCACCAAATGACGTCATTTGAAATGCGTTGTTGTACATTCGAATGTTGTTCAAGAAATGCTCACTTTGAGGATTTTCGTTAAATGGATGTGCCATTTAACAGGCCCTCAAGAAGGTCAGGAAGGTTACATAAAGGAGTGAGAGAGACTTTACCACCGTTACAGCACAAATCAGGAGACTCGCATTTCCACTTCTTTGCTTGACAATAGTCACAGTGAACATCCATGGATTTAATGTGTACTGTTTTGTTAGACTCATAATGTATGTTTGGCTTTTTTGAGCCAAACCTGTTGTTTTTGTATGAGCCGCTTTTCATTATTGGGATCGTATCTAGAAACAGAAGCTCTATTAACTTGTGGATGTGCTTGCGAGTATTTAGCGACAGTGTCCCTATTAACTTCTGGATGTGCTTGCGAGTATTTAGCAACAGCGTCCCTATTAACTTGTGGATTTTTCTGTGAGTATTTGGCGGCAGATGCACGAAGTTGATTCCGTCTAGCTGCATCAGAAAATCTACCACAACGTCTGATACGCCTCCTTTTTACTGTGTTCTCACAGCTTGGATTGCTGCTGTCATAATCAGCTGGATTTGTGTTGAACTGACATTTGGTATGCGTCAATCGATGTAAGCATACAACCGGCTTCATCAATAACTTCACATCCAGCTTTTGAGAGTTGAAATATTAATAAACATCAAAGTGTCCACTACTCAAATTGTCACCTGTGAATCTAAGATATTTAAGAGGCATTGACGGTTCTCCAAAGGTGTAAAATATTTGGCCATTTCGGTACACTTGAAAGCAACAACCAAACAATTCAGCGGCAGCCATCAACTCACATGCAGAACCATAGGTGAAGAGCTTAAGCATTTCAGTCTTATAGTGCTCCTGTGTACTATAATTATCTCCTGTACCATCATCAGTCCACACTTTGAACCTGTCCCAGTCATTTAATACATAAGACACAATGTCCCTGCGGATATCAAAAGTGAGCCTGATATGTCTGTGCAATATGTAACACAGAGAATGGAAAAGGCAGGTGCCATCTCCGGGCATGGACACCACTCGGTAAGTGATAGTTCTTTGATTGATGGTGATCACCTCGATAGACATTTTAATAGGAGTACAGGTGGAAGAATAAAGGGAATGGGTACTTGATCAGTAAACAAAGTATAAAATACCTACACAATAACTATAACAATCGTAATAAATGAACAATAAAACAGCGGAGAACCCGTGGATTAAATAAAAAGGCTGCTTAGTTGGCGAAGCAAGGAAAAACGACGGCCTTATATGGCGTTTGTTTATAAAACAGCGGAGAAGCTGTGTAAAGGCTGCTTCACAAAAAAACAGCGGAGCGCCTTATATGGGCAGGCAGTCAGCTAAAGAAGGGAATCAATAAATATCTATAATCGTAATAAATGAACAAAAAATAGTGGAGAACCCGCGGATTAAATAAAAGAAATGGGTACCTGAACAGTAAACTAAGTCTAAAATAGCTACACAATAACTATAACAATCGTAATCAGTGAACAATAAAACAGTAGAGAATCGCGAAGCAAGGAGAATAAAACTGAAGCTGTGTAAAGGCTGCTTCCTTGGCGAAGCAAGGAAAGGAATGAACACACCGCAGCGAAGAACGGCCTTATATGGGCAGGCAGTAAATTACATGGGAGGCGTGCTGAGTTGCACAGCAGCCTTACTTATGAATATGCTAAGCACAGTCCTTCACCCGTGAATATTTATCTTATATGGTCAGGCAGTCAATTACGTAGGAGACGTGACGATGCAAGACGCAACCGCCTCACATGGCGACCGAGCTGCCCGCTATGGCCGTATACAGTATATGAAAGTAGGTTCCAGTTATGACCGTTACGCGTAGAATTTCGAAATGAATCCTGCCCAACTTTTGTAAGTAAGCTGTAAGGAATGAGCCTGCCAAATTTCAGCCTTCCACCCACACAGGAAGTTGGAGAATTAGTGATGAGTGAGTGAGTGAGTGAGGGCTTTGCCTTTCATTAGTATAGATGACTTATGATATGAGGCATTCAGTTGATTGCTTTGTAAATCACCCATTTCTCATTTCAATATTACCATTTTCACAATTTAATTTACTTTACTTATTCATTCAGATTCATGCTGCAAAGGAAATTAACAGAAAAGGCTGAAAATCACTCAGAATATAGTTTATAGGAAAATATTGGTTAATCCTGAATTTAAAAGCCACTGGTGGCTTAGATAAATGTACTGCCAATACCATCACAATAGAAAGTTTGAGGGTAGCATGAAGATGGAGGTCAATATTCCCTGCTCTATGTTAATCTTTGGAATTAACTGATGTCTTTGCAACATATGACTCTAGAATCAGCATGCATTATGTATAATATGGGCTTAACTAGGACAATGTATGAGACAGTCTCAAAGTGACAAGTGAAAAATGACAAATGATGTATTCTCAACAAGTTGGTAGAAGCGAAAGAATTTAAAATATGGATGCCCACAAATGAATACCCATTTCTATAACTAAATGGGTATATTGTAGTATACAATTTATGATACAGAAACTCAGGTATCTAGCATAGGTATTTCAACATGAAGTACATACATTTTACTGTAATTAACTTGTAACAATATAATGGTCAATAGAATAGCCAAACTATTACAAATACCGTAGCTGCTTTAGTGTTGTTACTCTCACTGAAGCTTGTTCTTCTTCTTTCAGCTGCTCCCGTTAGGGGTTGCCACAGCGGATCATCTTTTTCCATATTACTCTCACTACACCACTCAGAGTATTTATATCACTGTATATGAGTGGGCATCACAGCTGTACAGCAGCTGATCGGAAAGAGAATTATTGGTATACAGCATCAAGCACACGCTGACTTAGCCATGCTGTCTATTTGAAATGCTTCAGAGCCTTTCCTGTACGGACCTCGTGGTTCAGAAACAGTTTCATCCAAAGTACTATAAAAGCAATCAATCAGTCCATCAAGTTCTCCTTGTAGAACTGTTTGTACTTATAAGTACAATCACTTCACTGTAAACTTCCGATACAATTATAATATTGCACAACCTGAGCCACTTTATAAAGCGCGTATTTACATATGATGATGATATCATTTTTAAGATGGAATGCAGCAAAATATGTTTATTATATTATACAGATAAAACTTTAACTTAATTTAAATAATCTATATTGTTAATAATTAAACATGTGAGGACACGGCGTTGCAGCGCTAGCAAGGAGCTGGTGCTCCATTCAGGGATTGTTCCTGCCTCGCGCTCTATTCTTGCTGGGGCTGGACCGATACTGGCAGCATTGATGGATAGAATAATTAAACATGTACTACGAAGATATTACAATGTTCCTTAAAAGTTTTGAAGAATTGGCATTCTCAGCTTATAGATGGCTTAATGTCTATTTCAGAGCTGATTGTGTGGTGATTGGGTATGTGGAGAAAGAAAAGGAAGGACAGGAATTAGGGGTTAGTACGTTTGAAAGAGACAGTACTGCTGCAATAAATTATTTCATTGAAGGTTGCGCACAGCGTAGCAAACATCTTGCGTAAGGCATGAACAATCACTGCGCCATCGTGTTCCCATGTTTAATAACATGCTTTAATTCCTATCATCATGAAAATTATATCAAGTGTACATCTCAGTATTTTAATCATTCAGAGAGCTGTAATATCATGAATTTAATGGATTCTGTTTCCTGACAGAAATTTAAGAAGCACGTAGTGATTCACACATATAGAGCATATAGAAGAACAAATACAAAACAAAGAATTTAATGTGCTACTTTAAGTTACGATGGGATTTGAGAAACTAGTAAATCAAACAGTTATAAGATGAAGTTTATGATGTTCTACTTTAATGACAAAATAAACTATGTGATTAAAGTGGAAATTTCGAGATTAAAGTTGACATTTCCAGCATTTTTCCCACTGTGTCCCTATTTGTTTTTCTTTTCTCTGTACCCTACTAAGCTTTCATATGACACTCAGAGGGTGGGCTACGACTCGCCTTTTCACGGCGACTTTCATATTTGACAACTTCTTTTTTATTTTGGACACTGTGTGACTTTCTGAACTTGAGCTTTCGAGTTTCTGTGACACTCTGTGTCACTCGATCAACTTTTTTTGTTGTTTATACCACTGTTTAAACCAACAAATAGTACGTCTTTCCTTGCCTCCACTTGGTATTTGTTGAAATTCTTCTATTTCCCCCCCTGCTTTTGCCACTGCCTTTTCACAGATCATTAAGCTTAAGGGCTGTTTATATTTATTTGCATATTCAAAGAGGCGTAATTCTGGGAGGAGTCTGGGGAGTGGCAGCAGGCGCGTGCATGTGTATTACTTTTAACGCTGACCGGAATTTATGGAGTGGAAGAACGTGGAAGTTGGTGAATGCACAGATTTATGCATCTGGATTTTTTGTGCGTACGCAGATTTCCACTTTTGTCATTACACCATGTTTTAGTGTGAATTCTATGCACGGTGTTATGCATGAGGCCCCAGGAGAAAGAAAAGAAACTGAAAGTAACTAGTCAAAAACATTAGCCAACATTCTTTTTTTATATTTTATTTTTGAAAACTAGAATATTACAGTGGTATTTTGCTCAAACATAAAACAATAACTGATACAACCATTTACCTCAAAACGAATACAAAGAAAACAAATGAAAAATAAGAATAAAAAGTAAAAATAAAAGCAAAACAAAATTCAACCCCCAGTCAAAAAAAGAGAAAAAGAAAAGGCATAGAGGTGAAAATAATAAAAAATCTTACTTTTTAAAATATGGAGATCTCAGTAAGAAAATAGAAATGTGAGAAGAAAATAATTAGAAAACCAGAAAGTCCTTAAGAAAAACCAAGAAGAGTAACAAAGCTGCCAGTCTTCGGAATTGCATGGAGAGAGAATGTTAAAATGCTCATTTCATAGCCCACATGAACTACTATTCTACTGTAGATTAATAGATAACAACAATAATAATCCTCATGTACTGTTTAGAACAGTGACTAATCTAACAAATGGCAATTCTATAACTATAGGTGAAAATACAGACAGACACACTGCTTTAACAATTTTAATCTTGTAACAGAACAGGATGTAGTGACTTTAATTTCTGCTTCCTGCTACTTGTTCTCTATATCCAGTGCCAACAAAAGTAAAGAGCTTAATGGATGTTCTGGCATCACCCATTCTTGTAATTATTAATAGCTCATTACTGAAGAGTGCAGTTCCTTATGCACTAAAAGTGCCAGTTATCAGACCATTACTTAAAAGTCAGACCTAGACCCACCTAGTCAAGCCTCTGCTTCAAAAACATTTTTGGGTGTCAAGCAGACACGCCGTGACTAGCAAAGCTAACTTTGGTAGACAGTTTCTAGTGCACATGCTAAAGTAACTTCTTCAGGCATGTCACTGACCTACTATGATTGGCTTTTTTCTCGTTTTTCGTTTGTTCTTTGTGCCTGGTGCATTGATCTCATTATCTGAGCTTTGGACTTCTGAGATGATGGGCTAGGACTCATTGGTACTTTTTGGATCCAACATCTCTGTGTATAGAAAAAAAAACAACTTACATTTCCAAAGGAAGGTAACTTAGCCTCCACTTCAGCCTTTTTTGCCTTCCACTTCCCTTGTCTGAAATACCCATCTCCATTCTTCTGCATCTGTGGTCCTCTTATTTTTCAGGTAGTGGCATTGGCTTTAAAGACACTTGGGCAAATTTCTAAACTGTCACTCTTGCTTACCCCAGTCTTCCACAACATGGCCTCAGTTATTGCCTGGTGCCTCATTTCCATTCATCCATCAACTTGGTTTGGTATTAGCACTCATTGAGACATCTTTGACAACTCTGTGCATACTCTACATATTCAAAATTTTACTTTGTTATTTATATGTATATTCTTTAAAATTTATTTGTAAATCATTTGATGTTCACAAAAAGGATACTTAATAGTGTAAAAAGCGATCAATAGATACGGACTCAGTATATTAACTATGGACAATCTGTGTTTCATTCAGTCATCATTTGTACGTGGTTGTGGGATGCCTTTCCTGGAAGCACTGGGCACAGAGAGGAAGCCAAACAGGAAAGCATTAACATTTCCTGCTAAGTCCTGCTTACAAAAGTAATATTATGAAGGAAGAAAATACAATGTTACCTTTGCATTTTTAAAGGTGATTTTTACTTCAGTGTAGAGTGCACATATATAGTACTGTGCGAAGTCTTACGTCAGAGTAATTAAATGTTACAGAGAGATTTTTGCATTTGTTAAAGAAAGCTTTACGTACCTGGTAATCATATTGGATATCAGCTTCAACTTTAATGAAAACACATCTAGCATGGTCTGGAGGACTGTGAAAAAAATAAATTTAGGATAATAATCCAACTGTGGTCAGCTCTCTTTGAGCATTCACAATTAAGACTTCAAGAACTGTGTAGCAAAGGAACAAAAAGAAAGGTGGAAAAGACTGCAGAAGACGAGGCACACTGCTTAAATCATTTTTTCAGTTTTTTACCTTCTGGGAAATGATGCTGGCTACCAAAATTTTAAATAAATAGAAGATGAAATAGTTTTATACTCACAATAATAAAACTTTTAAATAGGTTGAATAAAATTTTGTTGAAATAAGCAACTGTATGTATTCTTTATAAATGTTTTTAATATGTACTTTATTGCATGACTTGTATGTAGTAATGTGTTCTTGTATGTTGCTGACTGGACCAAAGCAATGTGGACAATAAAAGTAAGCTAAACTAAAGTCCATCGATCCATCCATCCTCTTCCGCTTATCTGAGGTCGGGTCGCGGGGGCAGCAGCTTAAGCACAGAGGCCCAGACTTCCCTCTCCCCGGCCACTTCTTCCAGCTCTTCCGGGAGAATCCCAAGGTGTTCCCAGGCCAGCCGGGAGACATAGTCCCTCCAGCGTGTCCTGGGTCTTCCCCGGGGCCTCCTCCCGGTTGGACGTGCCCGGAAAACCTCACCAGGGAGGCGTCCAGGAGGCATCCTGATTAGATGCCCGAGCCACCTCATCTGACTCCTCTCGATGCGGAGGAGTAGCGGCTCTACTCTGAGCCCCTCCTGGATGACTGAGCTTCTCACCCTATCTTTAAGGGAAAGCCCAGACACCCTGCGGAGGAAACTCATTTCAGCCGCTTGTATTCGCAATCTCGTTCTTTCGGTCACTACCCATAGCTCATGACCATAGGTGAGGGTAGGAGTGTAGATCGACTGGTAAATTGAGAGCTTTGCCTTACAGCTCAGCTCCTTTTTCACCACGACAGACCGATGCAGAGCCCGCATCACTGCGGATGCCGCACCGATCCGCCTGTCGAACTCACGCTCCATTCTTCCCTCACTCGTGAACAAGACCCCGAGATACTTGAACTCCTCCACTTGGGGCAGGATCTCTCCCCCAACCCTGAGAGGGCACTCCACCCTTTTCCGGCTGAGGACCATGCTCTCGGATTTAGAGGTGCTGATTCTCATCCCAGCCGCTTCACACTCTGCTGCGAACCGATCCAGAGAGAGCTGAAGATCACGGCCTGATGAAGCAAACAGGACAACATCATCTGCAAAAAGCAGTGACCCAATCCTGAGTCCACCAAACCGGAACCCTTCAACACCCTGGCTGCACCTAGAAATTCTGTTCATAAAAGTTATGAACATGGCCAAATGGGGAGGCAGCTAGATGGATGAGGTCTCCAGGACTCTAAAAATATCCAAACCTAATTATGTCATATCATCTACTGTTAAACCGTACTTCTAAAATTTTTATTATTATGCTGTCTTATGGAATTGTTCTGTTCTGTATATTGTATTGTATTGACCCCCTACTTTTGACACCCACTGCACGCCCAACCTACCTGGAAAGGTGTCTCTCTTTGAACTGCCTTCCCGAGGTTTCTTCCATTTTTCCCTACAAGGTTTTTATTGGGAGTTTTTCCTTGTCTTCTCATAGAGTCAAGGCTGGGGGGCTGTCAAAAGGCAGGGCCTGTTGAAGCCCATTGCGGCACTTCCTGTGTGATTTTGGGCTATACAAAAATAAACTGTATTGTATTGTATTGTATTGTACTTCAGTCCCAGAGATGGGAGAGCCCACCTCAGAGTCCCCAGGCTCTGCTTCCTCATTGGAAGGCATGTTAGTGGGATTGAGGAGGTCTTCGAAGTACTTCCCCACCGACCCTAACGTCCGAGTCGAGGTCAGCAGCGCACCATCCCCACCATATACGGTGTTGACACTGCACTGCTTCCCCCTCCTGAGCCGCCGGACGGTGGACCAGAATCTCCTCGAAGCCGTCCGAAAGTCGTGCTCCATGGCCTTTCCAAACTCCTCCCACACCCGAGTTTTTGCCTTAGCAACAACCAAAGCCGCGTTCCGCTTGGCCTGCCAGTACCTATCAGCTGCCTCCAGAGACCCACAGGACAAAAAAGTCCTATAGGACTCCTTCTTCAGCTTGACGGCATCCCTCACCGCTGGTGTCCACCAACGGGTTCGGGGATTGCCGCCACGACAGGCACCGACCACCTTGCGGCCACAGCTCTGGTCAGCCGCCTCAACAATAGAGGCACGGAACATGGCCCATTCGGACTCAATGTCCCCCACCTCCCTCGGGACTCCCACCTCCGGCAGAACTTCAACCACGTCCCTAAACTAAAGTAATATATTAAATAACAGACTGCTTTTCAGATAAATACTTGATAAACTTTTACGTATAAGCCAATCACATTATTAATGATAAGAAACAAATGCTAATGATCAATGACATAATGAGTTAATTGAACTAAACGTAATAAATGATATATAATTAGGTGTAGAACAAATCACATTGGATGAAAGACAACCAAACTGTAAAGTCAGGGTGTGGCAGATATGACGTTAACCTCAAATCATCAATTTTTACACCATGGCAACTGTGAGCATAGCAACAAAATACAAGGTGATCATCCTGCATCAGCAAGGTCCCTCCCAAGCAGATACTTTGTGGCAACCAGTTTCAATTGTATGTATTCCAGCTTTTCTGAAAATAACACAAGAAAAAGAGTAAAGTTGAGGACCAGCAATAGAGTGGTCAGCCAAGGAAACAGAGTGCAGCAGATGAGACATACATCAAGCTGATGTCCCTTTAGAAGAAGCCCAGAAATTCTACCAGCTCTGAACACACAAAAATCAGTATAAAATCATCTAACCTGTACAGTCCAGAAAAGTCTTGTCAGAAGTGACCTTCACGGAAGAGTTGCTTGCAAAAACTCAGTCAACAAAGTGGAAAAAATTAATCAATTATCAGTTTTACCTTTGGCAATGGCAGTAATTAATTAAAACAATTAACAAGATGCACATCCAGAGAAACCAGGTTAAGTTAGGAATCTCATTTTCACCTTCCAGAGAGTCGACGAAAGTCTATATTAAACACTTTCACTTTCTCTGTTATGATCGAGATGTGGTGATAGACTATTTTCCAACAAATATTTAAAAAAAGATCCCAGACACATTTGCTGCAATAAACCAAATAATTCAATTTATTTAAAACATAATACATGTGTGTGCAAGTAAATGTAAATATATAGACTATGGACAATTAAAAAGCAACATAAAACATACAATTATGTTAGCTTAATGGCTTCTCTAAGGCGTTGGTCTCCAATAAATGCTGTCGACTGCGCAGCGTCAGAAGCTTGTTCAGTGGTTTAAGTGCACGGGTGCCGAATGTCAGTATAGCGTCCGCTCGTCTGCTGATAACACATCACACAATTCTTATTATATTGCTCGTATGTATTGTTTTTTAATATTTTGTTGTAGTATTTCGGAAAACAGGTTATTTCTTTTGTAAAATTTTTATTTTTATTTAATTTTTAATTTGTAGGGCCTACAAAATTGAGACAAAAAAGTCAAACAGAAAAATCTTTTAACGTTCTTTAGTAGAGGCAAGGACAATATTCAGGAGAAAATTAGTGATGATGCTGAAAGAATGCCAAGTACTAGTGCTTCAAGTTTAGGAGAAACAGAAAAATAAATACGTTGATACTTTGGAATGTGAAATACAAACCAAAAAGAGAAAAAGAAACTATGTTAGGCATTACGATAAAGAGTATTTAAAGCTTGGTTTCATTGTAGCCCCTGGCAATGAACTATTGCCACGGCCTTTGTGTGTAGTATGTTCCCGAAATTCTGTCAAATGAAGCTATGAAACCTTCCAAACTTGCTCGTCATTTACATTCGAAACATAGAAATTTTACTGATAAGCCACTGGACTTTTTTGAAAGATTACGTGACCAGATAAAAATGCAGAAAAGTCAAATGAAAATAATGACGACTAGTGACAAGTCGCTGCTTCAAGCGTCTTATTTAGTTGCACTTCGAATAGTTAAATTGAAAAAAATAGTTTACTATTGGTGAGGAGTTAGTAAAGCCTTGCATCTTAGAGAAGTTTTAGGTCCTCAAGCTGCCATAAAACGAGATGCCATACAGCTTTCGGATACCACCATTATGAGAAGAATTGTTGAGATAGCCACCGATATTGAAAATCAAGTTGCAGAGGTGATAAAGAAATCAAGATGTTTTGCGATTCAACTTGATGAATCAACTGACGTGAGTAATCATGCTATCCTACTTTGCTTTGTGAGGTATAGTGAAGATGAAGACATAAGGGAAGAACTTCTTTGTTGTCTCGACTTACCTGCACGAACCACTGGTTCAGAAATATTTAATGCTCTTGATGAGTATTTTCAAGTACAGGGCTTAGACTGGAGCAAATGCGTCAGAGTGTGTACTGACGGTGCTGCGAGCATGACTGGACGTCACTCAGGAGTAGTTGCGAAAATAAAAGAAGTTGCGCAACCTGAGGTTTTGTCCACTCACTATATGATCCACTGAGAGCACCTACCTGCAAAGAACTAAACACTGTGATGAATAGCGCGGTGAAGATTATTAATGAAATTCGTAGTCGAGTTATGAACTCAAGGCTCTTCATGGCACTATGTGAGAGCATGGACTCACACCACCAACATCTCCTTCTCCATGCAGAAGTGAGGTGGTTATTGAGAGGAAGGGTTCCTTCGCGGCTTCTCGAACTGAAGGAAGAAGTAAAGCAGTTTTTGTGAGAGCGAAAATCTGAACTGGAGTCTTTGTTGAATGAAGAATGGCTGGCAAAGCTTGCTTACATGGCGGACATATTCAGTCTGCTCAATGAAGTTAATATTTCTCTGCAGGGGTCATATAAAAATATTTTTACCTTAAGAAATAAAATGGATGCGTTCAAAAAGAAGCTAGTTCTTTGGAATAGTCGCTTACAAGAGGAAGATATAGAAATGTTTCCACTTTTGGAAGAATTTTTGATTGCTGCTGATGTCAACCAGAAAGTCATATTCAACATAATAAGTCAACATTTAAGAGCATTAGCTGAAAATTTTAATAATTACTTCCCTGAAAATGAGGATCCTTGTAAAGGTAACCCTTGGATTAATAATGCATTCTTGGAAGACATAAAGTCATGTGCACTTGATTCTCATGAAAAAGAAAAGCTGATCGAGTTGTCTTCTGATGTCACTCTGGTGCCCAGACATAAAATGCAATCATTGTCTCAATTTTGGAAATTGCTAGAAAAAGAATATCCATCTTTGAGTTATAAAGCTATCAAATTATTGGTCATTTTTTCAACTTTCTATTTGTGCGAAGACTTTTTCAGCCATGTCAATAATAAAAACGAAACAGAGAAATCGAATGGATGTTAATGCAGCACTTTGTCTCTCAGAAACAACTCTGCAGCCACGTGTATCAAATTTTCTAACAAAGAAGCAGCAGCAGATGTCGCACAAAAAAGTTGTAATTGTATAACTGTATAACATATACCTATATAATAATAAAATACTATCTATATTTGTTTTTATTTGTGTCTTAGCTTTTGGCCGGTCCGCGAAATATTTATCCTATTTTCACAGGTCCACAGGTGCAAAAAGGTTGAAGAACACTGATATAAAGCATTATGGTTATTATATGACGAAAATATTTATTTTACTGTATTTCAAAAGGGAAACAAATGTTATTGCTATTATTGTGTACTTTTTTTGATTTTACGCATTTTGAAATGTGCCTAGGTCAGATATGACTAAAATGTTTATTTACTTATTTCAAAAGTGGGAAAAAAGTATTGCTACTACCTCAGATTCTGTTCAGTTAGTGTATTGGTTTAAATTTTGTCATTACCGGTTGCTTACCAGCTGCTGAACATGTCTGCCCCAGCTAAATTCCTTGGTTTGAAAATCTATTCAACTGAATTTGTAATTGAAACATGGGATTGAAGCATTGGTAGCATTGTCTAGAGGCACAACAAGATGTAGATATTAATAGATAGATAGATAGATAGATAGATAGATAGATAGATAGATAGATAGATAGATAGATAGATAGATAGATACTTTATTAATCCCAAGGGGAAATTCACATAATCCAGCAGCAGTATACTGATACAAAGAAACAATATTAAATTAAATAGTAATAAAAATGAAAAAAAAATTAAAATAAAATTAATGTTCGCATTTACTCCCCCGGGTGGAATTGAAGAGTCGCATAGTGTGGGGGAGGAACGATCTCCTCAGTCTGTCAGTGGAGCAGGACAGTGACAAAAGTCTGTCACTGAAGCTACTCCTCTGCCTGGAGATGACACTGTTCAGTGGATGCAGTGGATTATTCATGATTGACAGGAGTTTGCTTAGTGCCCGTCGCTCTGCCACAGATGTTAAACTGTCCAACTTTAATCCTACAATGGAGCCTGCCTTCTTAACCAGGCCCGTCGCGACAAGGCAGGCAAACCAAGCAATTGCTTGGGGCCCCGAGCTGGCCTGGGGCCCCAAGACAACGACTGGTTAAGAATAAAATGCAGCGACAAACTGTGTGAGCGCCCCATTGATAGTGAATGCAGTAAAGTGCAATGACACTGTTATCGGGATCCCCCTCAAGGGGCCCCCTCGCTGACAGCAGCCAGCCAACCACGCGATCTCTGCTGCCGGCAAAATACAAAACTTCCTCGGCAGTCAGGTAGCGGAATTATGCTTCAGGAAGCCAAAAAAGAAAGAAGAGAAAGGAAGAGGAGGATAAGAAAAAACAAGACAGTAGTAAGTGATAAATTACACACATAAAATAGCTCTACTTGTCTTGTACAAATGGTGCAATTTTGCAGCAGGTAGGCTAGCAGAAATATGTTTACAGTAATCCCTCCTCGATCGCGGGTTTATGTTCCAGAACCCCGCGATAGATGAAAATCATGAAGTACAAACCATATGTTTGTATGGTTATTTTTATATATTTTAAGCCCTTAGAAACTCTCCCACACTGTTAACATTATTAGAGCCCTCTAGACATGAAATAACACATTTTAGTCAAAAGTTTAAACTGTCCTCCATGACCAGACAGAGATGACAGTTTTTTCTCACAATTAAAAGAATGCAAATATATCTTCTCTTTAGGAGCAGAGAATTTCAGAGGGAGAGAGAGAGCTCGCAAAAAGAAAAGCAAACAATCAAAAATCAATACTTGTGCTTTAAAGTTTGCCTTTAGCCTCTCTGCTCACATCTCCTCCGTCAGGCGCAGAGAACGTCAGAGAGAGAGAGAGAGAGAGCGAGCGAGATTAAAGCAAACAATCCAAAAATCAATAAGTGTGTTTTTGGAAGCACCGTGATAAAGCGGCATTTCTTAGAGGTGCGTTCGTATCCACTAGGCAAACAGCTTCTGTGCAAGCAGCCCCTCTGCTCACAGCCCCTCCGTCAGGCGCAGAGAATGTCAGAGAGGGTGAGATAGAGGCAGAGACAAGCAAACAATCAAGTTCCGCGCGGGAAGCATATCTTATAGCATTGAGGAGTTTTATTTAATATGTAATACATGTTCTGATTTGGTAGCTTCTAAGCCATCCGCCAATAGTGTCCCTTGTATGAAATCAACAGGGCAAACAAACTGAGGAAGCAAGTACCATAAATTAAAAGACCCATTGTCTGCAGAAATCCGCGAACCAGCGAAAAATCTGTGAACCAGCGAAAAATCCGTGATATGTATTTAGATATTCTTACATTTAAAATCCGCGATAGAGTGGGATTACTGTATGTATCATACATAAATGACATGACATTGCTATAGCTTTGTAATAGGTTTTGATGAAAGTGGCATAGCATGCTATACTAACTATTCCAGTGTGATAATCTATTTAGGAAAACAACACAATAAATTATGTGCATCAAACATTAGCTTGGGATGTTTTTAAGCATTGGTAGTCGACTCACAGCACTACTAATAATTAGTAAACATTTAATTATAATTTCACTGTTTGTTAACAGTAAAAAGTTTATTTATATAGCACATTTCATACACAATGGCAATTCAAAGTGCTTTACATAGAAGAAATTAAAATAATAAAAAGAAATAAGAATAATTAAAACAGTTTAGAAAAATAAAATAAAATACAGTACAGTCGGACGAACAGCTGCACAGTGCTCATTCAGTAAATACATAGCTAAAGACTAAAGATTAATTAACTGTCAATTTACCTTCTATTAATGATTGTTTATTTGTACAGTGGTGTTTTTTGCAAATGTTCAATTGTTGAAAATGTTCAAATTTTATGCACTTTATATGCAACAGCAGTATTTGCACTCTAAACATTTTTTTATTTATGCACAGTATATGCAACAGCAGTATTTGCACTGTAAACCTTTTTTATTTATATAAAGTGTGAGCGAATTTAAACTGTATGGCTATGCTGTGGTTCCTTTGCGTGTGTGCAGGGGGCCTCCATGTCCATTTTGCTTGAGGCCCCCAAATTCCTTCAAACGACCCTGTTCTTAACAAGTTTGTCCAGGCGTGAGGCGTATTTCATCTTTATGCTGCCACCCCAGCACACCACCGCGTAGAAGAGGGCACTCGCCACAACTGTCTGGTAGAACATCTGCAGCATCTTACTGCGGATGTTGAAGGATGCCAACCTTCTCAGAAAGTATAGTCTGCTTTGACCTTTCTTACATAGAGCATCAGTATTGGCAGTCCAGTCCAATTTGTCATCCAGCTGCACTCCCAGATATTTAAAGGTCTGCACCCTCTGCACACAGTCACCTCTGATGATCACAGGGTCCATGAGGGGCCTAGGCCTCCTAAAATCCACCACCAGCTCCTTGGTCTTGCTGGTGTTAAGGTGTAAGTGGTTTGAGTCACACCATTTAACAAAGTCTTTGATTAACTTTCTGTACTCCTCCTCCTACCCACTCCTGATGCAGCCCACAATAGCAGTGTCATCAGCGAACTTTTGCACGTGGCAGGACTCCGAGTCATATTGGAAGTCTGATGTATATAGAATGAACAGGACCGGAGAAAGTACAGTCCCCTGCGGTGCACCTGTATTGCTGCACACAATGTCAAACCTGCAGTTCCCAAGATGCACATATTGAGGTCTGTCTGTAAGATAGTCCACAATCCATGCCACAAGGTGTGAATCTACTCCCATCTCAGTCAGCTTATCCCTAAGGAGCAGAGGTTGGATGGTGTTGAAGGCGCTAGAGAAGTCCAAAAACATAATTCTTACAGCACCACTGCCTCTGTCCAGGTGGGAGAGGGATTGATGAAGCATATAGATGATGGCATCCTCCGCTCCCACCTTCTCCTGGTATGCGAACTGCAGAGGGTCGAGGGCGTGGCGGACCTGTGGCCTCAGGTGGTGAAGCAGCAGCCGCTCCATGGTCTTCATCAGATGTGATGTCAGAGCAACAGGGCGGAAGTCATTCAGCTCACTAGGACGTGATACCTTTGGGACAGGAGTGATACAAGATGTTTTCCAAAGCCTTGGGACTCTCCCCTGTTCCAGGCTCAGGTTGAAGATGCGCTGTAGAGGACTCCCTAGTTCCAACGCACAGGCCTTCAGCAATCGTGGCGATACACCATCTGGACCTGCTGCTTTGCTGGCACAAAGTCTTTTCAGCTCTCTGCTCACCTGGGCTGCTGTAATTGTAATAGAGGATTGTGAAAGGCCTTAGTGCCAACTCATTGAAGACCTAAGTTATTAAACTGATAAGACCATCTAGGGGCACATTCTGTAACTTTTAAAACACAGAATAAAAAACAGTGGCATATTTAACCCACTCGTCATTGCATGCTTTCTATCAACTGCTTAAAGTTGAAAAATTGAGATCAAACAAAACAAAAGAAGCGAGTAACAAAAAATAAGAACTAATGAACAACCAATGTACCAAGTAATGTTATACTATTTTATTTCTGTTTGCTGGCTGAGAGTAATGTTTCTTTGTATTACTATTAGAAAACAGTATATATTGTAAGACACCACCTTGACATTTCATTTCCTGTTCACCTACAGTACTTTAAAGTGCAGATTTTTGGCACTGTCAAATAATAATAATAATTCTTCACATTTACATAGCACTTTTCTCACTACACAAGGCACTTTTCATAGTGAGTAGGGAGCTACTTCAATCACCACTAATGTGATACGATGACAGCTATTTTAATGCCAATATGCTCACCACGCATGATCTATTAGGTGGTGAAGTGGTGAGAGAGATAGCCAGTTAGAGACAAGGGATGATTAGGGGACCAGAATGAATAGGCCAAGGAGGGAAATTTAGACTGGACACCAGGATACACCCTACTCAGGGATCTATTATAACCACAGAGAATCAGGACCTCAGTTTTACATCTCATCCAAAGGACGGTGCCATTGTTGCAGCACAGTGTCCCCATCACTGCACTGGTATCCACATTCAGACCACAGGGTAGGCTACCCTGCTGGCCTCCTCAGCACCTCTTCCAGCAGTAACTCAAGCTTTTCCTGGTTGGTCTCCCATCCATGTACTGGCCAGGCCCAAACATGCTTAGCTTCAGATGGATGACCTCTTCTGAAGTACATGTGGCATGGCTGGTATTGTAGGTGGTATGGCATATCAAACACTCCATTTATTTTGAATGAGACAGTAGAATTGATTTTAATGAAACCTATTTGCTTAGAAAAAAAGTAAATTGTATTGAATGAGCTAAGCTAATAATGAAAGTCATAAATAATTACTAAAGCCTTAATGATTCCAGCTTCCTACAACTAATTAACAACATGGGTATTTCTAGTGGAAGTCTGCTTTATAAAACAAGTCTTGAATAATTAACACAAATCACTCCCGTGTGATTCACCTTTTTGTTATATATGCACACACATCACATTTTCGCTCTTTGTTTTGTTAAATCCTTTGATTGTGTGACATTCTAGAAAATATCTCAGGCACTGTAAGTAATCACAACTTTTCTAATCCTTTTTAAACATAGAATTATTTTTTTTAAAGATTAACTTAAATTACTACACACTTAAACTTTACTTATTATGCTGCAATATTATCTCTAGACAACATGAAGAGAACTGAAAGAATTTTTTTTTTTAAGCTATAGAAGCATACTTATCAACAATACTAAAAATAAAGACCCAGGTCCTCCCTGCATGGAGTTTGCATGTACTCCCTGCGTCTGCGTGGGTTTCCTCCCACAGTCCAAACACATGCAGGTTAGGTGCATTGGCGATTCTAAATTGTCCCTAGTGTGTGCTTGGTGTGTGTGTCTACGCGCCCTGCGGTGGGCTGGCGCCCTGCCTGGGGTTTGTTTCCTGCCTTGTGCCCTGTGTTGGCATTGGCTCCAGCAGACCCCCGTGACCCTGTAGTTAGGATATAGCAGGTTGGATAATGGATGGATATTTGAAATTACAGAAATTATCAGTTGTATGTTGCATTGTCCAACGTTTTGAAGCGTGTTTTTGCACTCAACTTAAATTATCAATAACAGTGTTGTTTTGTTTCTCTGATGTGTGTAGACTTATTTTTACAGTAACTATTTCTAACTAAATAGTAGTGATTAATTTTTTTGTAACTTATTTTGATGAATAATGAATGCAGATTACAGTACATTGGAACAGTAAAAAAAAACATTTTTCAGCTTTCTTATGCTTATTTCTTAAAATCTATGCATAGTATAGAAATGTTAAATTGAATGTTATTTATGTATAAAATAAAAACATTGAAGATTAAACCAAAACAGAGTATATTTACAAAGAAATAAATGTGTGATGTAAGACAAAATTTTAATATAATAAAAGTTTATACCTTAGTTAACCATTGGTAATACTCTTTAATATGCAAGGTTAGATTATAATGAATAAAACATTGTTACTTATGCAAAGCCACTAAGTCACATATTTAAAGTCTTAAGTTTGAATAAGCCCAGTATTATAAGTGAAACATTTGCAGTAAGTAAACATGAGCGTAAATAACATTAAGGAGATGAAGTACTGCATATTTGACATACAGTACAATTTAATTTAAGCTCTCCTGATCATAATGTGAAAATGTATTTACTATATTTTAGTGTCTAGTAAGTTGCAGAACATGAGACATGTTAAAAGTGCATGCTATGTGTAAAATGGAAAATACATTCAAGTAGTGATTATATACAGTACAACATGTAAGGTAATACTAGTAAGTTTAATTATGAGCCTGATGGCATTTTGCATGGCATCTTCTTAATTCTTTCCCAGCATCATGAATTAGAAGACCAGCATGCAGTTACTGCACCAAGTCAAATGCACAATAGCAGACACCTTTGCTTCTATTAAATGCATAAAATAAGCCCAGATTTAAGTCTGATCCCTTACTGTCAGCTTAAATAAAATAGCAATAAAGTGGCCCACTGAAGCTATTTAGAGTATTGGCACCTCTATGCTCTTGGGTATCCAATTTGGTTGTTAGCTAAGAAGACATCTTCTTGAAATCTCGAAACACAAGCCATTAACTTAACTGATCATGTTAATTAAGCCAAGCATATGTAAGATATCTGTGATCAACTGGCATACCATTCAAGCTTGATTCCTGCCTTCCTCACTAAGCTGCTAGTGTAGGTTTTACTTCACTGTAATCCTGTATTATAAGAAGAGGTTTAGAAAACAAATGAATCGGAGGTACTGTAAATAATTTAGTAAAAATCTCAATGCCTTCCTTTGGACATATTGTACATGTTTTCTTTATCTTTTGTACAAAATTACACTGTATTTTTTCTTCTTTTCTTACAGGTTAACAGACTATGGAAGCTAATAACTCACAAACCACTAATAGTATAAAACAATTTAGGGTAACAATTACACAGATAACACTTTATATTTCTCTTTATGTCAATTTTATCATGCTTTTCAGTTTTTTCACAAAAGATTCTTTTCGTGAGGACAGCCGCTATATTTTATTTGCCCATATGCTTTTTGTGGACACATTTCAGCTAGTTTTTATGGACATGTCACAACTTTTCTTCTATTTTTCTATTCTCATGCCTGCGGGGGCCTGCATTGTCATTTCTATGATTCTGGAGACACTGTCAGTAAATACACCTTTAACTCTCACTGCAATGTGTCTGGAGCGATATGTAGCCATATGCATGCCACTGAGACATGGAGAGATTTCTACAGTGAAAAGGACTCTAGATGTTATCCTCATCATTTGGCTAATTGGTTCAATTCCTACCATCAGAGATTTTATTATTATCATTGCAGTGGAGCCCAAAACATTTTATGTTGAAAAAAGCTTCTGCACCTATGACTTGATGATAAGAAGCATCTGGCAATCATATGTGCGGTCGGTAATGGGAATGTTGTATTTTGGGGTTATGTTAGGCATGGTGGCTTTCACATACGTCAAAATAATGGAGGTGGCAAGAACTGTATCAGCCGACAGTTCGGCCTCCAAAGCTCGAAACACAATTCTCTTACATACCTTTCAGCTTGTGCTTTGTTTAGGTGTTTTAGTTTCCCCTTTCATGGAAATGGCAATCTTCCAAATAAACCAGAACATTACCTCACATATAATATATTTCAATTTTATCACCTTTAATATTTTGCCACGTTGTTTAAGTTCTTTAATTTATGGTGTGAGAGATGACAAACTTAGAGAAGTCTTTCTGTTTTATATTACTTTTGGGCTGGTGAAAGTTGCATTGAAAAAATCACTAAAACCAGCTACAGATCATTTTTAGGACACTATCATAATTTTGTAATATGATATATGTGAAGGAATTAAATCCTAATGTGAACGACATTTACAACATTTTAAAAAAAGGCTAGAATATTTAGTATAGTGTCACTATAACGTAAAATTTTTAAATAAAAAAAACTATTAATATTAAAAATTATTGTGCCTGGATTTTTTCTGTATTTTAGAACTGAATTTGTTATGTATACAGCTAAAAATATCCTTCAAAATGAAATGAAAGAATATTGACTTAAGTTTGACTGACTGACATTAAAATATTACCTAAAACAGGAGACTAGGCCTTAAGAGTTTTAGTGGGATTTTAGCAAGTCCCAAAGATGGAATGCTAGAGAATAATTTTAAGGTAACATAGCAATAATTTTAAAGAAATGGCATAAATGGTTTATAAATGTCAGAAACCTGTTCAGGTATATCAGGAAACCATATAAAGGCCAAGTGAACAACAAAGACAAAGATGTCAGACACAAAATGTACTAAAAAGAGATCACCAGACATCTTGTAAACAACAAAACTGGACAGCTGTTACATAAACAGAAATTTCAAGTTGGTGGCTCAATGCAAAGAATATGAGAAGAACAGGAATATAATGAAATAGACTTTTATTTTTAATAAGTCATTAGGGTGTAGACCAACAAACCAACTAGTGTAAATGTGTGCATTGATTGACACTGTTATGTAAATTCAGTTGTTTATGAAATAAACCTATAACCTTAATATTTTGATCATTCTTACCATGCTATAACAGAGTACTGAGATGAGTGCTCCCTCTAAGGCTATTGCTAAGGAGTAATTAAATGACAAAATAAACAGTTTTTTCTCTTGCCTGATTACTGACGTAAATAGTCCCAATAGAAGATATGTTAATTTCTTTAATGAAGACATTGATTTTTACCACAGTTTTTGCGAACAATGCTTGGGGTAGCCCGATTTCTCTGGGGAAGGATGTCCAGCAGACTGATCGGCCTGTTCTCACCTGAGTGGAACCCAAGACCTGGGAGGACGTGACCGTCCATGTTTAGGAAAAAACCTGAATGGTAGGAGAAAAGTTTGTTCTTTTGGGCATATGGCATTGGGTTAGATCCAAAATTGTTAGAATATGTGTGTTTTGTATTGTGATGGACGGCCGGTAACTCAACCTGGCCAGGAAGCCCCGAGAAGGAAAAGACTGGGGAAGGCAACTTTTCTAGGAGATGGCAGCTCCACTGGACTGCAGTGGTGTCCCAGGTTCCCGCAGGGCACTATGGGACAAGGAGTTTGGAAAACACAGCCCTGCTGGGTACCGCCAGGAGACGCTGTATGAAAATGGTGGGAGTCTAAGTGCTCACCTTCCCTGGAAGTACTAGCGGATCATGTGGGAAGAAACCCAGAAGTATTTCCAGGCTGACAAGAAAACTAATGTTCTCTATCTGACCTGGAAGGGCTGGCAAGTATCGAGGACGGAAGGAAGGAAGCACTTCTGGGTCAGGGACTATATAAAGAACTGTTGGAGACCCAGCAAGCGAGCCAGGGTCGGGAGGAGGTGCACAACGCTTGCTGGGAGGTGTGGAGGAGACGGAATTGTGATTGTTTATCTATTTGTGTTCATTGTGGCTATGGTGCTTTGGGCATGATCATTAAGAAGAAAATAATTATAAGTCTTCTGGGTGCGTTTATTTTGTGTCCTATGTCTGTCTGTTGGGCTTCACGGAGCAACAAAACCCCCAAGTGTCCACAGTATCTAAAGTCAGGATTAGTTTTAATGTAGTTAGGTTAGGGATTTAGACCGTGGCTTGATTAATTCGCCAGCAGAGTTGATCCATGGCTTGATTAGTTCATCAGTGGAGTCGACAAAAAGGGAATCGTGATTTCCGCACCCAATCAGGTAAATCTCCCTTTGAGGTTGGATTAGTTTGCTAAGGGGATGAGGAAGACAAGAGTGCCTGCGTGTTAAAGGTTGCAACCAGTGGCAGGGCTTGATGCCTTCACCCCACAGAGAAAAAGAATTGTAGAATAAACAATTTATGCAGTATGTGGAAAATAGAACTAGTAAAAAAAAAGGACTTACATTAAAAATTAAAAGGTAGAAGGTAAGATTTTTGCCATTGGTATAGACTTATATGGTTTATGTTTTCTCTGTGGCTGTGTAAGTTTTCCTGGTCTTGTATTTCAGTACATCATTAAAAGCAGTCGGGTGTTTGTTTGCCCACATCACTAAAGGTAAAAGCTGTTAACTTGTTTTTCATTAGAGTTCATATGTAAATACATAAACATCTTAACCCACAGCGAATTGAAAAAAAAAAAGTGTAACTATTGCAACTGAGAGATTTTGTATGTAAATTGAGGTTGTAGGGCTGGAAAACATTAAAAAGTCTAAGGTTGGTAATAAATATGTAGAGCAGAACTCGGGTCTTAAATTTGGGAGTAATGGTCAGTGGCCGAAAGAACATTTAGGAACTGAAGATGTTTTATAGGTGGAAGGATGTCTGTCATCTTTCTTTTGGCTGGTGTTTTCAATGGTGATAGTAAGTGCTCTGAATGTAAGAGGAAGTGAACTGATGATGATGAAGTAAAAGGTATGGCGAGATCAAAGATACTATAGCAGAGCAGAGTTATGCAAGCGACGAGAGAGTGAGAGAGAATGTATGAAAAGAATGAAAAGTGATAAAATGCTGCTATAGCTATTTTATAAAGTGACATGGTTGAGGAAAAAATGCTTTGAGTGCTTAACGGTGTTGAAAGAATGCTCCATGAGTTTGAAACTGCTGTTCTCATGCGTGAATGGGACTTTATCTGAAATGTGATATAAATTTCCAGAGCTCTGAGCTAATTTGGGCTTAAACAAGTTTTGAATATGTGTAATATTTGGTAAAATGATAATGTCTGAATGTGCAAAACATCTTTCCTTCAGACCCTGATCAAATTTTAAGGAGAAAAGATCTTCTGATAATTACAAAATAAAAAGAGACAATTTTTTTCAAGAATAAAAATGCTACTGGTGTGTGTGTGTGTGGGCGTCCACTGTGATGCTTTTGGGAAGTGCAGAATGTGTATTAAGCATAGATAATACTTGTGTGTGTGTGAGAGAGAGACACATGGCTAATGAAATAGGTTTCAAATGTAAAGGACACTTATATAGGATATGAATATTGTTTTAAGAAAATATGAATGTGAGTTGTTAGGTAACTTGAACTGTATGGTAGTGCAGTGATTACCATTATTGCCCAGCAACATGAAATGAAGGTTGAGGCTTGTATGTTATGGAGCAAAATAAATGTAAGCATGAAATGAAACAGTTTGTAAATGCTTTAAATAGTAAACGCTAAATAAAAATAATAATACAGTTGGAGTAAGTTTAAATGTGTTAAAAACAGTTTAGTGACATTGAGTACTTGTATGTTTAGCAGTATGTGAAAGAGATCTCTATGACTGAAGTGTATTAAACAAGGTTTAAGTGAGCTTGGGAATATAATTGGTTGAAGAGAATGTATGAAAATGTGATTGGTAGTACTGTACATAAAATCAGAAACGGGTATATGCTGTTTAAATTGAAAGAGCTCTGAATTCAAACTGAAAATTATGTGATTAGGTGGAATGAAAAACTCTCCTAATAAGTATAATGTGTGCACTACTTTCCTTTTGAGTACTGGCAATACTCTGATAAAAGGAGGTTCTTTTAGAAATTTTAAAATTAAATTTAAAGTAAAAGGAGGCATATTCTCTAAGATAGCAAAGAAGCTGGTGATGAACACTGGCTTCCAGTCTAGATAGTGTTCCATACTAAGCTATGCTGTACAAAGCAGAGTTTAACTAAGAAAAGGTAGACTGTGCTTTTTATACAAATCAACACTGGAAAAGAAGCAAGAAACACCTCCAAAGATATCAGCGAAAGAGTGTGCAAGATCAACCAACTTTAGCAAGAAGTTATGGGTAAAAGAAATCAATTTTATTAAACACATAAAATTTGCTTAGTCTAAAGTACTGTCTCAATTTACAATGGTGTCATGCACTGACTACCATGAAGGCATTTAAATACAAATAGATTTTATTTGATGCAATGAGATATAGGCTGGGCGGCACAGTGGGTAGTGCTGCTGCTTCGCAGTCAGGAGACCCAGGTTTTAGTTTGGCGAATCTAAATTGTCCTTGGTGTGTGTGTGTGTGCGCACCCTGCGGTGGGTTGCCACCCTGCCTGGGGTTTGTTTCCTGCCTTGCACCCTGTGTTGGCTGGGATTGGCTGCAGCAGACTGCCGTGACCCTGTAGTTAGGTTATAGTGGGTTGGATAATGGATTGATGGATTGAGATATAGGCTCCCCCCAATGGAACGACATGCCGAAGAGCACCCCAAAGTGAAATCACCGCGACTATGGAATATATCCTGTTGGTTGCCGGGGCAGCCTCGGTGTCTCACCGCTGTGGCAGCTCACCATGAAAACAAATCCGAAAAGATCACGGTCACGCTATGAGCACCTGCCATCAATGGGTGATGCACGGAACATTATAACTGCAGGGAGCAGTATTACTTGGCCATTAACCAAGTCACGACCCTGCCTGATTGCTGTGTCTGTTTATAGGAGAGCAGTAGATTCCGCTACAATAAATAAATAACCGTGCTATTCCTGCTTCAAGCTGAATAAAGCTGGTTTCACTAAAGTACTGAGACTCAGCCTTGTGTTTTGGAGTGCAAGACAGGGACTCACACATCACAATATGTATTGATTTCTTTTCCCATCCCCTTCTTGTGTTATAAGTAATTTATAGATTTTTAAATTTGAAATAGAATGGAATGTTGATGTTTGCGTAACTACATAGCTGATGTAAGGTTTACTTTTATTTTCTATTTGATGTTCTAATGAAACATTCTGTACACTCTGCTAATATTGTGAAACAATAGGTAGAAATGTTTGTGTAAATTTGATTGGTAAAATATTAGCTTAAAAAAACATAGCTGGGATATATACTCAGCAAAAAAAGAAACGTCCTCTGACTTTCAACTGTTTTTACTTTCAGTAAACTTAATGTGTAAATATTTGTATGAACATTAAAAGAGTCAACACCATAAGACATAAACTAAAAATGTTTCACAATGTGTCCCTGAATGAAGGGAGGCTCAAAATCAAAAGTACCAGTCAGTATCTGGTGTGGCCACCAGCTGCATGAAGTACTGCAGTGCATCTCCTCCTCATGGACTGGACCAGATTTGTCAGTTCTTGCTGTGAGATGTTACCCCACTCTTCCACCAAGGCACCTGCAAGTTTCTGGACATTTCTGAGGGGAATGGCCCTAGCCCTCACTCTGCGATCCAACAGATCCCAGACTTGCTCAATTCCTTCGACGATAAACACAAATCCGTCCATCACCCCTGGTGAGACAAAATCGTGACTCATCAGTGAAGAGCACTTTTTGCCACTCCTGTCTGGTCCAGCGAAGGTGGGTTTGTGCCCATAGGCGGTGTTGTTGCTGGTGATGTCTGGTAAGGACCTGCCTTACAACAGGCCTACAAGCCCTCAGTCCAGCCTCTCTCAGCCTATTGCGGACAGTCTGAGCACTGATGGAGGGATTGTGTGTTCCTGGTGTGACTCGGGCAGTTGTTGTGGCCATCTTGTACCTGTCACGCAGGTGTAATATTCAGATGTACCGATCCTGTGCAGGTGTTGTTACACGTGGTCTTCCACTGCGAGGATGATCAGCTGTCCTTCCTGTCTCCCTGTAGCGCTGTCTTAGGCGTCTCACAGTGCGGACATGGCAATTTATTGCCCTAGCCACATCAGCAGTCCTCATGCCTCCCTGCAGCATGCCTAATGCACGTTCACGCAGATGAGCAGGGACCCTGGGCATCTTTCTTTGGGTGTTTTTCACAGTCGGTAGACAAGTCTCTTTAGTGTCCTGCGTTTTTAGAACTGTGACCTTAAATGCCTACTTTCTGTAAGCTGTTAAGGTCTTAACGACCATTCCACAGGTGCATGTTAATTAATTATTATGGTTAATTGAACATGCATGGAAAACATTGTTTAAACCCTTTACAATGAAGATCTGTAAAGTTATTTGGATTTTTAAAACATTATTGTTGAAATGCACAGTCCTGAAAAAGGGACGTTTCTTTTTTTGCTGAGTATATATAAAGAAATTGTTTAGCTTTAAGATTAAATGTTGAGAATATAGATTTGTTTTAGATAATGTCTAAGTAACCTTTGAAATAATTAAGGGACTTTATGTGGGAAATGCTAAAATAAGACATAGTGAAATATACATTTCTTCTGTAAAAGATATAAATCTGAATACTGCATATATTTGAACAATATTCTGTAATTAGAAAAATGGTAAAGGGAATAGGGGGCTTAACTGTTTTATTTTATTTTGATCTCATTTCTAAAAATAATTAGGAATTTACCAGTCCAGGCTGTTCTCTGGAGGTCAACTGATGCTATATTAACATCCATTATTCTATGAAAACACAGGGGGTTGGCAAAAAGGTGCCTGCCCATATTGTACCTCAAGGATGGGGGGTTGAATTAATTTCCATATTATCTTAATCTCTACAGGAACCTCCACAGAACATGACTCTTTAACTAATAACCTCTTTTGTTGGTGTTTCCCATTCATTGACATACAGTATTTGCGTTCTCTGCAAGAGAGTTATGACATTTGGCTTTTATCAAGTTGTTATATTAATGGACTTTGTTGCAGAGTTTTCAAAGTTATTTTCATAATAGCAAAGGTTATGTGCCAATAGTTTGAGCAAAGGTTGCCAATAGTTTGAATATTTTAAAACAAATTAATGTTTTTCTCTTGGTTTAATAACATGATGGATACAAGGAGTGGAAACGTGTACATTGTGCTAACCACCTGCAGAATTTATTTTTGACCATTAAACAACAAATTGTCCAAAACACAAGCAGAGACTAGATAAAATGAATAAAATCTGTTTTACTGCTAGTGTTATTTTTGATAAGGGGTACCCCAACAAAACATGCCTAACACCTAATAAGACATATAGATTAACTTTCAAAAATTACAGATGAAGTATTGCAATACTGACTAATATGGAACAAAATTTTTAAGTCTTTACAAATGCAGGTAAAAGCTGTTTTTCCTAGCACGTCGTAGATGACAGCACTTGAATTTGAACCTGAAGACTGAGCTTCTGCAGTAAAACTAATTGTCTGACTCCAAGGAGAAGCCATACCAGAGAGGGAATCAAGCCATGGACCAGGCAATCAACCAAGGGATCTCAGGCCCCTGCTGCTAGCAACTCCACTGTGCTGGTGACAGTTGACACTGAAAGATCATTGTGGGTTCTGTATCATAGATAACATCAGTCTGCATTGGATCAAGAGTTTCAGATATTAATATCCCTTTGCTTTGAGGTATCAGACCCCAAGATCTGACACTTGTATTCTGCAAAACCGACATTCCACCTTAATGATGCTTGCTTTTTGTTGGTAGTTCTGGGACTGTTCTTTCTTTTTCCTCCTTGAAATGAGAACTCTTAACTTTGTTTTCATCCACTTGTTTAATCACACATTAATATCTCTGTTTTCATAAGAAAAATGTAACTTAACATAGTTGAAACTGCTGCAGGTAATAAACCGAGATTGAGATGACTGAGTCATGGCATACGGAGCTGCTGTGGTGAAAATTGTTGTTTGCCCGTGAGATGTGGATGTGGTAATTCGAATGGTTGTAAGACACATACTATATATGCTGTATACATACACACGCACATACATATATATATTACTTTCTAAAAAATAAAAAAATAACTGCAATACTTGTTTTGAGAGATCGTTTAGGTGCACTGTGTCTGGAGTGCTATGTGGTGATATGCATTCCACGAGACACAGACAAATTTCTCCATGCAAGAGGACATTAAATGGCATTGTTTTCATTTGCCTAATTATCTCAATTCCTGCCTTCGGAAACTTTATTATTATCACTGCAATGGAGTCTAAAACATTTTATGTTGAAAGAAGCTTCTGCACCTGATGATCAATTGATGATGAGAAGCAGCTGACAATTACAGTGCATATGCCAGGGGTACTCAGCTCCATTATTGGAGGTTCACTGTGGCTGCAGGTTTTTGTTTTAACCCATTTTATTATTTAGAGACAGTTTATTATTTCTAAAGCAGTAAGTTTTATTTTAACTTAGTCTTAGTTAACTCAAAGGTTGAGTTTCAGAACCCTAAATTACCTATTTTAGTTTTAATCAGCAGCATTATGGCTTTAGTTATTGACTGTTTTCTTATCTAGTCGTCAGTTAAGAATGAACTGCAAATGATAAAGAAACCACCAGCTCTCCAGCTAAGCTGCTTTCATTTAAACCTGTGTATATGCATCATGAAGTATCCGTGTTCATACAATGATTTGAAATAACTGAAAAAGAGGAGAAGGTTCTGGACCACAAAACATATGGATAATGCTTTGAGAAAAGGGAAAATCTACAATGTGAGAAAGATCTATCGTAGAGAAATGAAAGCAGTAACAAGCCATATAACTAAATCCTAAGTTTCATTGTCAGCTAGAGAGACAAACAGAGAAAAACAAATTTTATGAGCCTTCAGTAATCCCTACAGTAGTACAGACCATGAATGCAACACTCTGTGTAGCCTAGCAACATTCAATCCGCAGTACAACGGTTGTTGTGTGTCTATTAGTTTTGGACGTAGTCTATGATACTGTGAGGGCCTTTTGAAGGAGCCCCTTTCTCCGTGGGAATCTCTTTCTGCTCTTTTAACATTTGCTCATCACATACGTGGTGATTTAAAACGATCCTATGTTTCCTAAGATGTTTTTCACGTGTGTTAGTTACTGTTATCATTTCATATGGATTTATGCACTGATAACTTTGAAAGCATTGATAGATCCTTATTATTCTGTTAATGCACTTTGTGATGTGCTTGGGTCAAATATGTGCAGTGGCGGAATCGTATCACTGCTGCCTCACAATAAAAAGACTGTGGGGTTGCATCCTGTGTGAAGAGCAAAGCGTTTTAAGTTGTGAGAAAAATTCCATGTAAATGTAAAGCGTTATGGTTATTATATGACGAAAATATTTACTTTATTTCAAAAGGGAAACAAATGTTATTGCTATTACTGTGTTCTTTTTTTGATTTTATGCACTTTGAGATGTGCCTAGGTCAGATATGACCAAAATGTTTATTTTTTTTTTCAAAAGTGGGAAAAAAGTATTGCTACTACCTCAGATTCTGTTCAGTTTTTTTTTTTGTTTTTTATACATTTTTTGATGTGCCTGTGTTAGATATGACCAAATTTAAAAGAAAAATGATGAATAAAGTCTTACTTGGTTTTCAATAAGTTCATTTGTATTGGTTTAAAATTTTTTATTACCGGCTGCCTACCAGCTGCTGAACATGTCTGCTCCAGCTAAATTCCTTGCTTTGAAAATCTGTTCAACTGAATTTGTAATTGAAACATGGGATTGAAGCATTGGTAGCATTGTCTAGTGGCACAACAAGATGTAGATATTAATAGAGGATAGAAGACCTAAGTTATTAAAATGATTAGACCATCTAGGGTCACATTCTGTAACTTTTAAAACACAGAATAAAAAACAGTGCATTATTAACCCACTCGTCATTGCATGTTTTCTTAAACTGCTTAAAATGGCCTAAATGAGATCAAACAAAACAAAACAAGCGCATAACAAAAAATAAGAACTAATGACCAACCAATGTACCAAGTAATGTTATACTATTTTATTTCTGTTTGTTGGCTGAGACTAATGTTTCTTTGTATTACTATTAGAAAGCAGTATATATTTTAAGACACCACCTTGACATTTCATTTCCTGTTCACCTACAGTACTTTAAAGTGCAGATTTTTGGCACTGTCAAATAATAATAACAATTCTTCACATTTATATAGCACTTTTCTCACTACACAAAGCACTTTTCATAGTCAGTAGGGAGCTACTTCAGTCACCACTAGTGTGATATGATGGCAGCCATTTTAATGCCAATATGCTCACCACACATCCTTCTATATAAAAGCGGTCGGGATTGTCCTTCCGTCCCGTGAGTGCTACGCAGGCATGGAGTTTCACACGCCCCGTCCATTTTGCAATGCACGATGGGATTTGTAGTTTCGTTTTTCCTGGTAAAAGATGATTTTCTACTCCAGACTGTGCGATATCTTTTTCTTCTTTCTTACTATATAAAAGTGCTTGGGATTGTCCTTCCGTCCCGTGAGTGGAAAGCGTAGCGGTATTCCGCTTATCACAGACTTACTACTTGCGGTACGAAGTGACATGATGTGAGCAGAATTCTGGTGCTCCCATCGTTCCCTTGCTTTTGTGCGCGATGCGCTGGAAAAATAGACAAAATTATGTCTCTGGAAATAATTAATGTTGATGGAGTACAAATGCCTCACCGCGTAGTAAATATCAGGGGGGTTTAAAAGGGCAACTTCAATATAGAAAAAAAGTTTAAATTTCATCACAAAAATAACAGAAACTACGAGTATTAAAGTAATACAGCTCAAATGCAATATAACCAAATTAATGAGTTTGTATAAAATATCAAATTGATCTACATATTGAATTGCCTTAAGAAGTGGTCAACTTAAAAGTCAGTCGCCTTAAAAGGCAGGTAAGCCTAGTGATCTATTAGGTGGTGAAGTGGTGAGAGAGATAGCCAGTTAGAGACAAGGGATGATTAGGGGGCCATAGTGAATAGGCCAAGGAGGGAAATTTAGACTGGACATCAGGATACACCCTACTCAGGGATCTATTATGACCACAGAGAGTCAGAACCTCAGTTTTACATCTCATCCAAAGGACGGTGCCATTGTTACAGCACAGTGTCCCCATCACTGCACTGGTATCCACATTCAGACCACAGGGTAGGCGACCCTGCTAGCCTCCTCAACACCTCTTCCAGCAGTAACTCAGGTTTTTCCTGGTTGGTCTCCCATCCATGTACTGGCCAGGCCCAAACATGCTTAGCTTCAGATGGATGACCTCTTCTGAAGTACATGTGGCATGGCTGGTATTTTATGTGGTATGGCAGGTGGTATGGCATATCAAACACTCCATTTATTTTGAATGAGACAGTAGAATTGATTTTAATGAAACCTATTTGCTTAGAAAAAAAGTAAATTGTATTGAATGAGTTAAGTTAATGATGAAAGTCATAAATAATTACTAAAGCCTTAATGATTCCAGCTCCTACAACTAATTAACAACATGAATATTTCTAGTTTAGTTAGCTTTATAATACAAGTCTTGAATAATAAACACAAATCACTCCCGTGTGATTCACCTTTTTGTTATATATGCACACACATTGCATTTTCGCTCTTTGTTTTGTTAAATCCTTTGATTGTGTGACATTCTAGAAAATATCTCAGGCACTGTAAGTAATCACAACTTTTCTAATCCTTTTTAAACATAGAATTATTTTTTTTAAAGATTAACTTAAATTACTACACACTTAAACTTTACGTATTATGCTGCAATATTATCTCTAGATAACATGAAGAGAACTGAAAGAATTTTTTTTAAGCTATTGAAGCATACTAATCAACAATACTAAAAGTCTAGGGAGTGGAAACTGCTAGTCCTTTTAATTTAGAGAACTGCAGCCTTTTTACAGGTATGGAATTCGACCACAGAGTATTTGACCTGAAATAAAAAACGTATGTAATTATAGGCTAAACGGCAGGCAAGGATGCAGAATATAAAAACAACAGGCCAGAGGCAAGGCTATTGACCACTGCTGTTCAGAGATGATGTAACATTCCTAAACACTTGACAAGTAAAAGGCAGATATAGGGAATGTGTTGGGTGTAAAGAGAAATATTAATTACATATTGTTAATATTATAATACAATATACAGCATCTCTGCTAATCCATATAACTTTAAACAGGAGAAAGTGGCAACTAAAGATACAATGCTCAATATTTTAGTTTCAAGTTTCCAAAAATAATACATTTAAAGTATAGAAATGCAACTATTTCTGACCTGTTAAAGGATATTTTATGACTCAGTTTACAGAAAAAGTTAGGATGTAAGGAGGATATTATATATATTTTACACAAATTATAGAAGAATATGTATCTGCCCAGCAACGTCAACAAGTAAAAATGAACTCTTAACAGTATTTATATTAACCTTTATAAATTTATATATCGACTTACTGTAGTGTTTTCATAAATCCACATTATGCTATGTGTGGGCATGGTGGCGCAGTGGTAGCGCTGCTGCCATGCAGTTAGGAGACCCGGGTTTGCTTCCCAGGTCCTCCCTGCATGGAGTTTGCATGTTCTCCCTGCGTCTGCGTGGGTTTCCTCCCACAGTCCAAACACATGCAGGTTAGGTGCATTGGCGATTCTAAATTGTCCCTAATGTGTGCTTGGTGTGTGTGTCTACGTGCCCTGCGGTGGGCAGGCACCCTGCCTGGGGTTTGTTTCCTGCCTTGTGCCCTGTGTTGGCATTGGCTCCAGCAGACCCCCGTGACCCTGTAGTTAAGATATAGCAGGTTGGATAATGGATGGATATTTGAAATTACAGAAATTATCAGTTGTATGTTGCATTGTCCAACGTTTTGAAGCGTGTCTTTGCACTCAACTTAAATTATCAATAACAGTGTTGTTTTGTTTGTCTGATGTGTGGAGACATATTTTCACAGTAACTATTTCTAACTAAATAGTAGTGATTAATTTTTTTGTAACTTATTTTGATGAATAATGAATAATGAATGCAGATTACAGTACATTGAAACAGTAAAAAAAACATTTTTCAGCTTTCTTATGCTTATTTCTTAAAATCTATGCATAGTATAGAAATGTTAAATTGAATGTTATTTATCTATAAAATAAAAACATTGAAGATTAAACCAAAAAAGAGTATATTTACAAAGAAATCTAAGTGTGTGATGTAAGACTAAATTTTCATATAATAAAAGTCATTCTTTTTCTACTTTAGTTAACCATTGGTAATACTCTTTAATATGCAAGGTTAGATTATAATGAATAAAACATTGTTACTTATGCAAAGCCACTAAGTCACATATTTAAAGTCTTAAGTTAGAATGAGCCCAGTATTATAAGTGAAACATTTGCAGTACGTATACATGAGCGTAAATAACATTGAGGAGATGAAGTACTGCATATTTGACATACAGTACAATTTAATTTAAGCTCTCCTGATCATAATGTGAAAATGTATTTACTATATTTTAGTGTCTAGTAAGTTGCAGAACATGAGACATGTTAAAAGTGCATGCTATGTGTGTAATGGAAAATACATTCAAGTAGTGATTATATACAGTACAGCATGTAAGGTAATACTAGTAAGTTTAATTATGAGCCTGATGGCATTTTGCATGGCATCTTCTTAATTCTTTCCCAGCATCATGAATTAGAAGACCAGCATGCAGTTACTGCACCAAGTCAAATGCACAATAGCAGACACCTTTGCTTCTATTAAATGCATAAAATAAGCCCAGATTTAAGTCTGATTCCTTACTGTCAGCTTAAATAAAATAGCGATACAGTGGCCCACTGAAGCTATTTAGAGCATTGGCACCTCTATGCTCTTGGGTATCCAGTTTGGTTGTTAGCTAAGAAGACATCTTCTTGAAATCTCGAAACACAAGCCATTAACTTAACTGATCATGATAATTAAGCCAAGCATATGTAAGATATCTGTGATCAACTGGCATACCATTCAAGCTTGATTCCTGCCTTCCTCACTAAGCTGCTAGTGTAGGTTTTACTTCACTGTAATCCTGTATTATAAGAAGAGGTTTAGAAAACAAATGAATCGGAGGTACTGTAAATAATTTAGCAAATATCTCAATGCCTTCCTTTGGACATATTGTACATGTTTTCTTTTTTGTTTTTACAAAATTACACTGTATTTTTTCTTCTTTTCTTACAGGTTAACAGACTATGGAAGCTAATAACTCACAAGTCAGTAATAGTATAAAACAATTTAGGGTAACATTCACACAGTTAATGCTTTATATTTCTCTTTATATCAACTTTGTCATGCTTTTCACTTTTTTCAGGAAAGATTCTTTTCGGGAGGACACCCGCTATATTTTATTTGCCCATATGCTTTTTGTGGACACATTTCAGCTAGTTTTTATGGACATGTCACAACTTTTCAACTATTCCTCCATTCTCATGCCTGCGGGGGCCTGCATTGTTATTTCTATGCTGCTGGGGACACTGTCATATAATACACCTTTAACTCTCACTGCAATGTGTCTGGAGCGATATGTAGCCATATGCATGCCACTGAGACATGGACAGATTACTACAGTGAAAAGGACTCTAGATGTTATCCTCATCATTTGGCTAATTGGTTCAATTCCTAGCATCAGAGATTTTATTATTATCATTGCAGTGGAGCCCAAAACATTTTATGTTGAAAAAAGCTTCTGCACCTATGACTTGATGATAAGAAGCATCTGGCAATCATATGTGCGGTCGGTAATGGCAATGTTGTATTTTGGGGTTATGTTAGGCATGGTGGCTTTCACATACGTCAAAATAATGGAGGTGGCAAGAACTGTATCAGCCGACAATTCGGCATCCAAAGCTCGAAACACAATTCTCTTACATACCTTTCAGCTTGTGCTTTGTTTAGCTGTTTTAGTTTCTCCTTTCATGGAAATGGCAATCTTCCAAATAAACCAGAACATTATCTCACATATAATATATTTCAATTTTATCACCTTTAATATTATGCCACGTTGTTTAAGTTCTCTCATTTATGGTGTGAGAGATGACAAATTTAGAGAAGTCTTTCTATTTTATATTACTTTTGGGCTGGTGAAAGTGGCATTGAAAAAATCACTGAAAGCTACAGATCATTTTTAGGACACCATCATAATTTTTTAATATGATATTTGTGAAGGAATTAATAGATAATATTACATGAAAGGCATTTAAAACTTTTTTTTAAGGTTAAAAGATTTATCATAGTGTCAATGTAAAAATAAGATGTTTACATTTTACAGAATCTACTAACAATAAAAATTCTAGTGCCTGGCTTTTTCTCTGTTTTTTAAAACTGACTTTAAATATTCAAAATTAAAGAATTTTGATTAAGGTTTTAAAAATATTTAATAATATTAAAATATTATCTATATTACGTATCACTCAACTTTCTATCAACATTTCATTACGTATCACCTTTCAATGTGTAATAGGCTTACATTGATACCATTCTGAATGCTATTTATCTCTGGTCCAGGGATGTGTTTGTTAGACCTGCTTCTTCACACCTCAATAGATTCTGATTCAATTGTCAGTCTGGGTTGCATATTTTCCCTTCATCCCTTTGGGGTATAACCCTAGACATTAAGTACAGCTTAAATTTTGGAGATACATGTGAATTGGTGGATTTAATTTGGCCCAATATAACTGAGTGCTAGTGCGTGCTTGAGTGTTCCCTAGAATGGACCGTCACCTCTTTCATCATCTCTTCAAAGTCTGGCTCCTGCCTTGTTCCTAATTCTGTCAGAGTAGGCTCTGGCTCCTTGCACACTTCTTAAAGAGTAAGTTAAACTCAGAAAATGAATGGATAGATTTATAATTCATATTTTATAAATATTGCTTGTTTATTACTCAAAATAGTCATCCCTCCATGTTTTTGTTTACCCATTTCATCATAAAAAGAATGCAGGGAAAGGAGATAGTGTGGTGGGCTGGCGCCCTGCCTGGGGTTTGTTTCCTGCCTTGCGCCCTGTGTTTGCTGGGATTGGCTCCAGCAAACCCCCGTGACCCTGTGTTAGGATATAGCGGGTTGGATAATGGATAGATGAATAAAGGATGGATGGAAAGGAGATAGCACCACTGAATGCAAAGCAGGAATATAACAGGCCATCATAGGGCACATTCATGTGCACTGCCTACATTCACTCATAAAAGACCACTTTACAGTCATCCACCAACTGAAAATGCATGTCTGTTAGAAAAGTCGCAAAGAAATTCTACAATGCACAAATTGCACACAATCATTGACTATTCTAATAAAAATGTGTTGTTTTATATTATTGTACATTTTTAGAATTTATTTTCTATGAATAATTATTAATTTAGAATTAATTGTCTTGCTTTAATGATGTTTACAGTCATGATTGATTATTAAATTAATTCATTGAGGACATAATGGTGGAAACATTTGGTCAGTGTACACTATTTCAGATTGTTAATATAAAAGTCCATGTCTCCTTTGTAGGTAAATGGTATTTGTTATTAATACAGTAATATTCTAAGGCAGTTTCTTAACACAACTCTATAGAAGTAAATTTTAGCAGTAGCATTTACATTTTAATGATACATTTCTTGTCTTAGTCTCCAGAATGTGACACTTGATGTTGATGGAATAAACTTACAATAAACTTGATGAACTATATGAGTTTCTGTTTTATTCACCATTTTAAGCACAGAAGAATCCAAGATGCTACAACACATCTGTATCACAAAACATCTTCCTAAAAAATGCTGTTAGGGTACACTTGGAAGATCAGGCCAATGCAGGAGGATTATACTTACATGGCTCATTTGAGATAATATGATGCATAATCAGCAAAACCGAACAGCAATAAATATTTATTTTCCTATTGCAATGACTCCCTGATACTCCTCTATCTCTTTCTGATCTTAAAAGACCTTCATCCAACCTAAATCATGTTTATTGTATAAAAACTTCATAAAGACTTACTCGATTACTGGGCATGAGTGCAGTTCTATACTGTTAAATTATATATGTTTTTGAGCAATATATTATTATTCAGTAAAGACATATAAAATGTGGTATAGAATAAATAATGCTGTAAATATGCTTACATTTGTTATGTATTATGGGTGTAACACAAAGAGAAGTTCTTACCTCATATTATTCATGGCAATAAAATCAAGTTCTTTTTATTCAGACTTAATAATACTCTCCAAATACACCTCCTTCGCAGATGAAAACTCATGGCATTTAAATCATAAATAATTGTGTTTTAAAAATGTTTTGCTACCAGACATTTGCTAGAGGCACTGGCTCCCCACAAACTGAACTAGACAATGGTCAAATGGTTAGATAATGGATGGATGGACCATAATCCTCAGAAGGGAACATGTGGGGCGGAGTGGTGGCTCTGAGGCTAAGGATCTGTGCTGGTATCCAGAAGGTTGCCTGTTCGAATCCCCATTACTGCCAAAAGAGATCCTACTCTGCTGGGCCCTTGAGCAAGACCTTTAACCTGAAATTGCTCCAGGGGTGCTGTACAATGGCTGATCCTGCCCTCTGATCCTAAGGGGTATGTGAAAACTAACAAATATAAGGCAAAATAAAGAACAAAAACAAAACAAAAACAAATGTATGTTATTGCCATTTCAGAAAAAAAAGATTGTAAAAAAATTCAGCCAAGCCTGGAGGTGGCCGGGCCTGCACCCATAGGGTTTGGCCAGGCACAGCCCGAAGAGGCAACGTGGGTCCCCCTTCCCATGGGCTCACCACCTATGTGAGGGGACAAGGAGGTCGGGTGCAGTGTGAATTGGGTGGTGGCCGAAGGTGGGGACCTTGACGGTCCGATCCTCGGCTGCAGAAGCTGGCTCTTGGGACATGGAATGTCACCTCTCTGAAGGGGAAGGAGACTGAGCTGGTGTGCGAGGTCGAGAAGTTCCGGCTAGATATAGAGATATAGAGATATATAGGTGCCGAGCAGGTGTGGGCATACTTATTGCCCCCCCGACTTGGAGCCTGTTCATTGGGGTTTACCCCAGTGGCCGAGAGGGCCGACAGGTCCTAAATGTTGTTTCTGTGTATGCGCCAATCAGCAGGTTGGAGTACCCACCCTTTTTTGGGTCCCTGGAGGGGGTGCTAGAGGGCATACCTTCTGGGGACTCCTTTGTACTGCTGGAAGACTTCAATGCTCACGTGGGCAATGACAGTGAGACCTGGAAGGGCGTGGCTGGGAGTAATGGCCCCCCTAATCTGAACCTGAGTGATGTTTTGTTATTGGACTTCTGTGCTTGTCACGGATTGTCCATAACGAACACTATGTTCAAGCATAGGGGTGTTCATATGTGCACTTGGCACCAGGACACCCTAGGCCTCAGTTTGATGATTGACTTTGTGGTCGTGTCTTTGGACTTGCGGCCACATGTCTTGGACACTCAGTTGTAGAGAGGGGCGGAGCTGTCAACTGATCACCACCTGGTGGTGAGTTGGTTTCGATGGTGGGGGAGGATGGATCTGGCAAAGTCCCTGGTCAGAAGTAGCTTCAACTCCCACTTCCGGCAGAACTTCGACCTTGTCCCGAGGGAGGTGGGGGACATTGAGTCCGAATGGGCCATGTTCCGTGCCTCTATTGTTGAGGTGGCTGACCAGAGCTGTGGCCGTAAGGTGGTCGGTGCCTGTCGTGGCGGCAATCCCCGAACCTGTTGGTGGACACTGGCTGTGAAGGATGCCGTTAAACTGAAGAAGGAGTCCTACAGGACCCTTTTGTCCTGTGGGACTCTGGAGCCGATCTGAGGTACCGGCAGGCCAAGCGGAATGCGGCTTCGATGGTTGCTGATGCAAAAACTTGGGTGTGGGAGGAGTTTGGGGAGGCCATGGAGAACAACTTTCGGACGGCTTCGAGGAGAATCTGGTCCACCATCCGGTGTCTCAGGAGGGGGAAGCAGTGCAGTGTCAACACTGTATATGGTGAGGATGGTGCGCTGCTGACCTCGACTTGGGACGTTGTGGGTCGGTGGGGGGAGTACTTCGAAGACCTCCTCAATCCTACTAACATGCCTTCCAATGAGGAAGCAGAGCCTGGGGACTCAGAGGTGGGCTCCCCCATCTCTGGGACTGAGGTGACCGAGGTGGTTAAAAAACTCCTTGGTGGCAGGGCCCCGGGGGTGGATGAGATACGCCCGAAGTTCCTCAAAGCTATGGATGTTGTAGGACTGTCCTGGTTGACACACCTCTGCAACATTGCATGGACATTGGAGACAGTGCCTCTGGATTGGCAGACCGGGGTGGTGGTCCCCCTCTTAAAGAAGGGGGTCTGGAGGGTGTGTTCCAAGTACAGAGGGATCACACTCCTCAGCCTCCCAGGAAATGTCTATTCGGTAGTCCTGGAGAGGAGGGTCCGCCAGATAGTTGAACCTCGGATTCAGGAGGAACAGTGGACCAGCTCTACACCCTTAGCAGGGTCCTGGAGGGTGTATGGGAGTTTGCCCAACCAGTCTACATGTGTTTTGTGGACTTGGAAAAGGCGTTTGACTGTGTCCCTCAGGGAATCCTGTAGGGGGTGCTCCGGGAGTATGGGGTACTAGACCCCCTGATGATGGCTGTTCGGTCCCTGTACAACCAGTGTCAGAGCTTGGTCCACAATGTCGGCAGTAAGTAGAACCCGTTTCCAGTGAGAGTTGGACTCCACCAGGGCTGCCCTTTGTCACTGATTCTGTTCCTAACTTTTATGGACAGAATTTCTAGGTGCAGCCAGGGCATTGAGGGGGTCTGGTTTGGTGGACTCAGGATTGGGTCCTTGCTTTTTGCAGATGATGTTGTCCTATTTGCTTCATCAGGCTGTGGTCTTCAGCTCTCTCTGGATCGGTTCGCAGTGTGAAGCGGCTGGGACGGGATTCAGCACCTCCAAATCCGAGACCATGATCCTCAGCCGGTAAAGGGTGGAGTCCCCTCTTAGGGTTGGGAGCGAGATCCTGCCCCAAGTGGAGGAGTTCAAGTATCTCGGGGTCTTGTTCACGAGTGAGGGAAGAATGGAGCGTGAGATCGACAGGCGGATCAGTGCAGTGTCCGCAGTGATGTGGGCTCTACATCGGTCTGTCATGGTGAAAAAGGAGCTGAGCCGTAAGGCAAAACTCTCAATTTACCAGTCGATGTATGCTCACCTATGGTTATGACCTATGGGTAGTGACCGAAAGAGCAAGATCGCGAATATAAGCGGCTGAAATGAGATTCCTCCGCAGGGTTTTTGGGCTTTCCTTTAAAAATGGTGTGAGAAGCTCAGTCAGCTCAGTCATCCGGGAGGGGCTCAGAGTAGAGCCGCATCGAGAGGAGTCAGATGAGGTGGCTCAGGCATCTGATCAGAATGCCTCCTGGACACCTCCCTGGTGAGGTGTTCCAGGCACGTCTAACCGGGAGGAGGCCCCGGGGAAGACCCAGGATATGCTGGAGGGACTATGTCTCCCAGCTGGCCTGGGAACACCTTGGGATTCCCCCGGAAGAACTAGAAGAAGTGGTCGGGGAGAGGGAAGTCTGGGCATCTCTGCTCAAGCTGCTGTACCTGTGACCCGATCTCGGATAAGCAGAAGAGGATGGATGGATGGATGGAGGGATACATGAGATAGTTTCAAATGTTCTCTAATAGTGGTCAAAAAGTGAAAGAAACCCTTCAAGGAAATACAGATTTATCCAGGACACCCCAGAGTGTAGCAAATTTTTGAAAGCCACAATGGCTAAATCTAGATTCAATATGCCAAAGAGAAATCTTTATATTTTTACCTTGTGGATGAAAATTTAAAATTAACTTTTAGCTACCCCAATGAAAAACATAAGAACCTTAGATTTTATATATTCAGATATATTGGAAAACCCAAATTTGAATAATGTAGTAAATGGATATGCTTAATCAGCTCTGTCCAAGGCTTTTTTCTATCCAGAGATGTAGGAAAGTACATTACAATAAAGAAACAGTGGATAGTAGATGCCTGTCTTTAGCAAATCCATTTTGATCTTCTGATATTACTGAGGAAAGTACCTTCTTTAATCTTTGAACTAAAATTTTCACCAGAATCTTAATATCATTATTCAGAAGTCAAATTGGTCCATATGAAGCTCATTATAGCAATTCTTACTTTTTCTTTGGAAATACAGTACCGGTGATTAACACTTAGAATAATTCCCAAAAGATTTGGCTAACAGTTTCATCCTCCTGAAACTTAAATCTTTAGATTGTCTAATACAGAATAATCAGGTGGTACCAGTTAGAATAAATAATTATTTGAACCTTTCAGCTTTAGTTGACTCAAGGCCATCGGAAAACTGCAATAGTGATGAAGTGGTGAAACAACTTGGTCTTTCTAAAATTCCATGAAAACGTCAATGTAAACCAGAGTATATAAGGAATCCATTGGTAAAGGCTTCATAGAGGAAATTTTACAAACTTTAAAATTGAAAATATTTCTATTATTGTTTAAATCTAATTTTGTATATTCTATCATTGAGTCTACTTTTTTGGTTTTGTAATGTTGTGTGGTTTATTAGTTGTAGTTTATTATTAGTTTTGTTATCATGCATTCCAGTAAGAGTTTATATAGTAGTTTTTTTCTTTTTGTTAACTGCCCTGTCTCCCATATGTGGAGCCAAAGGATGCATGGCCATCTAATTCTGCAGCTACGGTCCTGGCCTCAGGAAGTATTCATGGTGAAGGTGCCATTCCTATTGCAGTTTTGGCATTGTGCTTTTCTCTTTGGTTCCTGTCTGTTGATTTATGATTCATTTTGATATTTGGATTTCCTGACTTTAACCCCAGCTTTGTTTATAAGATAATGTTTATACTTTGAGAGTCATTCAATTTATTTGCATAAATTTCCACCACAAGTACCTTTTTAATCATTTAACTGACAGAATGCTGCTGGGTGAATTTTATCAATTCCATTAGGAATTTTGAATATATAGAAAGTTGTCTATTTTTGTATTTTCAGGTAAATCCTGTGATGTCCAGTGTTGTGTACAGGGTTGTTCCTTGTCATGTGGATTGAGCCCAGTTTCCTAAAATTCTGAAACTGGAGTGAGCTCACTAAACAGAACAATGATTATAAACCTAAGAGAAAACAGGATATGTGCAGCCACATTCCATCACACTCACTTTTTCTCTTTCACTTTTACAGTAGAACTTCCAGCACACTAAGACTAAATTGCATGTAATTTCTTCTTAATCAGAATAATTTATTATTACATCAATTCAAGGTTTCATGTACTTAAACATGGATCAAACTTCTTTATTATGATGGACTGTAGCTCCATGATCAAGCTGTGGAAACTTTTATGATCTCTCAAGGGAAGTGGAAATACTCGTCAACATTTTAACACATTACAAATTGTCCTGGTGAACAGTTAAATCAGCTTGCGCTCAATTATATTTCATAGAAGAATAATAATATAACAGAAGAGTCAGTCAGTCAGTCATTGTCCAGCTCGCTATATCCTAACACAGGGTCACAGGGGTATGCTGGAGCCAATCCCAGCCAGCACAGGGTGCAAGGCAGGAACAAACTCTGGGCATGGCGCCAGCCCACTGCATAATAGAAGATATATTCAGTCATATTTATTTAAGTATAAAATGGTGATTATGATTATGAGAATGGTAAGTAATGCAAATCAACTGTACCCTTTCAGGTTGGGAAAAGGAAAGGAAATGCAGCAGGTACAAGCTTCAGTGCATTTGGGTATGTCTTCAACAGATACATGTGAGTCTAAGCAACGCTCTAATACAAATGACATAATATTTTCTGGGTGTGTATCATCATTAGAGGGTACAATGTTAGAAGAAAAACATATTTGCTTTTATAAAGTCCAAATAATTGAAATTCTTTCAGGAAAACATTGCATATCTTACCTTTGACAGGTGTAGATCACCTTACAATGAACTACAGCTCATCTCTAAAGCAGATTTTAAATGAAGCAGATCTTTTCACAACCCACTAATAAAACAAGCAATTCAAGTAAGAAATCAAACAAAGGGATACTCTGAATGATTCAGTGTAGTGACATCAGTATAAAATTAAAAGTAAAAAACTGTGAGATACCACAGATGTAATCAATACATAAAGTATAATCTTTAACATCTTTTATAGTTTTGTGTGTTTTATTGTGTTTTTATTTGTGTGTGTTTTATTGTATCATAATGTACCCTACATCCATACATATGGCTCATCTATTGCTATTGTGGAGACTGGACATAGACAGGTGGACACCGATGGTTCACCAACCAACACACATTTATTCACAAGTTCCATATTTACAAGTGCACACAACCCCAGTACTCCCATACCAAATCACCCTTCAAGTCCAAGCCTTCCTCAACTATGCCTTTCCTTCACAGCCTCTACTCCTCTCCTCCAGGCTTCGTCCTCTTCCACCCGACTCCAGCTAGTCAATGGAGGGAGGCGGCCCCTTTTATATCCCAACGAGCCTCTGTTGGCACTCCCTGGTGTGGCGGAAGTGCCGGCTGTGCACCCGGAAGCACTCTGGGTGTCCCTGGTAATCGTTCCCCCTGCACCTCTGGGTGTGGCAGAAGTGCTGACGTCCAGGGCTCCTCAGGCATTTGTGTGCCCCTGGGCGGTGACCACAGGCCCCTATAGGGTTGAGCTTCCATGCTCCTTTCCCGTGGTCCCCATAGCCACCAGGACAGTCGCTCCCTCGTGGTCCAGAGGAGGCGTAATCTCTCCTTCGGTCCTTCAGGGCGTCCCAGCTGAGTACCGCCCCCAGCCGCTTGCCACACTATATACAAAATAATCCAGTTGTTAAACAAGAAACATTATGCAAAATGATGTAGTACAATAAGAAGAAATCAAAGCTTACACAGAAAGTTTAAATAAATTCTATACCTGCATCTAGCTGTCGTGTCAGCTGGCCAATAAGAGGTGTCATTTTACTTCGCTTCTCATTATGATCAGACAAATAAGTAGCAAGTCCTATTAAGATATAGACTGGTTGAAATCAAGTAAGGTCTTTCTTTTAGGGCCTTATAGTGTGGTTGTGTTAAGCCACAAATCATGCAGCATAAACATCACATGCCTAGCAAACCACTTCATATGAAGCACATTGGACAGAAGAAAACAAACACACAAAATGTTAATGTTCATGCCAAAGAAGCACACATAAAATGGTGACTCAAAGCCATGTTACATTACACACCTTTTCCAGCAACTTTCAGTTGTAGCCTTCATTTACATAATCTTAGGGAGTGGGAAGCAATCTTCTGGTCACGCAGTCTGAAATACCCAGCAACTCACTCCAACTAGTCCATGACTGGGACATTAGTCGCAGGGGTCAGGCTCTGTGTGCATGACATCCTACATCTAATTAATGCTCATACAGAGGTACAATGCAGAATTTCAAAAGATCTCTGATCTCAAAATTAATTTTAAGTAAGAGTGTGCTCTTTCCAGTGAATTCTCAAACACACAATATTAGATTGGACACCTTCCCTTTTATCATTGCAGATGAGTTTAAATACCTAGTGGTAAATATCACAAGTAAACATAAAGCTCTTTATCAACAAAATTTCACCGTCTGTATGGAAAAAATTAAGTAAGACTTGCATAGATGGTCAACCCTTCATCTCACTCTAGCTGGAAGAGTTAATATTGTTAGGATGAATATCCTTCCTAAGCTTCTCTTTTTATTTCAAAACATTCCAATATACATCAATAAATCATTTTTTAGGCAATTAGATTCAACCATAACCACATTTATTTGGAACTCAAAACATCCATGTATCCAAAGAGCGACCCTACAAAGACAAAAGGCAGAAGGTGGCATGGCTCTACCTAACTTTCAATTTTATTACTGGGCAGCAAACATACAAACTATAAAAACATGGGCACAAATAGATGAACATACACAGGCTTGGTCTGCAATAGATATAAAACCCTGCAGTACTTCTTTATATTCCCTGCTTTGTGCCCCAATAAATGCAAGTTATTGTCAATATACTAATAAGTAGTTATAGGCATGCGGCATGTGTCAAAATCGCAATTAGATCTGTCATTTAAAATGATTAATGACTTTAAAGCCCCACCCCCATGACGTCATACCAGAAGTCCCGCCCGATGACGCAAGACCGGAAGTCCCGCCCTGTCGCCCCCCTGATGACATCACGTTGGAATTCCCCAGCCCCTCCACGTGACCTAGTCCCTCCCCTTTGGCACCGCCCCTGGTGGCGGATTGCTCAAGGACCACCTGTCCCCGCCCAGACTCCTCCTTAAACCCGCCCCTTGCACCTGATTGGTCGAAGAAACTGTCAAGGGGCCGTTTGACGGATTTCTGCCCCCTGGTTGAACCCGCCCCGCACCTGCTGGGTGAAATAAACTGTCAACAGGCATTTTGACGGATGTCTGCCCCCTGTTTGAACTCACCACCGCCCCCCTCTCCCGAAAGACAAGCCCGGGCATGTTACAGCCTTTACCTCGACAAGCTCAAACATGCCCGGGGTCTGCCTCGGCCCCCGCCCTCTCCCTAGCACAAGCCCAGACATGCCCGGGACGTGTCCTGACCAGATCAGACATGCCCAAAGTCATCCTGCAGCAGTCTGAGGACATTCCCATCCGTACCCTGCCGGCCTGAAGGGCCTGCCTCGGCCCCTGCTGTGAGGCATCACCTGACGGTCGTCCTCCCCACACTTCCCAGTCCCCCACACTTCCCTGCCGAAAGCCTAAAAAGCGAAGCATTTTGTTCTATCTATGATTTTAAGATGAACACGCAATTCAAACATCTCATTTTTGCTTAAAACTAAGTCAAGCTGCTTTTTTCCATCTCACAGACAGATTCTTTTGTCATCTTGCTTATTGCTGTGGCAAGATGACAAACTGTTAGATCAAAGACACAGTCTGAGTCAGTCAACGGGATCACACCCTGTTTCTGGGCCCCCCTGGGTCAGGCCGCACCTAGCGGCCGGTCTCCCCACCACTTCCCAGCCACTTCTGAAAGTGCTGTATAAAAAAGTGAAGCATTTTCTTCAGTTCTATCTATGATTTTAATATGAACACACAATTAAAATATCTATCTCATCTTTGCTTTATCACTTACAGGTCCATCCTTATCCATCTCACAGAAATTCCTCAACCAACATTGAATCAGGTTTCCCAGTGACAGACTCTGCAGTAAAAACATTCTTAGCAATGAAGCAGGTTTCTCAGAAAGAAATCAAGTAGCCCCGCTTTTAGCAGACCCCCTTGCAAGCAGGCCTGTGTGCTCTGTCTCTCTCTCTGAGACAGCCCCTGCTGCAGCGTGGAGTGCGATCGCCTTCACATAGTTGTGTGCTTCGAGCACCCATTCTCGCTGGGTGAGCCCCTGCGAGATCGCCCGCTTATCAGCAGCTGTCTGTAAACTCCCCTACCCCCATACATCAGCTGGCTCGAGACCGTGCAGACCCTCTGTCTATGATGGGTGGATCTTTTAAAGTTAAGGGATTTTTAAAGATTAGCTTGTAAAGCTTGAGATAACTGCTATTTCAGCCCTTTAAAAATCACACATAGTTAAATAATATGCCGCAGTTCCCTTTTAAATCACGTTTGAGACGTCTAAAAAAATCTAGCCTGGGCTGATTGGTGGCTAATATCAAAAATGTTCACATATATACAGAGCTTAACCTTAGGGTTTATTTTCTGGGGTCTGTCTAAAATCAGACAAAAGAAACCTCTCTAAACACACTTGTGCATTTAAACGGATATTTATAAGAAAGCAGGTTTTCTACCTTATCCCAGTTTTGAACGTGCAAGTAAAAGCACTTACTGTTACACTAGCGCAAAATTTTGATATTTTCTGTCTACTCAAAAAGCTGAAATTATTTCTATTTACAGAGGTGATAATTAGAAATCATTTTACTATTTTTAATTAAAAAGTTAAAAACAGAAAAGCCCAATTATGATTTTTGTTTTGTCATGGGAGGGCCCTAGGGTGACACTTTTCCCCTTTATACTCTTACTTATGTAGACCTTAAAACATATTCTTACCAAAATAGTTCATCACTTCCCAATTCCTATAACTTCAGGTAATTAGACAGAGCTCCATGACAGGCAAGAGAAGATTATAGGTCAAATACACAGTGTCATAAAATAAAATAAAGTGTGAACACCGCGCAGACCTCTGCCCATGACGGATGGATCTTTTAAAGTTAAGGGATTTTTAAAGATTAGCTTGTAAAGTTTGAGATAACTGCTAGTTCAGCCCTTTAAAAATCACACATAGTTAAATAATATGCAGTAGGTCCCTTTTAAATAACGTTTGAGACGTCTAAGAAATCTAGCCTGGGCTGTATAATTTGTAATTATATTAATTAATATAATTATAATTTGTATAAAAATCGATCTAAAACAAGCCCTTTTTCTAATCAAACTCACCCCACATTCTAAATACAGGTATCTTGTGGAAGCAAACGGTCTGCATGGCTCAGGGAGGGGCTGATGGTTCCAGCACGGGCCGATTTCACACTTCAGCTAAATCAGGTTTCCCAGTGATGGACTCTGAGTAAAAAACAGTTTTAGCAATGAAGCTGATTTCCCAGAGAGAAAGACCAAGTGGCAGACCCAGTCAGCTTTTAGCCGACCCCCTGCAAGCAGCCCCTGCTCTCTCTCTACACCCAGAAAGTAAAGTCAGGCTCTGCAAGCACCCCACTCAGGGGAAGGACTCTGCGAGTTCGCTTGCAAACAACTGAGCCCGCCTGTTTCGAGCAAATCCCGCTCATCCACAACGCCTCCCACCCCCCCGCTGGATGACCCACGGAGAGCTCACCGGCTGGTAGTCTCAGGAATTTCCTAGGATTAGGTCATGTACAAACCTCCACTTTGATTTATCACCTTTAAAGACATGGAGCAGTCTCGTGTTACAAACGCATTGTGTCTCTTTTTAACACTTCTTCCTGTAAAAGCTCTCTATTCCTTCCGTGGCCTCAGGTTTAATAGGGGCTTGCACCCAGGCTAATGAACAAGGTCCTGTACATGTCGAGATGCTGGCCCATACCTGCCGTCCCTTAAAATACATAACATTTTTAGGTTACTCATTTTGTAAGTACTGTATAATATAATGAAGTTATTTTTAAAAGTAACTCCACACCGCACAAGAGAGACAGATTCCACGTGTTTTTGGATTTGCTGCAGTCAGTGAATTAAAATTTTTTTGCTTAGCTCATTTCTATCACCTAGGAGCCTTTTGACAAAGGAAAACTCTGTAAATACACTTGTGCATTTAAATGGAGATTTATAAGAATGCACAGGAGGCCATAGTGAGGTGTGCTGGTTTAACTAGAGGCAGGGAATGTAAGAAGCCCTTTTTGCACCTCCAAAGTTCATCGAATTAAAATCATGTTTTTAAAATCAGCAGCTTTAGCTCATGCTAATGACCTCATAAATGGGAGCCAACAGCTCAGCACGTTTGTATAGCTCACAAAATAGCAGAGCTAGTTACTCTTTCTGCTTAAACTAATGATCAAATATTCAGGTAATTCTTAATGAAACACTAAAGCGTTACTGAACAAAAATACATGTTCAGTAGCCAAGTAAAATGACCGGTTGCTTTAACATGAAAATAAAGCATCTTTAGAAAATAAAGCATCTAAAAGCATCTTTGTAAAGGTCCGATTTTAAAACATTATAAGAAAAATCCTTGTTTCCAAAAGAGTTCTGCCCATTTTTCCAACAGTTTTCTTGACTGATCTTTGGAAGCATCAGTGCCTTTCTGATCACATCCACCCATATAACTTAATTTTTGTACTCATTTTATATGATAATAGCCAGTATAAAGTCCCTAAAGCACCTGGAGACATCTGATATCTTCTATCATATATGTTTTCTTGCCAGCCCAAGTCATTCAGATTCTGCTTACAACACAAATGTACGATTATTTTTTCTCAAATGCCCAGTTCTTTGGCCTGTTAATCATGAAAAAAATCCAATTTTATTCTCATGACACTTTATTTGCATATTTTATTATACCTACTTAACTTGTATCGACATTTATCTATCTCTACATTTATTTTTCTGTATCAGAATGTGGTTTAAGTTAATTTGTTTTGGGTTCAATAGATGTATTTTTCATATTGTCGATTCTTGGTTTTTTTTTTCACATCTTCTACTCCCCCTTTTGTTACTTCGCGCTCCCTAGTGGGTCCGCCCAGAGTTTGGGAACCAATGTGTAGGGTTTTATTTGTAAAACACTCTGCGGCATTTCAAGCTAAGTTAGATTCCCTTGTTTATTCAGCCGTCCATCGGTGTTCCATTTTTGTTATAAATTGTACTTAGCCTCTCTTTATTTACTATGCATTTTATATAGCGGGGGTGTGGGGGTCATTGTGGGTGAGCGAGATTTGCTCGAAACAGGCAGGCTCAGTTGTTTGCAAGCGAAGAGCAGAGTCCTTCCCCCCGAGTGGGGTGCTTGCAGAGCCTGACTTTACTTTCTGTGTGTAGAGAGAGAGCAAGGGCTGCTTGCAGGGGGTCGGCTAAAAACTGTTTTTTACTGCAGAATCCATCACTGGGAAACCTGATTTAGCTGAAATGTGAAATCGGCCCGTGCTGGAACCATCAGCCCCTCCCTGAGCCATGCAGGCCGTTTGCTTCCACAAGATGTTTCCTTAGGGTCAGCTAAAGATACCTGTATTTAGAATGTGGGGTGAGTTTGAATAGAAAAAGGGCTTGTTTTAGATCGATTTTTATACAAATTATAATTATATTAATTAATATAATTACAAATTATACAGCCCAGGCTAGATTTTTTAGACGTCTCAAACGTTTTTTAAAAGCGAACTACTGCATATTATTTAACTTTGTGTGATTTTTAAAGGGCTGAACTAGCAGTTATCTCAAGCTTTACAAGCTAATCTTTAAAAATCCCTTAACTTAAAAGATCCATCCGTCATGGGCAGAGGTCTGTGCGGCGTTCACACTTTATTTTATTTTATGACACTGTGTATTTGACCTATAATCTTCTCTTGCCTGTCATGGAGCTCTGTCTAATTACCTGAAGTTACAGGAATCGGGAAGTGATGAACTATTTTGGTAAGAATATGTTTTAAGGTCTACATAAGTAAGAGTATAAAGGGGAAAAGTGTCACGCTAGGGTCCTCCCATGACAAAACAAAACTGGGAAGTGTGGGGAGGCCGACCGTCAGGTGATGCCTCACAGCAAGGGCCGAGGCAGGCCCTTCAGGCCAGCAGGGTATGGATGGGAATGTCCTCAGACTGCTGCAGGATGACTTTGGGCATGTCTGATCTGGTCAGGACACGTCCCGGGCATGTCTGGGCTTGTGCTAGGGAGAGGGCGGGGGCCGAGGCAGACCCCGGGCATGTTTGAGCTTGTCGAGGTAAAGGCTGTAACATGCCCGGGCTTGTCTTTCGGGAGAGAGGGGCGGTGGTGAGTTCAAACAGGGGGCAGACATCCGTCAAAATGCCCGTTGACAGTTTATTTCACCCAGCAGGTGCGGGGCGGGTTCAACCAGGGGGCAGACATCCGTCAAACGGCCCCTTGACAGTTTCTTCGACCAATCAGGTGCAAGGGGCGGGTTCAAGGAGGAGTCTGGGTGGGGACAGGGGGCCCTTGACCAATCCGCCACCGGGGCGGTGCCAAAGGGGAGGGACTAGGTCACTGGAGGGGCCGGGGAATTCCGACGTGACATCTTCAGGGGGCGAGACTTCCGGTCTTGCGTCATCGGGGCGGGACTTCCGGTATGACGTCATAGGGGCGGGGCTTAAAGTCAATTAATCATTTTGATTGACAGCTCTAATTGTGATTTTGACACATGCCGCATGCCTATAACTACTCCAGGGGGCAGTGCCAAAGAGGGGCTAGGTTACGTGGAGGGGACAGGTGGAATTCCGGCATGACGTCATCAGGAGGCGACGGGGCGGGACTTCCGGTCTTGCGTCATCGGGGTGGGACTTCCAGTATGATGTAATAGGGGCGGGGCTTAAAAGTCATTAATCATTTTGATTGACAGCTCTAATTGCGAATTTGACACATGCCGCATGCCTAGAACTACTCTAATAACCCAATTGTGCGTCCCTCACTCAGAATATGGAACCAATGTAGGAAGCATTTTAAGATGGAGAATCTTTTATCTGTGGCACCTCTGCATGAGAACCACCTTTTTCAACCCTCACAAATATATACAGTTTTTAATGTCTGGAAAATATATATAGACAACATCTTTGCATCCTATGAACAATTACATTCCAAATTTAACTTTCCAGCAACAGATTTCTTTCACTATCTTCAAATAATAAACTTTGTTATACAGAACCTGCCCAATTTTCCTCATCTCACACCTTCCTTTCTGCAATATATAAAAATATTTTACAGTCCCTCCCTTTCAAAGGTCCAGTGGGAGGAGGACAGTGGGAAAAGGATCTCTCACTCAACATCCCAGAAAAGGAGTGGAAGGTAGCAATGCAGAGAATTCACTTGCGCATATGTGCAAAGCATACAATTATTCAACTCAAAATTATATATCGAGCACATCTGTCTCACTTAAAACTCTTCAAAATGTTTCCAGGGCAAGATCCGACTTGCGAACGTTGCAATCAAGTCCCAGCCTCACTGGGTTACATATTTTGGACCTGCACCAAATTAACATCATTCTGGACAAAAAATTTTAAGTGCCTTTCAGACAGCCTTAGTGTCACAATCCCTCCTAACCCGTTAACAGCTGTGTTTGGGGTCCTTCCAGATGTGTTTAAAGTGGAGAAGGACAAAACAAACTGTGATTGCCTTTACTACACTATTGGCACACAGACTTATTTTGCTAAACTGTGTAACAAAGGCGCTATATAGGCGCCTGACCCAACACAGATAGACATGGAGGCACATATAAAAAGTACAAAGACTTTATTTTTCTTCAGCTGTGGGACACATCTTCCCCGTGCCACACAGCCCAAACACAGTCCCAAAGCACAAGGACAAATACACAACACTTCTCTTCTTTTATCACCACTCCTTCTCAAGCTTCGTCTCCTTCCTCCCAACTCTGGCTCCTTGAGTGGTGGTGGCTGGGCCCTTTTATAGCCCACCTGGAAGCATTCCAGGTGATTAACCACCTGGTCCTAATTGCACTTCCATGTGGGGCTGAAGACTCGTCCAGCCGGGCTGTTGGAAGCAGACAGCCCCCCCTAGCGGCTACCCTGGGCCCCAACCAAGCTGTGGAGGACTCCATCTCCCATGGAGTCCTGCGGGTGGTTGGGGAATCACTGCCGGACAGGGAGGCTGCCACCAAGCATCCTGGGGGAGGTATTGGACCGCCCATGGCGGCTTCCCCGGAACATAAGCAGCAGGGGCGTCCCTGCCGGGCATTGGACCCAGCTGTCCTTCACAACTGGAAGAATCCTAACTCTCCTCTTTTAAGTCATTGGGTAACCGATGTTTTATACTATTTGAAATCGGAAAAACATCAAATTCTCAGTTAGAGGATCTGTGCAGAACTTTTTCAAAACCTGGCAGGATCCAATCAATAATATTTTAGAATAAGCTCTTAAAGCACTGAGGAAGTAGATTCTCTTCCCATTTCTTTTTCTTCTCCATTTATCTTTGTCTGACTATTAAACTTATACAATTTATGTATTCTTACAAGCTTTAAGTTTTACTCTGTTGGCCATGCTCTCTTTCTCAGGGGTGGGGGTTGATTTGTTTTCAATCCTATTTTTTGTAAAAATTGATCTAATTGTATGGAATGATTACAATAAAATCAATAAAATAAAAAAAGAAGTACAATGCATATCCTGTAATGTAGCAACAAAAAATAAAGAACACAGGGGTTTTGAACCTCACAAACAGAAGAGGAGCTGAGGAGCTCATTTGTCCCTGGTCGACTTCAGCACTCTTTTTAAAAAGGGTACTTCAGACTCCAGCAACACCTAATCATAAGAAATGTATTTAACAAAGAAACCCATACACCTTACATTGCAATCACAGGTGTGCTAGCAATCTTTTGTAAGACAAAGGATTGAATGTACAAAAGAACAGCATATAGCTGATAACATGGTAATCTGATATAAACAGGTCCATATGTGGAGCATTAGATCATCCTGTATTAGGTTGCATAAAGAGATATCTGATGCCTTCTTACAATAAATCGACTTTATTCTGCAAAAAATATTAGACTGACATATTTCTTGAGAAAGCTTATTCATTTTGGCAAATTTGAACTGAGAACTGAACTTCAGGAATTGACTTTTTTCAATTTAAACTAGCTAATAGCAAGATAGGCTATATTTGTCATCTAGTGAAAAATCGAGCAATTTACTTTTTCCCAGTTCTCCCATATCTTATTCTATTTCAATTCAATATCAAGTATGTGTTAAATACAGATGGTTTGTTCTCACTCACTACGCATAGCCAACATATTTAAAGAAATGTACTTGTTTAGTGTTGGTTGAAGATGTCCCAGACAAAGTTATATTTGCAAATGTATAGAAAATAGGAGGTTAAACCCTGATTTCAAAGGATGGCTGAAGCTTATGTTTCATCCGAAATAATGCTGCTGTACTGTAACTAATTCCAGAGTTCAATGGGAAAACATTAAACATTTAACAAAATTAATCAATCATTAATTTACTAGAGAAAAGCATACTTAAAATTTAATATGAAACTGTATTAAATGATAACACAGAAATTTCAATAAACCTTTTGCAATGATTTGAATATTTAATTTACTTATAAAACATAATCCTTGGTTTATTCATTTTTCCTTCTCAGAGTGGGCCCACTTTTTAATTAAAACAGTTTTCGGTCATACCATTGCAGGCTTGAGATGACATTTGCGTGAGGTGGCAAAATCTGTTTAACAAGACCTCTTCACTTACATTAAGTATGTAAAATGAATATTGAAAACTGCCTCTGCTGAAAAGGGATAGGAAATATAGCTCTGTGCTACAGTTTCTGGCAAAGCTTCTTCCAGTCCTCATCACAGCCAACAAATATCTGTCAGTTTTCTCGTCTCATTCCTTCTTTTTCTCGGCCTATTCTTCCATGCACCTGTGTTTCTACCCCAACACCATCCAGTAGTCTCAACTTTTCATTCCTATAACAGAGTTATTTCTCTTGCCTGTCTTTTAAGTCTATCAGAACTTTAATGCAACAGAAACACTAATACGCCAAGAATCACTACTTTCACTTTAAAAAAAAATTTTCATCCCTGTTTTTTTCTCTTGAACCTTGTGTAAGGAAACTGCTTCCCTACATTGCCCCTGAATTTGGTTCACCCAACTTTATTTAAATATTCTCCATGGATTACATTTTCCACCGACTTAAATGTCTGTTGTCCTTAATGGACGAGATTCTTCTGACCCCAACTAAGATGACACATTAACAGTGTGGACATGTTAGTCGGTGGCAGCTGTTGAACTCATCATCTACACCATCCTGTGTATGACTGCTACAAGTTTGTAAGTGAGTTTCCCAATTTTTAGATAAGTTAAGCAAACAACTGGTTTCATTAGCCTCTTTTGAGATTGCTCCCCTGCCATTAATGCCCCTCCTATGAACCGAGCTGCTGTTTAGCCCTCTTTGGTTAACTCCATATGTATGCTAGTTTTGTGACAAGGAGACAAGGCGTTCCATGCTTCTAATGAATCTGGAGAAGGACTCACTTCTGCCTCATCCTCACTGATCATTTCAGCTTACATGCAACAAAATGTCAACCTGTGTCATTCTATGACTCTCAATAAACTCTGTGGACCAGTTTCCTTGACTGTTGCATGTAGAGCTATATAAATAGCAAAAATCCTCTTCTGATTTGTAATTTGAGAACTCTTCACTATGATTTTTGTGGCACACTTCTTTGTCTTTTTCAGTTTGGGTGTGTGTTACCACTGTCTGAGGGCCTTGTCTTTTATTTCAGAATGTAACCCGACACTTTCACAATTCCCCCCACCCTTTTTAGGTTAAACATGGCACACTGGTGAGCTTCACAGTTTACTAATCACTATATAGCTTATGGACTTCCATTTATATTGTAATTTGTGTCTTTCTACCATTGCGAATTAGCACTTGATCGTCTTCAGGTAATAGCTGGTGATGGACTGTCTGATCATAATGTGTTTTATTTCTAATATAATTTTTGTAAGCAGCTTCTGTAGCCAACTGGTAAACTCGCTTCAAGCTTGATTTTCAAACCACCACAACAGACACCCCAAAACAAATTACCTCCATCTCAAACATTAGATAACATGGAGAGTATCCAGTAGCATCACATTTGGTGCAGATAGTTGCATGCATCAAATGACATGCCTGCTGACTCAAACTCTGCTTACTTGTGGGATCAAGCGTACCCAACATTGAGCAAAGTGTCTGGTTAAACCTCTTGAGTTTGGCATCCGTTTTCAGGTGGTATGGGATTGTCTGAGACTTATTAATTTATTATTAATTAATTTAACATATTCAGAAGCTTTTTATCTAGCAACTTTCAAAGTCGTGGTCTTGATCTGAGTGAATCCTAGCTAGTAGGCAATCATGCACCAAATACTTTTACCACATTACTTTAGCCACTGTGATAGATTTCTTGTTCTTAGTTGGAATGGCTTGTGCCTAATGTTTAAAATGATCTGTTATTACTAATATATTAGCTGTCCCAGTACTATCAGGCTCCAATGAAAGAAAATCAATGTAGACCAAATTCAGAGGAAGCACTACTGGCTGCACCATAACCCCAATACGTAATGTTAATGCAGATGGAGACTCTACTAGAAGGGGACATTTGCTTGACCTATAAAAACAATTGACTGAGCATTTAACACATTTTTCAATTCTTAGTGGCATAATTAAAAGTCCTGGACCATTCCATATTACTTTTCCAGCCAATTCATATTAGATCTGCTTTTCCTGAAGCAAATGTTTAATATAGGCCTGATAGCACAAAGGAGGAACCTGCTGTGAATGAGCATTACCGCTCACATCACCTTCTTTACATAAATGGCCCAGCTTATGGAAAAAACATGTTTGTTCCAGTAATAATAGTAACCTGGTCAGGACCACAACACTCAGGACTAATCAGTGCAAAAACAAACACATCGGCTTCAGCACCAGTCACTTCTGCTCTAAGCTATAAGTTAATCATAACACATCCTTTGTAGGGATAGCTTAAGTCACTAAACCCCAATATGGTCAATCCACTCACGGGCTGGATGGGTACCTTTGTAAAGTGCTTTCTGTACCAAAAACAATAGTAACTTCCATCCATCCATTATTCAACCCGCTATATCCTAACTACAGGGTCACGGGGGTCTGCTGGAGCCAATCACAGCCATCATAGAGCACAAGGCAAACAAACCCCGGGCAGGGCGCCAGCCCACCGCAGGGCACACACACACACACCCACACACCAAGCACACACTAGGGACAATTTAGAACTTTGTTCTTAAACAATCTTTGCCTTTCAGATACTGTCTTTCACAGTCATCACCAGGAGTCAAGCTCGAACCACACTCTGTCACTGTGGTGGTACCATGAACATTCTCACTAACAACCACTGTATTAGCAGTAACACCTATCAGTAATACAGTATAGGCAGGATCTATTCAATTACAATTACACCTGTTGCACTACAGTGCACACAGTCTGTATTTGTAGTATTGGCCATATTTCAATATACATAAATCATATATTTTATTAGTGCTTTCAGGACTCCCAGCACTATTGATTAATGATATCACAAATAAAAATATATGCAGCCCTTATGCAATCTTTTTATCTATACAATATTCATGGTCTCCTGTTTTGACACAGTATTTTCAACAGTATAAGCTATGAAAACAAACATATGTCATATCACTTCTAAAATACATTATCCCACTGGTGCCTCCATTTGGTAGCACCCTTTCAATTCTTTCTTTGAAAAGGGCCACCATTGTTCTCTCAAAATATTAATGTTTTATCTGAAATTACACTGCTTAACTGGTAACTAATTCCAGATGTGGTAACTAATTCCAGATGCCCATGAGAAAACATTCAACATAAATGCAAAAATGAATAAAAAAAAAGCACAATTTAAAACTATTTACAGTGGTCTTAAACAATAAAACAGAAATTTCAATGGAAGTTAAGAATTAAGAAAGTTCATGGTATAATTAAAAAAAAAAATATAATATATATATATATCAGTCTCAACACACAAAAAGGGTTTGGGGCAGCCACCCGTATATTGTGGCTAACCCTGGCCTCGCAGGTAATTACCTCCGAATTACCACCATCGCATGTGTGTGACACGATTCTGTTAACAAGTTTTATTAAGTTAATCTACAAACATAATTTCAGTCTTTACAAAATCCCACTTTGAAACTGCCAATATGCATTGATTAAGCATAAACAGATTTTTTATCAGTAACTGGTTGGTCTCTGTTTTGTATTGGTAGAGTATTATATTACTCTACTTTCCCCTTTTGTATTATTAATATGTAGCCTTTGTCAGAATGCCTTAAATATCCCAGACTTACCATTATGTATAAGGTACTGTACCATATAACTTCTCCCCACCTTCCCTTCTACATCTATAACCCTAACCCTAAGCCAAACCCAAATTAGGTGTAGTAAAAGACAAACAGGAGTTAAGTTACAATTTAAAAAATGTATTATTGATAATATTCATAAATACCAACAATATGCAACGTACATTTGAATATTGGCAACCATACAACCTGATTAAATGGTGATGTGTAGTTTCAGGTGGCACACAGACTTGTTAGTTACTTAAAATGTCTCTAGTTAAGGCATCATTTGTGGTCAGCTTTCTTCAGAACAGGCCGCATGCCTGTCTCAATATGACTGCCGAGCTGTGCTCTTCATTGTGTTGTCCTTTTCAGTCCATGGTGTGTGATGGTCTTTCATCAGTTTGGTAAGAACGAGAGAGTGAGGTAAAGCAAGCAAATTTACAGGTTTTCTGTCCAACCCCTACAGCCAATAGGGCATTGTGGTACTTAAAGGCTTCTGATACAAGCCAATTCCAAACAGCCATGCTTCAGACCAATGGGGGGATTGAACATCCTAACATCTGCCCTCCAAACCATATGTTAAGGTAAAGCTTGGCAGCTAGGCAGCCTGGCTTTCCTGTGGGGATTGACTGAAAGACTTTAGCAGAGAAATATTGGTCAAACTGGTTTGAGGCACTTCCCCCAACCCCGTCTTAAAATTACAAAGAGACTCCTTCCTAAAAGGGGGGCAGGGGTTCTTAAACCATCAAACCATTGCTGTTATTATCAATAATGTAACACTAATATTACATTGCTTTGTCTAAGTTACAAATAAAGACATACAAAATATTTATCAACTGAATTAGCTTAAGTCAACCAACTTCGGGGGGTTTGTAAGAAATGTAATTTCTTTAGTTCATAAGCTAGACGTACACAATAAACACTTTAACATGGCCTTTTTATAACTTCACTTTAACTTAATACTGATACTCTGTATGTTCAATTCTTCATAATAACTATTCATGGTGGCTCTAAAATCCATACTGACCCCTACTCTCTCTTCTGTTTCTTTTTCCGGTTTCTTTGTGGTGGCAGCCTGCGCCACCACCACCTACTCAAAGCATCATGATGCACCAACATTGATGGACTGAAAGCCAGAAGTCTACGTGACCATCATCATCAGGTCCTTCGATGAAAACGCTAAATACAAAGAGGACTGTTTGACTTATGTTAGGTAGATTGCCCAGAGGGGACTGGGCGGTCTCGTGGTCTGGAACCCCTACAGATTTTATTTTTTCCTCCAGCCTTTGGAGTTTTTTTTTGTTTTTTCTGTCCACCCTGGCCATCGGACCTTACTCTTATTCTATGTTAATTAATGTTGACTTATGTTTATCTTTTATTGTGTCTTCTATTTCTCTATTCATTTTGTAAAGCACTTTGAGCTACATTTTTTTGTATGAATATGTGCTATATAAATAAATGTTGATTGATTGATTGATTGAATAAACACGAAAAGCTGTATCATATATTTGAAATATTAAAATATGTGCTTCACTTTAAGTTTTTAAAGTCTAAATATTCTCAAACGTAATAGAAATTTGTCATTTTAAACTTTTAAGGGTCAATGGAGGGCTAATCCCTAGTAAGTGATCAAAAATCAAAAATAACATCGTTTTTAATAAATAATTAAAAATGATAACACCCTGGTGTTAAGGATCAGTTTATCATTGATTTTTATGGTTGTTTCAGTTGTCCTGCCAACTACTGGCACATCTTTCAGGACTGGTTCCCACTCCACTCCTGAGGCTTCTGTGACAAGTTTGGTGTAATACACCAATAGAATTGGATTAATTGGGACTTTCTTGTACAAATTACTGACGTTATATCAATGTACTCATTACCGTAATCAATAATAACTTGATGTTGTGTGTTTCGCATTCCAAATATATGAAAAAAAGTTGCTTCTGGCAACTTCACTATGTGCTTATTGGAGTTATGCTGATTTATCTGATGAAGTTAGGAAAGAATGCCCACCAGAATGGTTGGTGTGTTCTTTTTAGTATTGTTATGCATATGACTCCTTTGAAGCAAGTATACATACATTTTTCAGCACTAACTAAAGTTTGGTTTGTTTAATACCTGTGGTGAGAGTTAATAAGTTGATTTCTAAAAAATTCTGAGCATGTGTTTAGTTGTTTCTTTCTTGTTACCCTGGTGTATCTACTCACTATTGCATAGCACCTTCTTGAGGTGCCAAGGGGTCAGTACACTTCTAGCAGCTGACAAACTCAATCATGCTTCACTTTCTTGTCTTGTCTGTTTCCTATTTAGTGTGTACTTTTAGCATACTTTTGTTCACAGTGCCAATTTATTATTTGCGTTGTTTCTTCCAGTTCCGCACACTATAATCAGGGAAACAATAAGATAAGAACAAACAAAACACATACATTTAAGATCATTTTTATTTTATAAAGGCAGTGGTTTTGGCACTCTAACACTGTATGAACTTAAAAGACACTCGTAAATATTTTTATAGTAACTGCAGAGTTATTTTTTTCCTGAATTCAGTTGTTAATTTACAAATTACTAGATACAATATTTTTATACAGCATCTTTTACAAAGCACACAACACTATAATGCAAAGCAACAAATTAAGTTGTGTACATTGATGGTTCTATGTTTTTATAATATATTACTCTGAAACATAGTAACTTTTCAATCCAGTCATGTTTTAATGAGAGCATCCATTCATACAAAGACTGCTTTCCATCTTTCTGAGCATACATCAATTATCAAACCTGTGCCCCACCAAATACATTTTTTTTCAGTGTAATGCTACAAGCCAGGCCAAAGTTAGCACACAGGGGCTCTCAGCATTTAGAATTGCTGGGTCAAGCATAGGACAAGATAGAAAAAGACAGCTGGAGGAATGTATAGTCAGCCTAAAGACAGGTGTATACTGTTTTGTCCTCTGTTAAAAATCAGCACAAAATCTTCTTTCCTTGTTTGGAAATGGACTATTTGCTGACGTGGGGGCCTGCACATGAAGGAACCAGTATAAAAGACTTGGACATCAGCCAAATACTTTGTAAGCCGATGGATGGATGGGTGATATTGTCATCTGTCCTGAAAACCCTTCCAGCACAGCAGCAAAAAATGGCAGATTGTATACACTGAGTTCCCACCTGGGTAATTGTCTTGCTATGGCTTCCTTTGTCTGTAATGTCGCGTAAATTGTCAGTAAAGAAAGCTAAGTTATTTTCTCTTATGTGATTTTTACCACTGTATCACTATGGGAGACGTATTGCCTTTTAATATCATATCTACACTGTATATAGTTTTTGGTTACTTAAAACGCCACAATTACAAAAGAACTTATTCCAACTAGGGAGCTATCACCCCCTAAAGGAACACCTCCCCACCACCTTCATACTGGTCAAGATTATAATCACTATTGTCAAACTTTCTCTGCAAGGGTAAAGCAGGTGTCAGTTTAAATAACTTCTAGTTGTTGGGAATGTCAGACTTGCTAGCTGAGTTGCTGATATCGTTGTTGGACCATGTCAGTTTACAGAACTGAAAATCACTTACTGTTACATTTAGTGACAGCGTCTCAGCCTTCCTGTACAGTTCTGCCCACTACTTTTTGTAACAGTCAAAATCTTGCTGGCTGTTGAAGCCAGCACTATACGAAGGGTTGACAGGTACAGTAAGTTCAGCTCAATGGTTGTCAGCTCTCATGCACACAACCTGCCAGTATGACTAATGATTTTGTCTAAGTGGGTTGTGAACTAGTTGGGATGAGTCACTGGGCATAGTACATTACGTGGATGACTTTACAGGAGCGTGCCACCAGTTGCTTCTGACCTGGTAAGATTATGCAATTGAAGACTACTGCCGAAAAACACTGGAAATTGTGCATATTGTGACATGGCCTTAAGACGCCCTGTCTTTAATGAATAACTTTAATACAGGATTGCTGTTCTGGGGGTATCTCTGTCCCTAATTTAGAAGTTTGTCACCTTGCCTTCACTATTCACTTAATACATATATGGTTTTCCCCACCATCAGTTCCAGCTTTGTGGTTTCGTTATGAAAAAAAGAGCAGTTCAGCCATGACTCCTACACATGCTCCCATTCACCTGAGTTAATCATAAATACCCTTTTCCTTCTATGAAATCACTTATTTCTGCTGTTTTACACACTTAGAGACTGGCCTCTGAAACTTTAGGTTCATGCCCAGAAGTGTTAAGGAAATTGTCATATTTTCTAAAACAGTGCCTTGTAAAATGGCAGATGGCACACTTCTTACCTAGAATGGATGCATCAAGGTTCCTCATGTTTCATGCTTCTACTTTTTGTTTCTTTAAATTTCAGATAATCTCTCAAATCATGTGGAGTCCAGATGTCTCTTAATCTCCCTCAAAACCTTCTTGTAGCTTTTTTAATAATCTTTCTCATCCTTTATAAATTTGTTGCCTTTAAACTCTATTTGACCATGTAACACACCTAATGTCGCTAGAGTCGGAGCAGTAATCTATATATAGTATTATAACGTTCTGCTGTAATGAGAATATCATGGGCCACCACTTGGTTTTCAAGTTACCGACACGTGCATATAGAAGAGGCGGCTATGCAGTGTCCGCAACGGACGTGGCCATCTGCCGTGCATAAGATACCATATTGGCGTTGGCGGGCGAAGGAGCCACCGATTCTTTCTGAGCCACCGATTCTTTCTGTGTCCAGGGCTGCCACAAGCCTAGAGCCGCCCCTGCTAGGCTACACTACTGGCTGGGCTGCTGAGACTGGCCACTGGGCAGAACTGACCATCACGAGTGGTAATGGCTCACATATTTTCACTTTTTTGCTCTAGTTTTAAGTAATTGTGTGCTAGTATTGTAACGAACAGTTAGTGCAGACTACAGCTGAAGATCGGAAGTGGACGCGAGAAGTTGGTGAGTTGTTTATTAACATATTTTTGTGATTTTGAGTTTGTAAAATTAGTGTAGGTCAGGTGGATTTTTGCATATTGTCTTATTTTACAATATAAACTTTGAAGTAAACTTAGTAAAGTAAAAATTTGATTTTTGGAGGATTTGTTTTCCAACTTGAATTACTGAGTAATGAATTCAGTGAGCATTTTCGTGATTTCAGTTCACATGAACAGGACTTTGCGCTGTTCTCTTACAACGATGGGAATGTGCCTGAGAATATCCAAATGGAGCTTATTGAACTGCAGTCAGATTGTATTCTGAAGGCAAAATACAACGAAGTTGGTGTGCCAGGCTTCTATGCTTACCTGCCACCCTCGTATGTGCAGTTCCATAAGTTGGCATTGAGAGTACTGTCTATGTTCGGAAGCACTTACCTTTGTGAGCAATTGTTTTCGTTAATGAAAGCTACCAAAACCCCACATCGCTCAAGACTTACTGCCAAGCACCTTTCATCCCTCATAAAAGTTTCAGCTGCACAAGATTTAAAGCCTTTTTTTTTATTGACAAACTGGTTACTAACAAGAGATGCCAAGTGTCGGGACAAAAGAAATAGATCTCACACTGTAAGACTCCTATATAAGCAATGAATATAATACTGTATAATGAATATGATATAATAATATAAGGACCTAGCTAAGAGGCTAAGACTCTAATTGTACGCTGTTGTACGGAGAATGTATGGAAATAAATTGCTTTTCTTTAAACTTTAAGTGTTACATTTTTCAAAGTTTTCAGTATTGGAAAGAAAGCTACAGTAACTTTGTATAATAGTATAATAGTATTTGTTACAGTGCGATCTGCTGACGCACATATGGCAGTCGAAGCGGCCCACCAATGGTTTGAGTTTGACATGCCTGCTGTAGACATGGGTCTTTTCTCTGCCCTTTTCTGTACTCTCTGTATCCCAAAAGTTTCAGGACTTTTTATTCATATGTTCTGAAAATGTTCATCAGGATCTCATTTCTGTTGGTCCACAGCCTCATGTTTGTCCACTTTTTTTACTTTTGACTGTCTACTTTACTCCTCTCTTCCATCCATCCATCATCCAACCCGCTAAATCCTAACACAGGGTCACGGGGGTCTGCTGGAGCCAATCCCAGCCAGCATAGGGCGCAAGGCAGGAACAAAACCTGGGCAGGGTGCCAGCCCACTGCAGGGCACATACACACACCCACCACACACTAGGGACAATTTAGGATCGCCAGTGCACCTAACCTGCATGTCTTTGGACTGTGGGAGGAAACTGGAGCACCCAGAGGAAACCCATGCAGACACGGGGAGAACATGCAAACTCCATGCTGGGAGGATCCAGGAAGTGAATCCAGCTCTCCTAACTGCGAGGCAGCAGCGCTACCACTGCGCCACAGTACCGCCCCTCCTTCTCCTCCTCTGTTACATTTTTTGTAACATGATTGCAGCAAACCTAATCCTTTCCCTTTCTTTAACGCGATGGAAGTTTATAGTTTTATAAGCTTAATGTTCCTGAATATTGAGCAATGAAAATCAAACAAACCTTATCTTCAAATATCAGTACTTGACAGGTGATTATTAATAATATTTGGTAATGGATTTCATCCAAGCAAATATAATACTCTTAACACCCTTTCCTCATATCCCGTATGATATATTTTCCTTATTATTAAATGGCAATGACAAAAGCCTTATTTGCTTTGATAGAGCAGTGGGACTTTCTCACTTTTAAAAATACCTTGTGGTTTAATTTAATAACCTCAGGTTTAGTTTAATTCCTGTATACTGTGTGTTATACATGCATATATACATTTTATTAGATCTTCAAAATCTTTTAATAAAGGATTTTGTATCTGTTGTTTGGTTATTTGTGGTTGTGTCTGCATTTGTGTGGAAAATAATGATGAAAACAAGTCAGAATTTCTCAGAAGTAGGGAAATATTACCATCTTTTTTTAAAATCATGTTACCATTTAATGAGCTTCCTCTGGTTTCCTTTTCTTACAGCCTCTATCTACAAGCTTTCCATCTTTGGTAGAAGGTCAGCTATGTTGCTTTTTAAGAGTTATAGTTAGCAAGTACTATGGACAGTCGAGAAACCTCCTTCTACTCCATATGTCAGACTAAGATGGAGGGAGAAGTAATCAGACGGGACTATTCTACCACTCAAGAGACGGTTCTGGGGCTGAGCAAAGGGAACTAAAGACAACTGCTTGTTTTGCCATTCGCTGTGGTCCAAAACAGTTTACATCTTATCTCACTGGTTTGACATACTACGTCTTTTTATATATTCATTGTGTAGCAGTGGCATTATAAAATGTTTATGTGATTAATATAAGAATGATATTACCTAATAAGGTACATATTGTTTATTGTGGTTCATACAGGTAAGCCTTTCAGTTTTCTAATAATACTTTTTGCAGTACAGAGTTAAAAAGAGTCTGATAAACATTTATACTAATATAATATTGAGTAAGTAGACAAGTTGCAGAATACCTGTGAGTTTAAACAGAAAAAAATATTGAACAAAAGTGACCCTTGATTTAGTAAACTGTGTCCCCACCATCATATATTGTTTTAGTAAGCTTTTAGCATACGTTAAGTTACTTCTAATTGGGTCAGCTTTTCAAAGATTAGTAATAGCCTAGTTCTATCTAACATCATCTTTTCATACTTGTGCCATAATTAAAGTCTTACTTCATTATCACACAGTACGTGAGAGAGTATAGACATATGGAATAAGTTACCAAATAACATGTTAGACTGTGGTACTTTAGTACTCTGTCATTTTGGAGAAATTTGGTAAATAGAAATGATAAGCACGTACTTATCAAAATAGCTGTAATGTCAAGTTTTAAATCAGGAGCACTTTCCACAAAAGCACGCAATTCATTTGTATCGATTTCAGTTTAACAAGTCTACAGACTAAAGAGACATGACTGTGGCAATATAATCACTTATATATTCACCTAGCTTTCATTCTTTTATGAAAGGAAAACATATATGACAGGAGCGAGAAGAAAAAACTGTATCATAATATGTGAGTTGCCAGTATACTGCTGTTTCCGATGGGAGTGTTAGCTCCTTGGAAATATGTTCTTTTATATTGCGGCGTTTTAATAAACCTTTATTTAAATAATTATAAATTATAATGGCGATATCCCTCTTTTCAGTGATAGGCGGCGACAAAATCACAGAAAAGACAGAATATACTTAGCTTGTTTAATGCGGCTTACGTTGCTGTACAGACAGGAGAAACAAGTCAGCTTCATTTCACAGAAGAGTTCTTTTCAGGGATTCGGTCGTGCAGAAACTGCTTTTTTTGTCACAGCGGAGGTAGCTTTTGGACCTAGAGCTTTCGTCCACTCAGTTTCTCAAAGTTGGCAAGGCTCCAGCTTCTTTTATATTGTTTTCTACACGACCAAGCTCCCATTACATTTCCAAACAAGGCAGACAATTTCGTGCTGAACTTCAAACAGTCGGTTCAAATGACACTAAGTCCTTTTTAGGGTTTACAACACAGCCTTCCAGATGTCCCTGTCTGTCTTTATGCTTTGCTTGGCCCAGCAATTCTGAATGCTGACACTCTATGCTAAATCTGGCTCAGCTCTTTATGGCATGTTACAAAGAAAAAGAATGAAAAATTTATATAAAAAGATCTAAAACAGATACAGTGACACAATTCTTAATATTATAACAAACTTATTATAGCAAACCACCCTTTGTCACTGGATCTGTGAGAAAACAATCCCTGAGGATCTTATTCACAAAGCAAAAGGTACTCAGTCCTCCTTTACAATGTAAACAGCTCCTCAAGAATGCTTGTAAAGACGTGGGGTGTAGTGCCGATCTAGCTCCTGCTTCACTCGTCTAATATGCAAATGTAAATTAAATATTTGTAATAGTAAAAATGATAATAATAATAATTAACAGTACAATTGGATGAACAAGTGCATTTAAAATAGTGTTACTAGATGGTTACCAGTGATGAATAGATATCTCTTCAATTTCTTCTGCAGAGGTAATTACTTTCGTTTCGTCAGTTTTCAATCTTACTAATAGGTCTCTTGCTTTTTGTAACGTTAAATTAAAAAGATGTTCATATTGTTTAGCATTCTCAAAAATCGCTTATATTTAGGTAATACTATGTCATAGGCAAATTGTAAATTCAGGAATGGGTTAGCTTCTGCTTCCCAATGTATATCCTCCCATGTAGTTAACATGTAGGTTCTTCCATAATAGTCATCTCGTATATTACTCACATTGGTGCGACAGGACACCCCTTGTCCTTGTAGTGGGTACCATCACTCCAAGTGATGATATTTATTGTCACTGCACATGCAGAAGTGGTATCAGTTTGAAACACTTCAGTGGAATTTACTACTATTTGGCGCCAATAACAGTCTCCAGCTAAAGGATGCAAACAGGGGTGTGGCAATGTACCCACCCTTTGACATACGAACCCTTCTTGCCAGTTATAACAAAAGGCAGGTTCAACAGTATTATTATTCAGATCTATCCATTGTCTATCTACTATGGGTGCCCACCATGTTCCTCCTAGTAAAACAGGTAAGACATGAAATGGACACCATATATTGTCCTCTTCAGCAGTGGTTGCTACCTGAAATACAGCTTGGCATATTGATTACTTACACATGAAGGACTTTGGCTGCAACCACCAGTCTGATGGTAATTTTAATTCTTTTCTCCAATGTTGGGGGTTTTTGAATCCCCAATCTGTCTTAAAATTTAAATACTGCTGTATAGCAATAATCTGTTTTAAATAGCAAGCTGATTCTTCATCTATGGCCCATTGGCTTTGCAAACCAGTCCATAAGGACTCATTTAACCACCCATGGTGAGTTTTCCGTAAAAGCAACTCTTGTATATGCCTGTCTGCCAACTCTGGCCCCCAATGAGCCAAAGTTTGCAAACTATTGGCTTGTTTTACACCAATAGATGATATTTTGTTATACATTGCTGCTATATCAGCAGTATTAAGAGACCCTAAACCTAAACCTCCTACTCCTAAACCAGTTCCTATAGCTCCCCACATGTCTCGCTTTGGCCTTCGTTTTATTTCTACCTTATGAGGAGGACATAAGGATTGTATGTTTTGACAATTATATGTTGCACCTGTACTGCGTGGTACTATATGTTCCCCTCTTGGAAACTCGTAACGTTTTATATCAAACCCACTAACATTAATGTTGAGTGCTACAGTAATTATTTTATGCGCTATCCTAGCTTTTTTACAACCTTTCATTTGTCTAAGTAATGTTGCATCAAATGGATAACCATTCCGTCTCCTAGTCTTATGAATTTCCCATAACATTACTGGTACCTTTACATTTGTTGTTGCTTCCTGTTTAAACACATATAATATTACATCATTCTCGGGTGTTGATATTGCAGTCAGCTGTTGCCCCCCTTCAATTGTCCAACATGATAGTCCATTAGAATCTGGTTTACAGTTCCTCATAGCCAACCAGACAGATACGTTATTATGCACAGTCACCGTTATTGCAGTGTCTTCATAAGTCATCACAGGTAAAGGTAACAAGTCAAGATATTCCAGTTTCATGGAAAATGGAGCCGTAGATGTCTTGTCTCGTAACTGCCAGGTACAGTTCTTGGTAAGTGTGAAGTTCAAAGTCACATACTTTTCCATTCTTGGCGTATCAGCAGCCCAAAAGACTTTATTATAGGGGGTGCATCGACTCCATCCGGTCCATAAACCATCTGTCCCAATTATTCCACAAGTAAGAATAATCTGTGTAAGGGAAAGCAGAGGGGTGACTGACAGCCTGTGAAAAGAACCATTCTAGTGTCTCCTGGCCCTGCAGCTATTATTTCTCCTGCCCTAGGCTTTTGCCCTGGAGTTAAAACCCATACCTTCCCTCCAATTTCTCCTTTAAACTGTTCAATACTGACTACAACAGGTGGGACTTTTTCTATGTGCAATTTCCATATGGTCTGTCCTTCAGCTATGTTTATGTCTTTACTGCCTTGATTTTCCAATACTAAATACCATTCATTTAAACAGATATCTAATGTCTCTGTTAAGCATGCATCTGTTACAAGCATTTCAACATATATTCTAACCTCCCATTCCTTTGGCCCCTGACCTGTTATTCCAAAGTTTAGTCTTTCTGAGGAGTTTAACTTAATTTTAAGTGATTTAGGTGCCCTAACCAATAACCCTGTGAGAGTTAATTCATTGTTTGCCAGTGAACTAATTGTTGTCAGGCGGAAGGCACACACAGGTGGCTCTCCTCTGACATTTTGATGTCTCATAAAAGGTGTGGACCCAGCCAATGGACGATTATTGAGATTAAATAAAGCTTGCTTTAAAACTTTAGTCCAGCCTTTAATGATTGTGCCCAGTTAGTTTTTTAACTTGTTCTTTCAACAGGCCATTCATTCTCTCAATAAGTCCTGCTGCCTGTGGGTGATAAGGGATATGCAGAGTCCACTGAATGCCAGCTCCTTGAGCCCACTCTTGTACATCTCTTCCAGCAAAGTGGCTTCCTTGATCACTTTGGATTTCTTCGGGCACTCCATATGCTTGGATTAAATGGCTCAGTCCATTAAGTGTAGCTTTCTGGTCAGCTCTTGTTGATGGATAAGCTTGTAACAGTCCAGAATAAGTATCTACTGCAGTTAAAGCATATAATAGTTTATTTTCTGGTGGCAGTGGCCCAATGTAATCCACCTGCCAAATTTGTCCTGGTCCCATTCCTCTCTTCGGTTTACCAGTTGCCTTCTTCTGTAGGGGCCATTGTTTTACTTCTGTACATGTATAGCAATTGTTCACTATCTGTTTAACAATATCAGTAGTGACTCTTAAACATCGCTGATGACACCATTGATATGTTTTTTCTGCTCCCATGTGTCCTGAAGTTTCATGAGCCCACCTTGCTAATGATATTAAGGAAGGCTCTATTACATTTACTTCAGCATAGTTGCACAGGTCATCATTCTCTGTATAGGCTTCTTCCAGGTTGATTTCTCGAACAGCAGCTATTAGATCAGCTTGTTGACTATAAAGCATCTCAAAGGATATCAGAGGGGCATAGGCATCTACATGACCAATGAGAGTCTCGCCTCTCGTGCCCATTGTCCAAAGCTGCTCCCACAGTTCTGTACCACCCCAGAGTTCCCTTCCATGAATAGTCCAAGCAGCCCTTCTCCACATTGTGATCCACACTGTTAGTCCTTGAAAACTGCCCAGCTATCAGTATAAACAACAATAGGGAAGCTTTGATTTTCTGTTAATGCCATAGCGACGGCAATAAGTTCAGCCCATTGGCTTGATTTACCTTCCCCCTGTTGCTTCAGGAATGGTCTCAGTGTGAGGTTGATAAGCCACTGCTCTCCAAAGCCTTTTTCCTCCTTCCGCAGTTGCTGACCCGTCTGTGAACCAGCTGTTCTCCTGTTGCGCTGGTGTCAAAAGATCGTATGCTGGTGCTTCTTTAAAGGGCAACTCCACTACAGGCAGAACAGGTGGTATGTCCTCTGGATCCTCATAAATCACAGCTCGTGTCTTTGCCTTCAAAGTGTGCTCTTGCTTGCAAATACCATTTCCACTTGCATAAAGTTTGATTTTGGGCAGCGCCTGCTCTCGCTCCCAGGCCATTATCTCTAACCCACCCAGCAATGGGCAAGTGACTACGTAGCTTTACCGGAGCAGGACCTGTCTGTCTCTCAGTGTGCAAAAAGAGCCCAGTATGCTGTAAGAAGCTGCTTTTCAAGTGGTGTATATTTAGTCTGTGAATCTGTCAGCTGTTGACTCCAAAAACCGATTGGAACACGTTTATTGCCATGCTTTTGCCATAAGCTCCACGTAGCAATATTATTCTGTTCTGTGGCTTCCAGTTCAAAAGGCAAATTAGCTTTTAAAGGTCCCAGTCCTTGGTGTTGGACTAAAGCTTCTTTAGCTGCCTCAAAAGCAACTTGTTGTTTTTCTGTCCATTCAAACTGTGCCTTTTTCTTGACAACATCATGTATAGGTCTTAAAATTAGTCCCAAATGTGGCACAAAAGCTCTCCAAAAGCCCATTAAGCCCACAAAAGATTGAGCTTCTTTTTTGTTAGTTGGTGCCTTTAATTTATACAAAGAGTCAATTACTTTTTGGGGCACTCATTGTTCTGGTCCAAACCACATCATGCCCAGAAATTTAACTTCTCTGGTGGGTTCTTGGATTTTGTCTTTATTTATAGCCCATCCTCTACTCTCCATGTGGGATATTAAAACTGGCAATGCATTTGTTACTGATGCTTCATCCCCAGTTAACATTATATCATCCACATAATGGAAACATCGTACCTTTTCTAAATCTGGGCAAGTAGCCAGATCTCTTGCTACAAGTCCATGGCACGACGTAGGGCTGTGTAGGTATCCCTGTGGCAGTACTTGAAAGGTGTACTGTCTGTCCTTCCATGTAAATGCAAACTGATCTTGACTTTGGGTTGCAATTGGAATAGAGAAAAAAAAACATTAGCCAGGTCAATAACAGCATGCCACTCTACTGCATTAGCCATGATGTCTTCTATGATGGTAACAATATCAGGAACTGCAGCAGTCAATTGCAGTGCTTTAGCATTTAGACCTCTTTAATCGATTGTCATTCTCCATGAACCATCTGGTTTTCTGACTGTCCACACAGGAGAATTGAAAGGGCTAACTGCAGGTTGAATAATTCTTACCCGCAATAACTCTTCCACTGTTTCTCCTATTTCTTGCAAACCTCCTGGCAAACGATACTGTTTTAAATTTACAGGTTTGTCAGGGACTGGAATTTCTAAAGGGGTCCATTTTGCCTTTCCTCTTACTATTGCTTTCACTACTCTACACATGACATTACGAATCCCAAAAGAAAATGTTCCCCATTCTGTTTGGAATGACTTTCCTGTAAGAATATCTATCCCCAGAATATATTCAGGCAATTCTGAAATAAGCACCTTAGCTCGGATTCGTGGTGATAGAGCCTAAATGTATGATCTCTGTACCTGTCAATTGACAACTATCACCCCCTTCATCCCACATTCGTAATATCCACTGCATCAAGCTCTCGCTTGGTTTCTGTCTATATTGTTTACCAAGTTCCAGAAACTCTGCTTGTGTAAAATCGCGGACGGTTCGCGTTACCCTGTGCTGTCCACCTGGGTGCCCCTTGGCTTTATTTTGCACGACTGGTCTCGCATCGATAATTGTACACTTGTCATTATTATACATTCGCGCATTGACGTCCCCATTGTCCTCCTCCCAGATATTGTCATCACTATCTGAGTTATGTATACTGCCATCCCATGTTTCTGGGTTCCAATTGCCTTGCATTATGGCTCATATTTTAAAAAAGGAAACGGGGTGTGTTTTGCCTTTTTCACAGCGTTTAGCATGCACTAAATGGACAGCTAGCGTAGTACATTTAGTTTCCCATTTGTTCGCCTGAGACGTCGCATTTTCCATACATTCCCGAGTAATAAGTTGCTTTTCTTGTAAGTTTTCTATTTCTTGTTTGAGTTCCCCACACTCTATAATCATATTCTGCAGTTATGATCCAACTCACGTACTGCAGTTAATAAATGCCAGCCAATTTCCCAGCTACTTGTTGTTCCTTTTTTCCCCTGCGTTCTAGCTTGAGTGCCAATACCGCCTGTTGAACATTTGAAGGAGTAACATCTCCCTCTAACTCAGGCCATGCAATTGGGGCTGTATAAGTATTAAATAATTCAGCCACGGGTGTCCATGACAGTGTGCGCGAGCACCCAGGCAGGCTGAAACCACCTTTGCCAGCATTTTGCGAAGCATATGTTATAAATATATTATTTGTCATAAAATTATGATTTATGAATATTAATATTGGTTATTAATATAGCCACAATCCTGCCGACTACACCAGAATGTTTCCGATGAGAGTGTTAGCTCAAGTTAGCTATAAATTTACAAGTAACTTAATACCGAGTGTGATGTTAATGCAAATTATAAAAATATCTCTAGCAGGATGGGTGTCAAATGTTTGGTAACCACAAAACCGTTTACAATACAAAGGCTTCAAATGTTTTAATACTTCATAATGGTTTGTTCTCCCTGGCAAAACTTTGTAAAGTGCAGATCTTAGGAAACCTTTCCTTTCATTTCATTCCAATTGTGCACGTAACCCCTGAGTTTCTAAACATGACGTCACAATGCATGTCACCTCAGTGTTTCGAAATTTCATTCACTGTTTGAATGGCAAATAACATCATCAGGTTCTGAAATGTGCTTCATGCTTCATTTTAGCTGCACAAGTCAGCTAAGTGATTTGAAAACACGTTTATTGAGCTTCGTTTGAACTGTATGTTACCCTACACTAAGAAGGAGGAGGAGACAGTGCGGCCAAGATGGTGCCTGGTCTGCAGTACGATGCAATTTGCTCTTTCACTTTATGTGTGGATCTTGGTTTCTTAAGTCCTACTCTGATGTAAAATTGCCTAATTTTATAAGACATTAATGCAATGACTTTGTTTATGATAATTGTGAGGACCCACTTTTAGTTGACTTTGCAATATTATTTTAGTTTGAGTTGTGTATATGACATACTACCTAAATTACAAGTTCTTCTGCACATTATAAAAGACGGCATAGACGAGGATTCTTTTTGTGTAACCACTGGGTACACACTAACCTAAATGTACATAATTATACAAAAAATTTGAACGCAGAGTTACAGGCATTCCCTGATATTCCAGGTAAATACCCAGAATTGAAAAAGACTTTAACTGGTGCCTCTGACATGGTGCCCAGCAGAGTTGTATTTGCTACAACTAATAGACTTAGCAAGGTGCAAAAGGAATTGTTTTTAAAATTACAGTCACATTAATTTTAAAGATAGTATGACTTCTATTCTTAATCTTAATTGCTTGTTTGAGAACATATATCAGACAACAGTGGTTGAAAATGTAACCTCTCTTCAGGCAAAGGTCACTGCAATTAAAAGAGAAAATAAATCTCTAAAGGAGAAATTCAGTGAATCTGATGACTATACATGTACATGGAACCACTTGGCAGATATACCTGAGCAAAAAGGGGACAATCTGAAACATACAGTTATTGATTTCTTCCAGAAAGCTTCAGCACATATTGCAGACAAACTAAGGAAAACTGTGGGCCAGGAACAATCTTTGGAAAGCCCATCACAGGGTGGACACACACACATACATCAGGAGACTTAGTACTGCCAGTTCACCTAACCCGTCTTTGGAAAATAGTAGGAAACAAGAGCAAACTCATGTCGACCAACATGTAAGTTCCATGCAGGATACAACTCCCAGTCTCCTTACTACAAGGCAGCAGTGCTACAATTGTGTAACCACACACCTAATTCTTTGATTAACATTTACATTAACTGTGGCTTTAAACATTGAGGAAAAATACCCTTGATTTGAGACTTCTTTTAGTAACATTGTGCTCCTGTGGGGGGAACCAGGCCACCCTGGCCACTCCTTAAACTCCACCAAATGTCAGTAATACCACAAGTTCACATTCAGTGAGTGTTCTGTGTTCTCCCATGGTTTGAAAATAATGATGTTAGTCAGGAACATGACCACATTTATATGGTGATTAGGTCATGATTTTACAAAAAATATTTTTTTAAGCCATACATGGTTACTGGTGGAAGGGTATGAGGCATGACTAAAAGAGCTTGCATGAGTGCATAAGTTCATTTGAGATTCCTCAATGAATGTAGCATGTTACATGGCATATATACTGTTTCATAAGTCTCATTTTTTTGCTTTTTACGTGTATGCTGTTTTTAATTTTCTAGTGTAAGCAAAAATTTAGTATGGAATCTCTACGTGAGGATCCAGGTTTCTAACCTGTAAGTTTTAATTTCAAAGTTTTGGAGGCTACAATTGATTTTAGTATTTATTGCATTGTACTTATTTGCTGCTTTTATTCTAGATTTAATTTTGCTGCCCAATCCATTTTTCTCCGTAATAATAAGATCCTAGGTACTTACATTTGTTAACGTTTAGGAATTTTTAATTTACAATTTTAACATTTCTGATATTGTCTGGTCTTCTTAAATTTCCAGATGTGATTATATATTTTGTTTTCTCCTCCTTACTTTCCAGCACATTATTTTTTGACTCACTTAAGAATTCCTGTGTTCTAGCTACAAGCTTCATTTCATCTGTATATGCTAGGACTTGTAGGATTCTACTATATATTGTCCCATCTTCTTTAATCCTAAATTTCGTCATTACTTTTTCTAGACATAAGTTAAATTAAATGCATGACCGGAAATATCCATGTCTCAGCCCCACTTTTACTATAAATGCTCTTGATGTTTTTCTTTCACTATTGCTTTACTTTCTCTATGTGTGAGTGACATCTACAGTAGCCTTATCAGTTTACTTGGTATTTCAAATTCCTGTAACACTCTATAACATTTCTCTATTTACTCAGCTTATAGTCAATAAACAGGTGATGTAGATTTTTATTACATTCATCACATATAATATCACTAATACAGAGTCACTTATGTGCTTATCAACATTTGTGTGTAATCTTAAAATTTTTCAGGATGCTGCCTGAGTTCTTCATAGAGAGTCCAGAATTGTCCTCTCAGCTCCCTTTGCTGCAAAATGGGGTGAACCTAATATCAGTGCTCACAACACTGAGGACACCTCTACAGTACTGTGATTGTCAGCATCAAAAGTACTTAACTCATTCTTGAGATACAACAACCTCACAACATTAGAACATCTCACAACCCTCAAAATGATGACAGAAAATGTCATTGCATACAAAATTCTTGAGAAATGCTAGAAAAATAAAAAAAAATTCCTAAACAAATTTTCAAAATGACATTAAAATTCTTGAATAATGCCAAACAAGTGGTGAAAATTTACAACACTGAAGTGTGAATTGTCATTAAGGCTTAAATTTGTGTTACTGTCAAAATATATAAAACAATCCATTTATTTTGAATAAGACTTTAGAACTGATACTATTGAGACCTATTGTTTTTAGAGAAACAAAAGGAAAATGGTAATGAATGAGGGAAGCACATATAATAACTGAAGCCCTTAATGATTTCAGCTCCTGCAAGTAATTAACAACATGGGCATTTCTAGTCTGCTTTATTTAACAAGTCTTGAATAATTTACACAAATCCCTCCTGTGTGATTCATCTCTTATATATTCATACACTACATTGTTGCTCTTTGTTTTGTTATATCCTTTGATTGTGAAACATTCTTGAAAGCATTTCAGTTACTGTAAGTAACCTGATATTTCTAAAGTTTTCTATGCCAAATTTTATTTTTAAAAAAGTGCAGTTAAATTACAACATTCTGTTTACTTTTTAAACTGCATTTGACCTGATATAGAAAAGTAAGATCACATATGATTATAGACTAAAGGGACGGTGAGGTTATAGAATATAAAAACAATAGACTGGAGACAGCTATTAAGTAGATAGCATTGCTCTTTTACGTACAGTAAAAGTTATTTTAATTAATGGTTACAAAGCCATCTTGGCACTCTAGTGTGTTCATTTTTGACTTCTTAGTCCACTGAGTATCTGTCCAAGGCTAGTGATGATTGCTGATGAGAGGAGAAGGAAGCTGATTAGATGCTTTAACATTCCTCAGCATTTGACTAGCAAATGCAGATACAGGGAATGTTTTGGATGAAAAGAGAATATTGACAACATATATACAGTAAATATTATAAAATGATATATTGATGCTAACCCATATAAATTTAAACAGACGAAAGTGGCAACTTAAGATATACTGATTAATATTTTGATTTGAACTTTCCAAAAATATTAGTTTAAAGGTATTCAAATGCTGCCTAAAAATTCTGACTTATTAAAGCACATCTTTATGACTCATTTTGCACAAATTGTTAGGATGGAAGGAGGAAGGTATGTATATTTTACACAGATTATAGGAGATATTGTTGTTGAGGGTAAGACAAGAGTCAAGATGAAATTTTGAGGTGCCAACCGGGCCACCCTGTTTACTAAAAATTTTAAGTTTCTTTGAATTAAGAGGTGCATGATGGTGTGACAAGAATACAAAAGCAGAGTATAGCCTTAAGCTGCAGTTAAATGGCTCTAGAGAGTGGTCAGGCTTCAGGGTCAAAGCACTGTAGCACAGGTGAGACACCTTCTTCTGGGAGCACCTTGCTCTTATAGCTTATGGACCAGAAGTATCAGGGTCAGTTGTCCTCAACGAGTGCTTTCTCAGTCTAGGAATTGTAGTACTTACCTCTGACGAGCCAGGAAGGTGACCCTCTGATGTGCAGGCATGGCAATATTTATCGCCACAGAAAAATCAACAAGGTTAAATGAACTATTTTAGTATTAGAGTAACTCTTATAATGTATATAAAATTTCTGTAGTGTTTTCTTATAAGCGTTTTAATTTTTAACATAATATTAGCAATTCTGCTGTATGTAGCTGTGACTAAGACTGAAATTGCTTAAGAAAAAAGTCTTAATGGATAATTATTTTTCAAAATCCCAGAAATGATTCATTTTAAACTTATACTGTTTTACACTGTCCTACTTTTTGAATCATGTCTTTTCACTCCACTTACGCCATCAATAACATTGTATGCTTACAGTGTTGGCTTGTTTGTCTGATGTCTGAAACAAATTTCCTTAGTAACTTTTTATTAACTAGAAAAAAGCAATAAACACAGATTTCTTATGATTGCTTCTTATAACCTATGCATAGTACAAAAATCTAATGCATCATGTTACAATGTTAAATTTAATATTATAAAATAAAAATATTTAAAATAAATATGAAGAGTATATTTACAAAGAATTCGTAATGCTTAATGTATAGCCTAACTTCAAATATTAAAAGACATTAATTTTGTAGCTTACTTCACCAAAATTGTTAGCTAAAGAAAGCCCTTAGTCTAAAAATATCAAACTATTAAGAAAATACCTGTATTACTTGAATAATCAAAGCAAATATTTTACGTAATTTAAAATCTTTGCAAAAGGATAAAAAATGCAAATAAAATAATATATTGTTGAGAATTCAAAAATACTAGAGCACAAAAATATAACTGTAAATAACACTGAAGAGATGAAGTACTGTGTATTTAACATACATTTCATTTAAGCTCTCCCAATCACAACACAAAACCTTATTTCCATTTTTTTGTGTCTTCAGATTGATAGACAGAACATGAGAAATGTTAAAAATGCATGATATGTGCGTGCTTTCAAATTCATTCAATAAATAATCACATACAGTACAGTGTGTAAGGTAATGCTAATAATTTAAATTAAGAGTGTGATAACATTTTGCTCTAATTAATTCTCTCATAGTTTCATAAAATAAAAGACTTGCATTCAGTTGTTGCACCAAATCAGACCACACAATGGCATAATCTTTTGCTTTTGTGAAATGAATGAACTAATCTCAGATTTGAGCCTGAACCCTTACCATCAGCTTAAACAAAATAACAATGGAGTGGCCCAGTGAAGCAATTTAGAGCATTGCCACCTCATTGCTCCTGGACCCTGATTAGGTTCTTAGCTAAGAAGCCATCTGCCTGAAGGCTCCATGCACTCCCCTTGTTTCTTGAATGTTTCCCAACACAAGCCGTTAACTTAACTGATCAGCTTAAGCAGGCCTTGTATATGTCCGATATCTGTGATCAACAGGCATCCCACTTAAGGTTTATTACTGCCTTACAAACTAAGCTGCTAGAATAGGTTCTAGCTCCATGTAATCCTGTACTGTAAATAATTTAGCAATATTCTCAATGCCTTCCTTTGAACATATTGCAACTGTTCTTTTTATTTCCTTTTTATGAAATTACATTGTATATTTTTCCTTTTTTTACAGGATAACAGGCTATGGAAGCTAATAACTCACAAATCAGTAACAGCATAAAACAATTTAGGGTAACATTTACACAGTTAACAGTCTGTGTTTCTCTTTATATCAACTTTGTCATGCTTTTCACCTTTTTCAGAAAAGATTCTTTTCGGGAGGACACCCGCTATATTTTATTTGTCCATATGCTTTTTGTGGACACATTTCAGCTTATTTTCATGGACATGTCACAAGTTTTCATCTATTTCTCCATTCTTATGCCTGCGGGGTCCTGCATTGTTATTTCTATGCTGCTGGGGACACTTTCATATAATACACCTTTAACCCTCACTGCAATGTGTCTGGAGCGCTATGTGGCCATATGCATGCCACTGAGACATGGACAGATTTGTACAGTCAAGAGGACCCTAAATGTTATTCTCATCATTTGGCTAATTGGTTCGATTCCTAGTTTCAGAGATTTTATTATTGTTGTAGCAACAGAGGTCAAAACATTTTATTTTGAAAGAAACCTCTGCAACTATGACTTGATGATGAGAAGTAGCTGGCAATCGTATATGCGGTCAGTAATGGCAATGTTGTATTTTGGGGTCATGTTAGGCACGGTGGCTTTCACATATGTCAAAATAATGGAGGTGGCAAGAACTGTATCTGCCGACAGTTCGGCCTCCAAAGCTCGAAACACAATTCTCTTACACACCTTTCAGCTTATGTTTTGTTTAGCTGTTTTAGTTTCCCCTTTCGTAGAAATGGAAATCTTCCGAATAAACCAGAACATTATCTCACACATAAGGTACTTTAACTTTATCATCTTTAACATTTTGCCAAGATGTTTAAGTTCATTTATTTATGGTGTACGGGATGAAAAATTTAGGGCAGTCTTCCTGTTTTATGTTACATTTGGACTGGTGAAAGCGGTGTTGAAAATGTCAATAAAAGCAGGTACAGATCATTTTTAGGGTAAAATCATAATTTTATAATATAACATTTGTTAAGGAATTAAATCATCGGCTGATGATCTTTAAAAATCTACTAATATTAAAAATAATTGCACTTTGATTTTTGCTGTTTTCTAAAACTGAATTTAGCATATATATAGCTGAAAACAAAATTGTCTAAATGAAAGAATTTTTACTTGAGTTTTAAAAATACCCAATAACACACTGAACTATTATCTATATTAAAAAAAACACTCATTATTTAATTGATATTGCACATTACATATCACCTTTCTTAGAGTACATCATTACAAGGTGCACTGTATTCTTATATTGATACCTCGATCATTCTAAATGGGGCAGCACAGTGGCACAGCGGGTGTACTGCCACGTCACAGTAAGGAGACCAATGTTTGCATCCTGGCATACCCTGCATATTTTACATGTTTTCTTCTTGTCTGTGTGGGTTTTTTCTGTGTTCTCTGGTTTTCTTTGACCGTTAGAGGACATGTAGGTTACATAAATAGGTGATGCTAAAGATGCCCTTAGTGTTGTGTGTGTGTTCACTAAGTGATGTGCTAGCTTCCTGCCCAATGATTGTTCCTGCCTTCCTCCAAATGCTTGCTGGGATTGGCTTCAGCTACCCCACGACTCAGTCATCAATAACCAGGTTAGGAAGATGGTTGAAAAATACTTATCACTTTATAGTTAGCCCAGTGCTATGTACTGTATGTTAATGCTACTGCCTCACAGCTCCACAGACCATGATTCAGTTGTCATACGCCCACCTGCCTCCATTTGGGGTCCACCCCTAGACAATTTTGACTCACATTTTGGAGATACATGTGAATCAGTGACTACAAATTAGCCTGATACCAGTGAGAGTTGGTGTGTGCTTTAATGTTCCGTAGAATGGACTGTCATATCATCGAAGTCTTTCTTCTGCCTTCTTCCTAACTCTACAGGACCTCCTTGCAAGCTTGAGAAGGTGAGATTGTGAAAATGAATCCATTCATCATTTTTGTTTACTCATTTTTCTTTAACAAGTTTGCTGGGAAGTGAGAAAGTGCAACTGATTTTAAAGTAGGAATCAAGCTTTGGAAGGACCTCCTTGGCCATCATAAGGCCCATTTATGCCCACATCAACTCATTTTACAATCATTCATCAACCAAATATGCATGTTTTTTAGAAAAGTCACAAAGACTTTGGAGGATGCACAAATTACACTTAGCGGTTGACTACCCTAATAAAATATGCTATTTTATAGAGCTGTAAATGTTCAGAATTTACATGTGTAGTACTAGAGTGTTGTACCATGTTAGCTATTATGGATGTAATGAGAAGTCAAGTAAAATGACACCTTTTATTGGCTAACTAAAAATATTACAATATGCAAGCTTTCAAGGGAACTCAGGCCCCTTCAAACTTGCATATTGTAATCTTTTTAGTTAGCTAATAAAAGGTGTCATTTTGCTTGACTTCTCGTTACAGAATTTATGTTGTAAGAGTATTTATAAATTTAGAATTAATGATCTTATTTTGATGAAATTTACAGTTGGGATACATTATGAAATTAATCTGTTCCAGAAATAATGGTGGAAACATTTGTGGCAGTGCACATTATTAATGATTATTTATATAAAAGGCCATGTCTCTTTTGTAGATACATGATTGTTTTTCATCAGTACAATAATAATATCCATCCATCCATCCATTTCCTAACCCGCTGAATCCGAATACAGGGTCACGGGGGTCTGCTGGAGCCAATCCCAGCCAACACAGGGCACAAGGCAGGAACCAATCCTGGGCAGGGTGCCAACCCACCACAGGATAATAATATCCTAAAGCACTTTTTTAACATATGACTAAAAAAAAGTAAATTTTAGCAGTAGCACTTACATTTTAATGATACATTTCATGTTTTAGAATCCAGAATGTGACCCTTGATATTAATGAAATAAACTCACAATAAACATGGTGGACTATTTGAGTTTGTGTCTTTTATATTCTCCCTTTCAAGCATAGGAGAATGCAAGATGCTGCAACACATCTGCATCACAGAACATCTTCCTAAAAACTGCTGTTAGAGTACACTTGAAAAAACAGACCTATTCAGGAGACTCATACTTACGTGACTCATTTGAGATAATACGGTGCATATCCGGCAAAACCACACAGCACATAAATAGGTTAATTCCTACTGCAGTGACTCTTTCAAACCTTTCAAAGCTAACTTTATTGTCATCTTAGCCATATACAAGTATACAGATAGATGAAATTGCGAAGCTCAAGGTCCACAGTGTAACAACATGAAGTGCAAATAAAAATTAAAAATTATGTCTATGTCACTTCATGATCTCCTTCATCCAGCCAAAATTATGTTTACTATATAAGGACTTACTCCATATATTACTGTACATGAGTGCATTTCTCTATATTGTCAAATTGTTTTATATGCAATATTTGTGTTTTTGTTCAATATATTATTAATTGCTTATGATGTATATTGTGAAACTGTCATATAGTATAAATTAAATATATTTACTTTTTTATGTCTGTGTTTGTAACATCAAGAGAAGAGAAGAAAACTCATGGAATTAAAATCATAAATAATTTTGTTTTAAAAATGCTTTGCTCTAGACACTTTCCAGAGGCACTGTCTCCTCACAAACTGAACTGGATAAACATGTTAGGTCAGGCATGTCAAACTCACTACCATTGGTGGGCCGCTTCGACTGCCATACATACGTCAGCGGGCCACAATGTAACAAATACTATTATACAAACTTACTGTAGCTTTCTTTCCAATACTGAAAACTTTAAAAAATGTAACACTTAAAGGTTAAAGAAAAGCAATTTATTTCCATACATTCTCCGTACAACAGCGTACAATTAGAGTCTTAGCATCTTAGCTAGGTCCTTATATAATTATATTATATTCATTATATTATATTCATTGCTTATGTAGGAGTCTTACAGTGTGAGATTTATTTATTTCTTTTGTCCCGACACTTGGCATCTCTTGTTAGTAACCAGTTTGTCAATATCAGGCTTGAAATCTTGTGCAGCTGCAACTTTTATGAGGGATGAAAGGTGCACGACAGTAAGTCTTGAGCAATTTGGGGTTTTGGTAGCTTTCATTAACAAAAACAATCCTCGGGGGTTTGGCACCCTGCCCGGAGCCTGCCTTTTGGGCCCTGTGTTGGCGGTGGGGCCCCACAGCCCCGGAATTTTTTGGGGTTCGGGGGGTAGGTGAGGAGGGGAAAATTTGTCGAATTAAAAATTGGAAAACAAATCCCCAAAAATTAAATTTTACTTTTTAAGTTTACTTCAAAATTTAAGGGGCCCCGTTTTAATAAACACAGTAAGGCCCCGCCCGGGGAATCTTCCAAACCGCTGGGTTTTTTTCCAATGGTTAAAAAAAGGGGGCCCCCCAAGCTAAGCCCCTTGCCCCGGGGCCCGGGGAAAAAAATAATGGCAAATTTTTTACCGGGGTCTTATAAACCCTTTAAAACCAAATTTTAAATTTTCCCCCCTGGGGCGTTTCCCCCTTTTTTTTCCAGGCCCTTAAAACCCCTCTTCCCCGGGGGGTAACTTTCCCTTTTCTTGCTCAAATTAAGGGACCCTTTCCCCTTTGGGGGCCCCCGGCCCAAACAAAAAATTTTTCCCCAAAACCCCCCCAACATGTGGGGTTTTCCTTCCCCACTCTATCTGGCCCCAAAAATGTCACCTCCCTCCTCACTCCTGTCCCTGGGGGGGGGCAAATAACAATGCAGGTTTTGCAGCTCCCGCCAATAAACCCGAAAGGGGGGAAATCCCCGCCCGATTTTTAAGGGTAGCAGGGCCCCTTTTGTTTGGGATTAAAATTTAAACCAGCTGGGCCCGGGGAAAAACCCACTCCCCCCCTCCCGGGGGGGCGGTTTTTCTGGACCCGTTTTTAAACAAACTTTTCCGCCCTGGGGGAACATTTAAGGTCCCAAAACCAAGGGCCCCCCAATTTTTAGAACGCCCTTCTTGTTTTTGGCCCCCCATTAAAAACCTTGGATCACCTTTTTAAACCCCGGAAACTAAAACATTGCCCCCGTTTCCTTTGGGTACCCCTCGTGGGGGCCCCTGCCCCCCGGGGTTTTGCCCCTTCCCACACCCGCCAAAATAGTCACCCGCGCCCATGCAAAAAACTTCAGCTTTGGCTTGGGGACCCCCTTACCCCTTAAAAAGGTTTGTGTTTGGTTCCCCACAGCTTTTGGGAGGTCAAAAAAAACCCCCCGCTTCCCCAGCCTTTAAAACTTTTTGAGGGCCACCCCTTTGCTTTTTTTAAAACCTTTCCCCCCCACAGGGGGTGGGCCCTTTTTCCCGGGGCCCTTTTTGGCCCCTCCTTCACATTTTTTGAAAAACCGGCCAAAAAGTTTCCCCCTTTCCCCCCAAGCTTAGGGTCCCAAAAGAAAAAATTCCGCAAAACTCAGCAAACTATTTTTTTGATTGTCCCCTCCCCCTCTTTAAAATTGTCGGCTAAAAAAACCAATTTCTATTAAGGGGAAATTCCCCAAAAAGGAGTCTCCCCGGGCCCCCCCAACCCGGGGGGGGGGGGGGGGGGGGGGGGGGGGCCCCCCCCCCCCCCCCCCCCCCCCCCCCCCCCCCCCCCCCCCCCCCCCCAGAGCATCTGCATTTTTGCTGTTGCTCTCCAGGTCGATGCTGCAGACAAAGCTTGTTCCAAGGTCTCAGGCTTAGCGAAACGGACCTGCTGTCGGAGATATGGTGGGCTCAAACCCCGCAGAAATGCCTCCTTAGCCAACTCTGCCTGCACTGATCTGTCAAAATGGGGATAACCCCGTCGCACCAGAGACTGTACATCTGCTGCAAATGCCCCCAGGGCCTCAGTTGTCCTGCGAACCCTCTGCTCCAGCTGTTGTCTTATTGTAGTCACAGCTTCTACATGGCCAAACCGTCGCTCCAATGCAATTTCCAAAGCATGGGCATTTAACAGCTCATCTTCTGGCACATCCGTCAGAACCACCAATATATCACCATCCAATGCTGCAGCAAGCTGCACAGCTTGGTCCTCCAAACTCCAGCCATTTGCCCTGGCAATCATGCAAAAACGGGTGTTGTATGCTTCCCAAGACCCAATTCCATCAAATCTACCAATCTTTAATACAGTCCCACCCATCCGTTGTGTCTTTATTTCATCACTCACATGCACCGCCTCCCTATACGCCCTCATCCAAGTGTTGTCCATGCAGCATAACAGTTCTGTGTAGCCACGGCGCCCTTCGCGCAATCCTTCAGCCAACACATTTATTGCCTCTCCATCTACGTGTGCCAACAACTGCCCTGCTCCATAATTCTCCGTCCAGCCGTACGTATTTGCTGAATAAAGGAAGCACTGTTTAAATTCAGTCCACGCCAACACACTTGGGAAGCGCTGTAATTCTTTCGTTCCTATCGTTCCGTCCGGCCTCTTCCATAAAATTGGGTCGCGCTGCAGGATCAACAGCATTCAGCCTCATTAAGGCAAACTGCTCCGAAGGAGTCTCTAAGTCGTCCTCTTGCTTCACGCGGGCTGAAAACCTGCCCTCCTCCATGAATGCTAACTGCCTAGGCGAACTTATATGCGGCGTGAACGCTTCTTTAAATACACTCTCACCCGGACTTTGACTGCTGCTTCGTTTCTTTTCCACACTGTCGCGACTCCGTTTATCTAATAACCAAATCCCACTTCTGATCACCAATGTGACGTCCCGTCGAATAAACACACTCAGGGGAAGTCTTCCAAATGCCGCCTGGCTTTTTATTCAATATGCCGCGATATAAACGGTGCCCTACAGCTGCCCATTGTCTGGGTTATGGAGACACATCCAAAATAATAAAGACAAATCACCTTCATCCTATCTACCACTCTTAAAAACATTTACTTCCCTTCTTCCACCTGATGCTGTTCTCCTCTTTTTCTCCAGCCCCTCCAACTACCACTTCCAGCTACCAACTCCTCTTTTTATCATACACCGTTAATTAACCCGGATCCCTGTCACTCATCTCTCTCTAGGGAGGTGCCCCAAGCCCTTACAAACAGTGTTCCCCCAAGACTCCACCCCAACACTGCTTCCATTCCCAATAGCCCATGCAATGGCAAGACACGTCACAATATTGTAAAATAAGCCGATATGTGAAAAGCCCCCGACCTACACAAATTTTACAAACTGAAAATCACAAAAATTTGTTAATAAACAACTCACTACTTCAGATCTTCAGCTGTAGTCTGCACTAACTGTTCGTTACAATACTAGCACAAAATTACATAAAACTAGAGCAGAAAAACGTGAAAATGTTACTACTCGTGATGGTCAGTTCTGCCAGAGGCCAGTCTCAGCAGCCTAGCCAGTAGTGTAGCCTAGTAGGGGCGGCTCTAGGCTCGTGGCGGCCCTGGACAGAGAAAGAATCGGTGGCCCCTTTCGCCCGCCAATGTCAATTTGGTATCTTATACACGGAGGATGGCCACGTCCATTGTGGACACTGCATAGCCACCTCGTGCTCATGACATGCTTCTATAGTCCGTAACTTGAAAACCAAGTGGTGGCCCATGATATTCTCATTACGGCAGAACGTTATAATACTACATATAGCTTACTGCTCTAGCGACATTAGTAAATACAGCATCCTAATTAACAAGAAACACAATGTTTTTCGGCCACATTGCCGTCAGCTATGTCATTATTTTCTTTTTCTGTTTTATATTCAATATATATTGGCGTGGCGACCCTGTGCAGGTGCACAGTTTGCACATACCTAAAGCCGGCCCTGCTGCCCGCTGCTGCAGCCTAGCACTTCAGTTGCGACGTCACAGCTCATTAACTTTGGTCAAGGCTCGAGGCTATACTAAAAGATTACGTTTCTGGTACCGTAATGCCATGGGAAAACGCGCTTTTGTCAGAAGACAGAAGTAAGAAAAGTCAATAAGTAATGCCGAAGATGCAGAATGATTCGATCACAAACGACAGTAATCATTTTATACAATTTCAGTGGTAACTAGGATCTGTCATGTGGGCCGCACAGATTTCTGTTGCGGGCCGCGTATTTGACATGCCTGGGTTAGATAATGGATGGATGGACGATAATCCCCTGAAGGGCAAATAAGTCCCTTGTTACAATTTCAGACAAAAATTATTGTAAAAATTCAAAAAAGATGAACAAAAAATCACTTTGATAAAATGGCAAAGGATGACAAGAACAATACATGACATCATTTCTGAGAGTGGTCAAAAACTGAAAGAAACCCTTTAGGGAAATAAGGATTTAGCCAGGGCACCCCAGAGGCTAGTGAATATTTAAAAGTCACAATGGCTAAACGAGAGTGTAATGTGGCAAAGGGAGATTTGCAAATTGTTTAACATCTACTCTATACAGTATATAAAAAATTCTAAGCCTAAAAGTGCAACAATTTTGTGCAACGACTTTATGTGACGTTTTTATGTGACATTTTTGTCACACTTTAAATCGGGCTTATTTTAAAACCTACATATATATGTTTGGTATCATTCTTTTCAGAATTTATCAAACTTTAGTGTGATGTTGTTAGATTTTCATATTCTTATTCCGTCTTTAAATTCTAAACTAAAAATATCAAGAACTCACGTCCCGCGAGACAAGACTTTGTGTCAAGAGATTTAACCACGCCCAGGGCCAGAAATAAAAGACAAAGAGTAGGACAGCTGCTGTACAGGCTTTTATATGTTTGAAGCGCCGCTCGAGATGCAGATCATGCAGCACGGCAGCAGCAGCAACCAGCAGCTGATCGAGCAAAGAGAAGGTAAAAAAAAAACTGTATTGGTTTCCCATTGTATCACCGTTTAAGAGGGGGTTTCGGAGGAGGACCACGTCTCCTTGGGGTGCGTTTAGCCCCCCTTTTCACAACACGAGCAGCAAAGAGACAAAGTGGCTGGCGCATAGCGCAGGCCGGGGAATGAAGCGAGCAGGTGGGAACACCCTAGTGTGGTTGTAAACCTAAAAATAACTTGCCTTTCAGCTATTCCCTCATTATACCTAAAGAAAATCATGAATCTATGCAGATATATTGAGACAAACTGGTCTATAAAATATACATTGCAGGAAGTCTTACTAAATGTTTCTTTATCCATTTTGATCATCTGACATTACAGAGGAAAGCACTTTCTTTAATCTTTAATCTACAACTTTCACCAGGATCTTAATATCATTATTCAGAGGGTCAGCACGGAAGTGGTGCGGTGGTGCAGTGGGCACCGCTGCTGCCTCGCAGTAAGGAGACCGGGGTTCACTTCCTGGGTCCTCCCTGCATGGAGTTTGCATGTTCTCCTCGTGTCTGCGTGGGTTTCCTTTGGGTACTCCGGGTTTCCTCCCACAGTCCAAAGACATGCAGGTTAGGTGCATTGGCGATTCTAAATTGTGCTTAGTGATTGGGTGTGTGTGTGTGTGTGAGCCCTGTGGTGGGCTGGCGCCCTGCCCAGGGTTTGTTTCCTGTGTTGGCTGGGATTGGCTCTAGCAGACCCCCGTGACCCTGTAGTTAGGATATAGCGGGTTGGATGATGGATGGATGTTTTTGATAGAATTGTTTTATTTATTCATTTTTTGTTGGTGCTGGAATAGAAAATATCTTGTGATGTTGGCTTGCATGGTGGTTTATATCTCACCTGTGCCATTAGTATTATATTTGCAAGGTCAATTTCATAGGATTTCCAGATTCAGAATTAATTAGAAAAAAAAGCATGTGTTTTCAACGTGGGTATAACATTAATCTACATCCAGCCCCACAAGCAGGTCCTCCAACTTGCAGGGAAAACTGGGAGGTTGCTGGTAGGATTGGCACTCCAGCCACCATAGAATAAAACCTGACACTGTTCCAGTGTGATACTGAAGTATCACCCGTTGGAAAGCTGGGTCCCAATCTGGGTGGTTCATCATGTGGTGAGTGCAGCAATGCTCTGTAATCAGTGCATGCTCACAAACTTCTCATTTCCAGTAAATTCTTTTGCATGTCAGAGTAGGCTATGTTATTTTCCACTGACTGCATTGGAACAAGTGAAATACCTATGAACTAATATTACAAGGGATACCATATTTAGGGGCAAGAAAAGCAAGTTTGACGTAAGACTTTTGTCAAGTTTTTTTTTGACTTTGGTTTGCTTCTTGGTTTTAACGTTTGGTTTTATTTTATTCTATGGTTCAGAACCCTTCCCTTCTTTTTGACTATGACTCTGTCTTTCCCATTAACACTTTAATCTATCTCCTGTTTCTTCTTTTCTATGAACTTTTAAATCTGTCTGTCATATTAATGATGCGGACAAATACTAGAACCAGTGAATTCCAACCTCAAGCTGGATTTTTTCATGACAGCTTAAACCAGTGTGATGGGTGGCTGCGGCCCATGCCCGGCCGGGACACCCCTACTGTTCCGGGAGGGCAACCATGGGCAGCTCAATACCTCCCCCAAAATGCTTGGTGGCAGCCTCCCTAGCCGATGGTGATTCCCCAACCTCCCACATGGCTCCATGGGAGATGGAGTCCTCCACAGCCTGGTTGGGAGCTGGGGTGGCCACTAAGGGGTGCTGCCTGGAATCAACAGCCCGGCTGGACGAGTCTTCAGCCCCACCCAGAAGGGCAATTGGGACCAGGTGGTCAAGCACCTGGAACACTTCCAGGTGGGCTATAAAAGAGGCCAGCCACCACCACTCGATAGCCAGAGTCGGGAGGAGAAGGAGTAAGCTTGAGGAGGAGTGGTGGTAAAAGAACAGAGAACTGTTGTGGGTCTTTGGTGTGCTTTAGGACTGTGTATTGCCTGTGGGGTTCACGGGGAAGACGTGCCCCACAGGTGAAGAAAATAAAAAGCCTGTTTATTTTATACGTGCCTCTGTGTGCATCTGTGTCGGGTCAGGTGCCTATATAGCACCTTTGTTACACCAGGTAAAATCTAATTAAGTACTTCTCCAAAATAGGTTTGAGGAGCTATCAGTTTGTGTCACTAATATGTTTGATCAAGTGAGGTACAGAAAGACATCAAAAAGAAGATAATGTTTGTACTGGTGGCACGGAATACCCAAAGCATTTGGGTAAAAGTCTCACCCCTCATGAGACTGGTGTAATGCACTCAAAGCTTCTGCCTTTCTAATGAATAATAATCTGTTGGGTCCAGTCAGAATAAATAATGTTTTTAACTTTTTAGATTTGGATGACTGCAGGTCATCGGAAAACTGCAACAGTGATTGAGTGCTGCAACAACCTGGTCCTTCTAAAAGTCCTTGAAATGTTCATCCACAGTAGAAGAGAACCATTGGTAAAGGCTTCTGTTTTATCTTGGTAGAGTAATATATAAATTGCTCTACTTTCCCCTATTGTATTATTAATATGTAGCCTTAGAATGCCTAATCTCACAGATTTACCACTGTATATAACTTATCTCCACCTTCCCTTCTATATCTATAACCTCAGGCAATTAGATGTAGTAAAAAGACAAGCAGGAGTTAAGTTACACATAAAATAATGTATTACTGATAATATTCATAAATAATAACAAAATGCAAAGTACATTTGAATATTGGCAACCATACAACCTGATAAAATGGTGATGTGTAATTCAGGTGGCACACAGACTTGTAGTTACTTAATGTCTCTAGTTAAAGCATTGTTGGTGCTCAGCTTTCAACCACATGTCTGTTCAAAATGGCTGAAGCTGTGCTCTTCATTGTGTTGATTTCAGTTCATGGTGTGATGATCTTCATCAGTTGTTAACAAGAGAAAGATACTTCTACATCATCACAGGTTAGCAAGAGAAAGGTACTTCATCATATGTTGGTTAGAGAGAGAGAATGTGATTGAGCAAGCAAATTTATAGGTTTTCTGTCCAACCCCTCCAGCCAATAAGCTAACACATCCCCCAAATCCTGTCGTAAAATTACAAATAAAAGTCGTAAACGGGGGGTTGGGCAAACATGAATGCCTCTCTCCAAAGTAACACTAAATTACATTGGTTTGCCTAAATTATAAATAAAGACATACAAAACATTTAGGTCATTTCTATGTCTTCGCTAGCAAGGAAGAAGCAGAAAAGGGATTAAGAAAGCTGATCCCGGGACAATTCTGATACATAATAGTGAGTCATGGCGGTTAATAATCTACTGTCTGATCTATTCCTTTTAAAATAAGGGTTTTTATCAGCACATATTCTCATTTGTTCTCATTATTACTTAGTATTACTAGGGCGCTATCTGTTTATGTTTTATTGTGCTTAATTACTTTTTCTTTCCTTTTTTTTTTCTTTTTCAAATTACTTCATCTCTACCCTAAACAAGACTGTTCAATATCATACCCTTGGTTTATTGTTATTGCTATTACTGCATTAAGACTTGTTATGCTTATTTTGGACACATCTTTAACACCATCACCCGGGTTTATTATCTGGGTGTATCATCTTAATGCACTAAAATTGCTGAAGACTATATATATATTTTAAGAGCAAAATTCTTTTTTTCCCCCATTTTTTTTTCTTTTTTTCTTTTTTAAAGACTATATTGGTAACAGATATCTCTATCTTTTAACCCTAAAGCACCGCTGCATTGTGGCTTGTTTTGCTTTGGACGTGCTCTGTCTCTGGGTATATCAGAGGACTGGGACTGTGTGAAGTGGGTTTTAGCCTCACTTGGGGAGGCAAAAAGGGAGGGTGGGGGGTTAAGAGGGGGAGAGAAAGAGAGCAGGCTTGATCTATACCTAATCTATCCTATTAATCTTAATAATTATAACTACCAACGTAATAATAAGCTGCATGGCAACAACTCTAGGGGAAATAGGAAATTAAGGCTGAAGCTGTCTCACTTCCAGTTAAGACTATAAAATGACATCAAAAACTCAGAATCAGTGTCTCCATCACAGGACAGTTAACTTCGTAAGTTGGAATGTTAAAGGCCTGAATCACGAATTAAAGAGAAAGAAAGTACTCTCTCACCTAACAGGTCTAAACGCTAAAATAGTATTTTTACAGGAGACCCACTTACTAAGCAAGGATCAGTTCCGGCTGGAAAAAGACTGGACTGGCCAAATGTTCCATTCTAGTTTTACAAAGAAAACTAGAGGTGTGGGAATTCTTATACATAGAACAGTACCATTTGTAGCATCAGATGTAATTTTGGATCCTGAAGGGAGATATGTAATGGTCATGGGAGACTTATCTAACTGTAAAATGATTTTGATAAATGTTTATGCACCTAATATTGATGATAAGGTATTTATACAAAATTTATTTGCATCCATTCCCAATCTGAACTCTCATAAAGTTATAATGGCGGGGGACTTCAATTGTGTTCTAAATCCACTTTTAGATAGGACTTCCTCCACAGGGGGAATGGCATCTAACACCGCAAAGATAATTACAAAGTTTATAACTGATCACAACTTATCAGACCCCTAGAGGTTTTTAAACCCAAATTCAAGAACATATTCTTTCTACTCACCAGTACATCATTGTTACTCAAGGATTGATTACTTCTTTATAGACAATAACTTCTTGCCTATGATTAAATCTTGTGAATACGATGCTATTGTTATTTCTGACCATGCACCTATGATCTTGGAGCTAAAATTACTAAGCCCCATCCACTCCCCCCGCAGATGGCCTCAACCCGCTTCTATTAGCTGACGAGAATTGTACTGAATTTATATCCAAACAAATCAAATTCTTCTTAGAGACAAATACATCACCTGAGATCTCTGCAGGAATACTCTGGGAAACTCTTAAGGCCTTCTTAAGAGGTCAGATTAGATAGATAGATAGATAGATAGATAGATAGATAGATAGATAGATAGATAGATAGATAGATAGATAGATAGATAGATAGATACGATTATCTCATATCTTTCCCACAGAAATAAATCCGAAGCCAAGAAAGTAGCAGAGATAAAAAGCGAAATTACTAAAATAGATGAAGAACACGCCAGACTACCAAGCGAGACTCTACATAGGAGGAGGCAGGCTCTACATTCAGAATTAAACCTCTTGACAACTAAAGAAACGGAACAACTAATTTACAAATCCAGACATCATTATTATGAACATGGAGAAAGCTAATAAGCTTTTAGCTCAACAAATTCATAAGCAAGAAGTCTGCAACGCAATCTCGGTAATCACCAACACGAACGGAGATAAAATCGTCGAACACAAAAATATAATGCACACTTTCAGAGACTACTATAAATCCCTATATACTACTGAGTTTAAAGAAGACAATACACAATCTAATGCATTTCTGGATACATTACAGATACCACAAATAGACGCTTTTAGTGTGGAGGAACTTGATAAACCTCTGGCATTATCAGAATTACTAGATGCTATAAAGTCACTCCAAGGTGGAAAGCAGCAGGCCCTGATGGCTACCCTGCAGAATTTTACAAGAAATTCTCCGCTCAGCTAGCTCCCCTCCTATTAGCAACATTTACAGAAGCCAGAGATAACCAATCTCTTCCACAAACCTTTCAGCCAAGCACTAATCACTGTTTTCCAAAACAAAATAAGGACTTATTACAATGTGCATCATACAGACCAATTTCACTTCTGAATAACGACGTTAAAATACTCTCTAAAATCATAGCTAGAAGGATGGAGAAAGTGCTCCCTCGGTAATATCACAAGACCAAACTGGATTTATTAGGGGCCGGCACTTATCTTCGACGCCTGTTTAATGTAATATACTCACCAACTAAATCAAACACCCCAGAAATATTATTATCATTGGATGCAGAAAAAGCATTCGACATGATTGAATGGAAATACCTTTATACTACATTGGAGAAGTTTGGGTTTGGCCCAACATTTGTGCATGGATTAAATTACTGTATACTAACCCAGAAGCTTCAGTTTGCATCAATAACATTTGCTCAGACTACTTTAAACTAGAGCGTGGCACTAGACAAGGATGCCCTTGTCACCGCTGCTGTTTGCATTGCCATTGAACCACTGGCAATACATTGTCGAAATACTGATCAGATAAAGGGGATTAGCAGAGAAGGACTGGAACAGAAAATCTCATTATATGCAGATGACATGGTACTGTATATATCAGACCCAGAAAATTCTGTGCCTGCAGTCTTAGCAGCACTCACAGAATTTCAAAAGATCTCTGGTCTCAGAATTAATCTGAATAAAAGTGTACTCTTTCCAGTGAATTCTCAAGCATATAATATTAGATTAGACACCCTACCTTTTATCATTGCAGAACAGTTTAAATACCTCGGGTAAACATCACAAGTAAACATAAAGCTCTTTATCAACAAAATTTCGCAGTCTGCATGGAAAAAATTAAACAAGACTTGCATAGATGGTCAACCCTTCATCTCACACTAGCTGGAAGAATTAACACTGTTAAGATGAATATTCTTCCTAAGCTCCTTTTTATTTCAAAACATCCCAATATACATTAATAAATCATTCTTTAAGCAATTAGATTCAACAATAACCTCATTTATTTGGAATTCAAAACATCCACGCATCAAAAGAGCGACCCTACAAAGACAAAAGGCAGAAGGTGGCATGGCTCTACCTAACTTCCAGTTTTATTACTGGGCAGCAAATATACAGGCGATAAGAACCTGGACACAAATAGAAGAACATACACAGGCTTGGACCACAATAGAAGTAAAATCCTGCAGTACTTCTTTGTATTCCTTGCTCTGTGCTCCAATAAACACACGCTATCGGCAATATACAAATAACCCAATTGTGCTCCACTCACTTAGAATCTGGAACCAATGTAGAAAGCATTTTAAGACGGAGAAGCTTCTATCTGTGGCACCTGCAAGAGAACCACCTCTTTCAACCTTCACAAACATATGCAGTTTTTACTATCTGGAATAAATTTGGAATTAACTTGCTTAGAGATCTTTATATAGACAACGTCTTTGCATCCTATGAACAATTACATTCCAAATTTAACATTCCAGCTACACATTTCTTTCACTATCTTCAAATCAGGAACTTTGTTAAACAGAACCTTCCAGATTTTCCTCATCTTGCACCCTCATCCATGCTGGAAAAATATTGCTCAATCTCAAGGACTTAGACTCCATCTCTACAATATATAAAATCATTTTACAATCCCTCCTTTCAAAGATCCAAGAGGACACTGGGAAAAGATCTCTCAATTAATATATCAGAAAGGAGTGGAAAGTAGCAATGCAGAGAATTCACTCGAGCTCCATATGCGCAAAGTATACAATTATACAACTTAAAATTATTTATCGAGCACATCTGTCTCGACTAAAACTCTCAAAATGTTTCCAGGGCATGATCCAACCTGTGAACGCTGCAAACCAAGTCCCAGCCTCACTAGGTCACATGTTCTGGGCCTGCACCAAATTAACATTATTCTGGACAAAAATTTTTAATTACCTTCAGACAGCCTTGGACTCACAATCCCTCCTAACCCATTAACAGCTGTGTTTGGGGTTCTTCCAGAGGGGCTTAAAGTGGAGAAAGACAAACAAATTGTGATTGCATTCACTACACTATTGGCACGCAGACTTATTCTGATAAACTGGAAGAACCCAAACTCTCCTCTTTTAAGTCAGTGGGAAACTGATGTGTTATATTATTTGAAATTGGAAAAAATCAAATACTCAGTTAGAGGATCCGTACAGACGTTTTTCAAAACATGGCAGGATCTAATCAGTAATATTTTAAAATAAGTTCATAAAGCACAGAGAATTTATTAATTTAGGTATGTTTAAAAGCTTAAATTTTATGCCGTTTGGCTTGCTCTCTCTCTCAAGGGTGGGGATCGATCTGCTTTTAACTCTATTTTTCTTTTTGTAAAAACTTGATTGCTTTGTATGGAGTGCAATAAAATTAATAAAAAAAAAACATTTATCAAGTTATATGCAAAATCTCACATCACAACAGCTTCATAGAGCAAATTACACCACCTTTTGAAGTTAAAGAGGAAATCTTTTTACTCATTTTGGAAAGCTCTGAACTGAAAATATGTTTTGGTCTTTATTTATTATTGTTTTTCATTTTCTGTAAACTTCGCTATTTTTCTCAGCTCTGTTGCTTGTTCTTTGTTTAATTTTTTTTTATTATTTGCAGTTTTACCCTGTAATTACTTCATTTGGACTTTCAAGTGTAACATGAATGTTATGATTTAGCTAGGGTTACATCTATGGTTCAAGGTTATTATTTGTTTATTTAATATTTTGTTATCATTTTTATCTAATATTGTGTATTGTTATATTGAATATGTTTTTGGTTTTCTTTTGTATGTACTGTATGTAATATCATGTTGTATTTTTATTTTGCTATTATGTATTCATTCAGACTTTATATAGTAATTGTATTTATTATCTGCTCTGTCTCCTACATGTGGAGTCTAAAGGGGAGAGCCCAAGTAATCAGCAGCTAGGAGACTGGCCCCAGCATGCATTTAAGATGAATCTGCATTTCTTAGTGCAGCTTTAGCATTGTGTTTTCAGCTTTGATTCCTGTCCACTGATTTAAGTTTAGTTTGCTATTTAGATTTTCTGACTTTGACCTCAACTTTGTTTATAAGGCAATATTTATGATTTGAGATTAATTGAAATTGTTTCCTTTAATTTCCACCAGTGTCCTCCAGTGCTGGTTTCACCGAATAACTGACAGAATTCAGCTGTTTTAATAATGCTGAACATTTTGAACACATGGAACTATGACTCTTTTTGTATTTGTGGATAAATCCTGCAATGAACTGGTGGCATGTCCAGTGTTGCTTCCTGTCAAGTGCCCAGTCTTAGCAAGGCTGAGTCCAACTCCCTAAAATCCTAAAACTGGAGTGAGTTCAGGAAATGGCACAATGGTTATAAATGTTTAGTAATAAAGTGTCTATGTGCTGCTACACTCCATCACACTTTCACTTTTATGGTAAAATTTCCAGTATGTTCAGACTAAAAAAACTATAAAATAATTGCATGCAATTACTTCTTACACACATTTTTTATCATTAAAAACAATTCGTTTTCATGTGGTTAAACATGTATCTAACCTCAGTCTTCTTTTTAATCCTATTTAAAGCTGACTGATGGGTGTAAGACATTTTGAAATTGTCAGGCAATGGAATGCTCTTTCTTAAAATGCTCAAACTGCAAAAAAAAAATAATGTTTTAGCATTCTTGTAATCTTTCAGGGGAAGTGGAAATGCCCATCAAAATGTTAACAGATTACAAACGGTGCCGGTGAATAAAAGGTGTCAAGCACAAAAGATGATTAAAGCACCTTGCTTTTTGACATAATTTATAAATGAATAATGATATAATAAAATATCTATACAATCATGTATTATTTTAGTATGTGTTACGTATCAAGAAAATTGTGAGAACGGCAAGTAATGTAAACCAACTGTACCCATTCAAGCTGGGAATGGGAAGGAACTCAAAAAGGTACAATCTTCAGTCCATTTATGTACATTTGTGTGTTTCTTCAGTACATACATGTGAGTTTGGGCAAATCTCCATTACAAATGATGTAGTATTTTTAGCAGTGTCATTAGATTTTACAATGGTAGAAGAACAACATGTTAGCTTTATGAAGTCCCTGCTAATTCAGCTTATTTCACTAAATCATTGCAGACCTTACCTTTGAGACAAGTGTAGATCATCTGGCAATGAACTATAGCTTGTCTTTAAAGAAGACTTTAGCTGAAGCAGATCTTCTCAAGCATGATAATAAAATGCTTTAAGTAAGATATCAAACAAAGGAATACTTTAGGTGCTTCATAATATGTGGCATCAATATGAACATGCACGTAAAAACTGAGAGATACCACAGATGTAATCAATACATAAAGTAAAGCTTTCACAACAAATAAATATTACCTTCTTTTATAGTTTTGTACTTTTGTGCGTGTTGCTAGTAGTATTATGTCAGGGTGTTTCTGTCAAAATGTCAATCAAATGTCGGTTGATTGGTGAATTACAGCCTGTCCCTCCCCCCAACCCCTCCTTAATCCTGCCCCCACCCTCCTGATTGTCCAAGGTATGTGTCAAGAGCATTTTGATGGGTTTAGGTCCCTCCTTAATCCCGCACACCCTCCTGATTGGCCAAGGTATGTGTCAAGAGCAGTTTGATGGATGTCGGTACCGCCCAGAATCCCGCCCCTTCCTCCTGATTGTCCAAGGTATGTGTCAAGAGCAGTTTGATGGATGTTGCCTGTGCACTGGGGGTCTGTCAACACCTGTTTGTTGGTTGGCAATCCCCTCCCTGCCCCTTCTCCCGAGGACATGTCCAGACATGTTCCTTTAGATGAAAAGAGCAAAGCAATGGCGGCTACTAGCTTTTGAAACAGGGGAAGCTCATATTAGGCCTTCATCAAAAAATTCTTTATGTTATTTGTACGGAAATTCTGCCCTCCGTTCCTTTTGCAGAAAATGGTCTGTGACCCTGTCGTACCAATTGGCCGTCTTTTCCAGGGACATAACCAGTTTCCTCTCAATGGCCAAGAGAGCAAGGTTTCTAAAACGACCTTGGCCCATCGTGTTGCAGGTGTATGACTTGACCCGTTTTAAACAGGAGAAGCTCCTCTCTACACCTGCTGATGTAGCTCCAATTGTTGCCACTAACAACAAGAGCTTGTATAGCTGAGGCATTGCACTATCCAACTCCATGTCTTTAAAAAACACCAAGAAATCACACAGCTTACCCCTGCTCCCCTGTAAGTCATGATCTGAATATAGTACTTGAAGTTCAGATCTCAGTCTCCCTGAGTCAAAGAAATGGCCATAACTTTTCAGCACACTTTCAAATGCCTCCTCTGGTAACACTTGTCTCATTTCATCAAATTTCCCTGGATTGACTAATTCTAAGAAAAACGCTGAGAAATCTGCTCCATGAAATTGTCTAGGTTGGCCATGCACACATTTCTGTAGTGGTCCTGGGGATCCTGTAATTGTGACAGACGGCACTTTCTAATAGGTTCATCTTGAGGGTCTGATGTGAGATTTGCTGCTTTTGCATAAACTGCTTAATAAGCCTCCTCCGACCTCTTCTCCTTGACAAAAGCAAGGAGAGACCCAATTCTCTTTTTGCAGTAAAGAACATCCATAGCCCTTTGCTGGACAATATCAAAGACAACATCTGTCTCAGAGAATATTTGTTCATATGTGTACAACATGAACACAAACTCAAAATCCTCCAGTTTCATTATGAAGCCTTTGGCAGCATCTAATGTGTCATCATCCATGCTCTCATCCTGGGTAATCTCGTCAAAGTCTGCAGGAGGCCATCATAATAGTTTGCCACAGTGCTCACTATCTGTGATGTGAAATTACATCGAGTAGGAGTGTTTCTGGGCAATCTTGAAGACCCTGCATACTCAAGAAAAGACATCCTTTTTGTGGACTTTGAAAAAAATGTGATGAACCCAGAGAGAGATGCAAAAAATATTCTTGACTCAGGCAAGCATTTAGCACCCTGTGACAACACCAGGTTCAGTCTGTGTGCATAGCAATGCACAAACACTGCACTAGGGGATATTACTTTAACTTTGGCCTGTTGGCCATTGAGAGATGAAGCAAAGACAGCAGGCACATCGTAGGTTTGTGCCACAAGTTTTTCTCTAAAACTCTAGCCCTGCATGTTCTCGTTTAAAACTTCAAACACAGACTGATCATCTCGACCCCCTGACACATCCAAAAATCCAATAAAGCACTCTTGAATTTTACCTGCACTATCCACATATCTAACAATGACAGACAGTTGGGCATGGCAAGATATGTCAGTTGCTTCATCCACCTGCCATGCAAAAAAGGAGCTGTCTGAATTTCACCTTTTTATATGATCAGAAACAGTGGCTGCGAGAGCAGAGATCAAGTCATTTTGGATTGAGTCATGCCTTTTGTATGCCCTGTCAAAGTTACCCAGATCCCCAAAACCCACGTTTGACCAAACACATCCCATTCCCTGAGAAGGTTTTGTCAAGAGGCATGGCCAACAGTACATTTTGTTTGTCACAGCACTTCCAGTCAGCCAGTTCACCTTGTCATACCAGGAGAGCTGTAAAGACCTGTTATGTTTTCCTGATTTTTGCACCAGATCAATCTTGAATGTTGGTCTGCCCTGCCGTTTAATTCTGAGTCTCTCCTCGTAAGGAAGACTACTAAATGGTTTTTCCAAGAGCAGGTCAACAATATTAGCACCGTCTGCCATTATGCACAGTTTGCTAGCTGACTAGTTTCCCCTTCCATGAGCTACTTTAATTATACGAACAAACTAACTTTACAATGCTGAAACAAGGCGCAAAGTCAAGAACGCTATAATATGTTTTTTTTTTTTATTATTTAAAGAATGATTTGTACTAACAAAAATGGTTTATATCACCAGCAAACAATACAGAGTGCAGCAGTTTGTCGTACGACTTCACCTGCAAATCCGCATGGGACTGAATTCGAATCTTTGTAGTGCTGATGTATACTTAAGATATGCTGTCAATCAAAAAAGAGGTTCCATCCTTTAAACAGCTCCTCCTATCATCATGCAGCAGCCCAGCGTCCTGGCCCGCCCACTGCTCCATTCACTCCCAGAGAAGCTGAGCTTCCCTGGAAGTAACGATTTTGGTGCATTTATCCAATTACCATCCAGCTTTCTGCAGTGAAAAAAGCTCCTCTGTGCTTACCCATAGAGCTCCAGTGAAGCTGGGCTTCAGGAGGGTTTAGCGCGCTGTGCTGCACGGAAATGTATGACAAGAAAATCGCGTCAAACAATCTACAACAAATACCTGATTCTGAACGAGCTAGTCATGAAGTTAAACGCGTTCTAGCGCACTTTTATTAAAACCAATATAAATACGACAGTGGCATATATGAGCATTTATTTTCTGACATAGTAGAGGAAGCGGAGCGTCCCTTGTAGTCTTAGAGCAGTCGCCAAGGGAGCGAACTTACCATGAACCCGAGGCCTGATTGACATGTCCAGACATAAATTGTCCGCCTCTGACAGGTGAAAAGAACACCCTCAAATAAGTCCCCTCCCTTCTGAAATTTGTGTATAAACAAGCGGTTCATCTTCTTCGGCTCTAAAGACTCTGTGAAGAAATGGAATCTATTGCCAATGCCCCAGTGAAACACTGGATCCGCAGGGTCTATTTGAAGGCCCGTTTGAAAGGGGTTAAAAGACATTTGTTGCCCGAGTTTCTTGAAGCTGAAGCGGCAGACGAGGGTCGGACGAAACACAGGTAGAATCAGGCGATGACGAAAAGGAAAACTGTCCGCCACCTTTAGTATTCAAGGCATGAATTCTGCAAGCTGAAGCGGCGGACGAGTAACGGCCTAAGTTGTCCAAAACATAGCTAGAATCAAACGATGACAAAATGGAAGCCCCACCTTTATTCTATGCCACACCCCATCCTTTTACCATAAATACTCAGCCTGTTATCAATCAGATCCAGATCGAGGACCCGGTAATTTCAGAACTCATTGAAGCATTTAAAGCTCTCTGCTTATCGACTGCTACAGACTGAAATGATGGAGGTCAGCATAATAACCTCAGTGGTCCTGCCTGAGGCTGCAAAGCCTGAATCTTACCAACTCTATAACTTGGACAGGGAGATCGATTGCATTCAGAACAATGAAGAATCTGACCCGCAGTTTTTTAGTGTACGATCTGATTACAGTCTCTGGTTTAGAGACGTTGAGTCAGACAGTCTATTCCAGTCTCCAGGGCCAGTGATGTCTTCCCCCATCTCCGCTAATGGTGATCAGATGGATACCTCTCACCTAGCTCCAGGGCAGCTACGGATGAACAGACAAGTTCCATAGGAACCAATGTTGCTCGAACTATCTGAGACAGATATGGATTGCCCTGATAGTGTGCTGCCTGAAACCGGGAAAAAGGCCCAGCAGCTTGTTAAAGGGGTGATGACGTCTCTGCTGGACATTATTGTCTACCACAACCAAAAAAAAGAATTTCAAGGCTGTGATATACAGGGTGGGCCATTTATATGGATACACCTTAATAAAATGGTAATGGTTGGTGATATTAACTTCCTGTTTGTGGCACATTAGTATATGTGAGGGGGGAAACTTTTCAAGATGGGTGGTGACCATGGTGGCCATTTGGAAGTTGGCCATTTTGTATCCAACTTTTGTTTTTTCAATAGGAAGAGGGTCATGTGACACATCAAACTTATTGGGAATTTCACAAGAAAAACAATGGTGTTCTTGGTTTTAACGTAACTTTATTCTTTCATGAGTTATTTACAAGTTTCTGACCACTTATAAAATGTGTTCAATGTGCTGCCCATTGTGTTGGATTGTCAATGCAACCCTCTTCTCCCACTCTTCACACACTGATAGCAACACAAAGAGGAGAAATGCTAGCACAGGCTTCCAGTATCTGTAGTTTCAGGTGCTGCACATCTCGTATCTTCACAGCATAGACAATTGCCTTCAGATGACCCCAAAGATAAAAGTCTAAGGGGGTCAGACCGGGAGACCTTGGGGGCCATTCAACAGGCCCACGACGACCAATCCACTTTCCAGGAAACTGTTCATCTAGGAATGCTCGGACCTGACACCCATAATGTGGTGGTGCACCATCTTGCTGGAAAAACTCAGGGAACGTGCCAGCTTCAGTGCATAAAGAGGGAAACACATCATCATGTAGCAATTTCGCATATCCAGTGACCTTGAGGTTTCCATTGATGAAGAATGGCCCCACTATCTTTGTACCCCATATACCACACCATACCATCAATTTTTGTTCCAACAGTCTTGGAGGGATCTATCCAATGTGGGTTAGTGTCAGACCAATAGCGGTGGTTTTGTTTGTTAACTTCACCATTCACATAAAAGTTAGCCTCATCACTGAACAAAATCTTCTGCGTAAACTGAGGGTCCTGTTCCAGTTTTTGTTTTGCCCATTCTGCAAATTCAGTACGCCGATCTGGGTCATCACGTTGAGATGCTGCAGTAGCTAGAGTTTGTAAGGGTGCCATTTGTGAGTAGCTAATATCCGCCGAAGGGATGTTCAACTAATGCCACTCTCCAGTGACATGCGGCAAGTGCTACGCTGTGGGCTCTTGCTGAATGAAGCTAGGACAGCCACTGATGTTTCTTCATTAGTGACAGTTTTCATGCGTCCACATTTTGGCAAATCCAACACTGAACCAGTTTCACGAAACTTAGCAAGCAGTTTGCTAACTGTAGCATGGGAGATGGGTGGTCTCAGTAGGGTGTCTTGCATTGAAATCTGCTGCAATGACCCGGTTACTGCGTTCACCAGACATCAACACAATTTCTATCCGCTCCTCACGTGTTAACCTCTGCGACATGTCAATGGCTGTAAACAAAGAGAAACTTGTAAATAACTCATGAAAGAATATAGTTACATTAAAACCAAGCACACCATTGTTTTTCTTGTGAAATTCCCAATAAGTTTGATGTGTCACATGACCCTCTTCCTATTGAAAAAACAAAAGTTGGATACAAAATGGCCGACTTCCAAATGGCCACCATGGTCACCACCCATCTTGAAAAGTTTCCCCCCTCACATATACTAATGTGCCACAAACAGGAAGTTAATATCACCAACCATTCCCATTTTATTAAGGTGTATCCATATAAATGGCCCACCCTGTAGATCATCCCGGCCAGACAAGACATACTTGCCTCTTTGAACATGAAAGCGTCTACCATGTAGGATGCTTTCAGAAAATTCTGAAGATTTTCCGCAAGTCTTAGCTGAAACAACTGGCGGTGAAAGTTCTGGGGTATTATGTTATTTTACTGACGATTCACAAAATACATACAGTGATTGAAAAGACTGTTGATGAACTTGAAAATACCTGCTCTATTTATGATACTGTAATGCAGTCATTTTATGAAATGGATGAATACTCCTACTCTGTAACCGTGTGGAAAATGAGTTTTGTATGCGTAATCTTGATCATGAGAGTTGTATGAACCCCTGGGGTGAATATGACCTGGAATATGTTGATGTGGCAGAACGTGTTGGTTATTCTGAACCTGAAGCCGTACCAGTCTGAACAACTCAGACTACTAAATAAATGTTTTCTAAGTTGTTAAGTTGTGTCAGTGTCTGTTTTATTACCAGCAATGGAGCAGGTCTTGGAAAAAACATATTATAACTCTGAGAATGCAGGGGCCTTGGGGAGTAAAGAATCCTTGAAAAGAGCTCTTTTGCAATCAGGTCACAATATTAGGAACCAAGAGGTGTCCGAGTGGTTATCAGTACAATACAGCTACATGATACGTAAACCGGCCAGAATCCATTTTAAAAGGAATAAGGTGTATGTTTCCAATATAGACGGGCAATGGCAGATCGATATTGCGGATATGACAAACCTGGCTGAGTATAATCAAGGTTACAAGTATTTACTGTATAAACTTACTTGTATAAATATTCTTTCTAAATATGCCTGGGTCAGGGATATGAAAAACAAAAAGGGATTTTCGAGAAAGTTTGGAGGAAGGTAGAGTTTCTGTCAAACTTCAGACTGATAGTGTTAAAGAGTTTCTCAGTCGGGAATTTCAAAGCTTGCTCAATAAACATGGGATAAAACAGTTTACCACCGATAGTGAATTAAAGGCTTTGGTGGTGGAGAGATTCAACCGAACTCTGAAGACCAAAATGTGATGTTATTTCAGCTCCCGGAACACACGGTCCTATCTGCAAGTGCTACAGGATATGGTGAAATCTTATAATCTGAGCTATCACCGAGGCATAAAAATGGTCCCTGCCGAAGTGAATAATTCTAATTCTTGGAAAGTCTTTAAAACATTATCTGGTCTAACTAAACCCTAAAGAAACCCGAAATATACTGCTCAAAAGAATTAAAGGAACACTTTTTAATCAGAGTATAGCATAAAGTCAATGAAACTTATAGGATATTAATCTGGTCAGTTAAGTAGCAGAGGGGGTTGTTAATCAGTTTCAGCTGCTGTGGTGTTAATGACATTAACAACAGATGCACTAGAGGGGCAACAATGAGATGACCCCCAAAACAGGAATGGTTTAACAGGTGGAGGCCACTGACATTTTTCCCTCCTCATCTTTTCTGACTGTTTCTTCACTAGTTTTGCATTTGGCTACAGTCAGTGTCACTACTGGTAGCATGAGGCGATACCTGGACCCTACAGAGGTTGCACAGGTAGTCCAACTTCTCCAGGATGGCACATCAATACGTGTCATTGCCAGAAGGTTTGCTGTGTCTCCCTGCACAGTCTCAAGGGCATGGAGGAGATTCTAGGAGACAAGCAGTTACTCTAGGAGAGCTGGAGAGGGCCATAGAAGGTCCATAACCCATCAGCAGGACCAGTATCTGCTCCTTTGGGCAAGGAGGAACAGGATGAGCACTGCCAGAGCCCTACAAAATGACCTCCCGCAGGCCACTGGTGTGAATATCTCTGACCAAACAACCAGAAAGACTTCATGAGGGTGACCCAAGGGCCCCATGTCCTCTAATGGGCCCTGAGCTCACTGCCCAGCAGCATGCAGCTCGATTGGCATTCGCCATAGAATACCAGAATTGGCAGATGCACCACTGGTGCCCTGTGCTTTTTACAGATGACAGCAGGTTCACCCTGAGCACGTGACAGAAGTGAAAGGGTCTGGAGAAGCCATGGAGAACATTATGCTGCCTGTAACATCATTCAGCATGAGCAATTTGGTGGTGGGTTAATGATTGTCTGGGGAGGCATATCCATGGAGGGTCACACAGACCGCTACAGGCTTGACAAAAGCACCTTGGCTGCCATTAGGTATCAGGATGAAATCCTTGGACCCACTGTCAGACCCTATGCTGGTACAGTGGCTCCTGGTGCACGACAATTCCTGGCCTCATGTGGTGAGAGTATGCAGGCAGTTCCTGGAGGATGAAGGAATTGATACCATTGACTGGCCACCACACTTTCCTGACCTAAATCCAATAGAACACCTCTGGGACATTATGTTTTGGTCCATCCAATGCCACCAGGTTGCACCTCAGACTGTCCAGGAGCTCAGTGATGCCCTGGTCCAGATCTGGGAGGAGATCCCCCACAACACCATCTGTCATCTCATTAGAAGCATGCACCGATGTTGTCAGGCATGTATACAAGAACACAGGGGCCATACAAAGTGCTGCGTACAATTTTGAGTTGCTGCAATTAAATTTTGGCAAAATGGACTAGCCTGCCACATAATTTTTTCACTCTGATTTTTGGGGCGTCTTTGAATTCAGGGCTCTGTAGGTTGATCATTTTCATTTCCATCAAACGATGTGGCATCCTTTCGTTCCCAACACATTACCCAGTCTATATCAGTATAGATATCCAGGAGGATTTCTTTTTCCCATTGAGATCTGATGTGTTTTCAAAGTGTTCCTTTAATTTTTTTGAGCAGTTTATAAATTCAAAGTCAGAGATACGGTGAGAGTGTTGAAATCCCGGAATCCTTTTATCAAGGGATATGAACAAACAGTTTCAGACCATGGGCCTCATGTATAACGCCATGCGTAGAATTTGCACTATAACATGACATAAGCACAAAAGCCGAAATGTGCTTACACACAGAAAATTCCAGATGCAGGAATCTGTGCGTACTCCAACTTCCGCGTTTGTCTGCTCCCCCTCCCTTGCATACAGAATTCACCGGCGCCTGCAGTGTCGGACAGCCCCTACTTGATACCGTTCATTCGGATCACGGCCGAGTTCGGTGGGCTTTCCTTTATGCTGTACGGAGTCGATTCCACTTACCGTCTCCGCGGTACCAGTCCGTCCAAAGATTTCAGCGTCGCGCCTTTCTGACGTCACTGACGCGCCCGCCGTCTCCTTCAGACTTAGCAGTTCAGCCTGGATGGCACCTAGCACCTGCAACATTGACAAGCACAGAAAGTCAGTTGACGATTGACCTACCTGCTTGTCAGTCTTAGCCGCCTGCTTCCTGTGAGGCTTCTCCAGCCCAATCGGGTCTCTCCTTGGCACGAGATGGGCGTTCCTGGTCCCGCCTCTATACAATCATTGGCGGGCACACAAGACACCCCGTCCAATCCCGTGCCCGTCTCAGGGAAGAATTTCCGGTCCGCGGCCATCTTGGCTCCTCTACTCCTGGTGCGACGCCATTCTGGCTCTTCGGGTTGCAGTGCCTTCTCCATGGCAGATTCTTTCGCCGTCGTGGTGACCACAAAGCGCCGCGGATCGGCGTGCGATTGCCCTCCGTTTGGACCCGGGAAGCTCCTGCCTGCTAAACGCGAGTTCTGATGTGCCCTCCCGGGCCGACCGTCGGCGAGCAGGGACCTTACGTCCCGGATTCCTTCTGACCGAGGCACCCGCCCCGGCATGGACTTCACATACGCCACGCCGTTCCGGACGTCTTCATGGGCAGCAGCCACACAGGAGACCGCTGTACCCTGCAACGCGTCCACTGAAGTTTTGCCGCACCAGGTAGGCATCCGACCGCATTCCGGTGGCGATCTGGGGCATTTCGCGTCTTTCGGGAGCCGTGAGCACCTCGCACCCTCGAAACGGTGCGGGTTGCCTGCTGCTCCGGGCCGTTCACAAAATTTTTATTTTGGGGTCCCCGTCTTGGCACAGACAGAGGGCCCCACGTTGGGCGCCATTGTGAACCTCGCCCCGGACACAGACAGGCAGACACGTCAATGTCACCTACAAACACTGGTTTATTTTTCATTATTCTTTTGTATAACTCTGCTCACCAACCCCAATACTCCTTAGTCCAGGCCACTCCAATGCCTTCTCTTTTCTTCTTCTCTTTTCTTTCACTTTCTCTTTTCTTCCCACCGCCTCCTTCCTCCTCCAGGCGTTGTCACTCTTCCACCCGACTCTTGTCAACGACTGGAGGGAGGCGCTTTATAGGAACCGGATGGGCTCCAGCTGCTCCCGGCAATCTCCAGCGGACACACCCCGTGTGGCGGAAATGCCGGCTGCGCCCCGGAAGCCGTCCGGCGTCCCCTGTCGTCTTCCCCCCGGCACTTCCTGGTGTGGCGGAAGTGCGGGCTCCCGAATAAACAGGCACTGGGGCGCCGCCTGGCGGTGGCCACGGGTCCCTACAGGGCTGGGCTTCCAAGCCCTGTACCCGAGGCCCCCTGCATAACCAGGACGGACGCCCCCACTCGGTCTGGAGGAGGCACTCGCCCTCCTCTGGTCCTCCAGCGCCCGGCCAGGCTCCAGCCCCAGCCGAGGACCGTACGGGATAAACTGGCATTGGGGCTCCGCCTGGCGGTGACCACGGGCCCCTACAGGGTAGGGCTTCCATGCCCTCGACCCGTGGCCCCCAACAGAACCAGGACGGACGCCCCTCACGGTCTGGAGGAGGCACAAGCCCTCCTCACATCCTCCTGGCGTCCCCGGACGGCCCAGCCCCGACGGGCTCCAGCCCGCCGGGACCACAATACATATATATATATACACATATATATATATTATATATATACATATATATACACATATATATTATACGCACATAATCTACCACGACGTCTGATACACCTCCTTTTTACTGTGTTCTCACAGCCTGGATTGCCGCTGTCATAATCAGCTGGATTTGTGTTGAACTGACATTTGGTATCTGTCAATCGATGTAAGCATACAACCGGCTTCATCAATAACTTCATATCTAGCTTTTGAGAGTTGAAATATTCATAAACATCAAAGTGTCCACTACTCAAATTGTCACCTGTCAATCTAAGATGTTTAAGAGGCATTGACGATTCTCCAAAGGTGTAAAATATTTGCCTATTTCGGGACACTTGAAAGCGACAACCAAACAATTCAGCGGCAGCCATCAACTCACATGTAGAACCATAGGTGAAGGGCTTAAGCATTTCAGTCTTATAGTGCTCCTGTGTACTATAATTATCTCCTGTACCATCATCAGTCCATACTTTGAACCTCTCCCTGTCATTTAATACATAAGACACAATGTCCTTGCGGATATCAAAAGTGAGCCTGATATGTCCGTGCAATATGTAACACAGAAAATGTAAAAGGCAGGCGCCATCTCCGGGCATGGACACCACTCGGTAAGTCATAGTTCTTTGATTGATGGTGATTACGTCGATAGACATTTTAATAGGGGTACAGTTGGAAGAATAAAGGGAATGGGTACTTGATCAGTAAACAAAGTATAAAATATCTACACAATAACTATAACAGTCATAACAGATGAACAATAAAACAGTGCAGAACCCGTGGATTAAATAAAAAGGTTGCCTCGTTGGCGAAGCAAGGAAAAAGGACTTTCTTATATGTCGTTCGTTTATAAAACAGTGCAGAAGCTGTGAGAAAGCTGCTTCACAAAAAAACTGCGGAGCGCCTAATATGGGCAGGCAGTCAGGCAAAGAAAGTGAATGAAATAAGCATAAACGTAATAAACGAACAAAATAACAGCAGAAAAGCCGCAGATTAAATAAAGGAAATGGGTACTTGAACAGTAAAATAAGTGTAAAATACATACACAATATGTATAACAATTGTAACAAATGAACAATAAAACAGCGCAGAACCCGTGGATTAAATAAAAAGGTTGCCTCGTTGGCGAAGCAAGGAAAAAGGACTTTCTTATATGTCGTTCGTTTATAAAACAGCGCAGAAGCTGTGAGAAAGCTGCTTCACAAAAAAACTGCTGAGCGCCTAATATGGGTAGGCAGTCAGGCAAAAAAAGTGAATGAAATAAGCATAAACAACGTAACAAACGAACAAAATAACAGCAGAAAAGCCGCGGATTAAATAAAGGAAATGGGTACTTGAAAAGTAAACTAAGTGTAAAATACGTACACAATAACTATAACAATCGTAACAGATGAACAATAAAACAGCGCAGAACCCGTGGATTAAATAAAAAGGTTGCCTCGATTGGCGAAGCAAGGAAAAAGGACTTTCTTATATGTCATTCGTTTATAAAACAGCTCAGAAGCTCTGAGAAAGCTGCTTCCTTATTGAAGCAACGAAACGAATGAAGACACCGCAGCGAAGAATGGCCTTATACGGGCAGGCAGTCAATTACGTGGGAGGCGTGCTGATTTCCACAGCAGCCGCACCTATGCATATGCTAAAAGAGTGGAGAACCTATGAAAAGGCTGCTTCTTTGGCGAAGCAAGGAAATGAATGAACACGCCACAGTGAAGAACGGCCTTATATGGGCAGGCAGTCAATTGCATGGGAGACGTGCTGAGTTGCGCAGCAGCCTTACATATGAATATGCTAAGTGTTGACTAAATAGAAGTTGAAAAGATATATGTTTTCGAATGTGATCGCGCAATTCTGATCGAGTTGACATTTTGTCTGTGCACAGTTTCTGCCAAACACCACCCTGACCATCTCATCTTCGTCTGCATAAGCACAGTCCTTCACCAAATGAGGTGAATGGGAGGGGAGATGATGACGTGACTTCCCCACCCTCCTTAACTGTCAATCCCCCACAAACACAGTCTCTCGGAATTTGCATAAATACAGCCTTTCACCTGCAATTTTAACTTAGTTACAAAGTGATCAAAACTCTCGTTTATATCCTGCGTCTTCTCATTAAACTTGTATCCCGCATTACCCGTGGGCATGACAAACGCCAATGGCAGCGTGTCTATGAACTTAATTTAAACTTCAGGTTTACAACGTGCTTTGTTTCCGAAGTAGCAGCAGTCATGAATATGGTTGTATATGTCACTCGCTCGCTTCTTATTGTTTCGCTGCCTTCTCAATTATATAATGCATGTTTTCTTCAGCGCTTTTGGAGCTCTTCCTGGTTTTCTACGCACTGCGTTGACAGTCAGTTCACGTGATTACATGGGAGGCGTGATGATGTCACACGAAACTCCGCCCCCACGGCTTTCGAGCTCAACTCCATTACAGTATATGCAGAAAAATAGCTTCCAGTTATGACCATTACGCGTAGAATTTCGAAATGAAACCTGCCCAACTTTTGTAAGGAAGCTGTAAGTAATGAGCCTGCCAAATTTCAGCCTTCTACCTATACGGGAAGTTGGAGAATTAGTGATGAGTCAGTGAGTGAGTCAGTCAGTGAGGGCTATGCCTTTTATTAGTATATATATATATATATATATATATATATATATATATATATATATATATATATATATATATATATATGTGTATGTATGTATGTATGTAAATTTGGCAGGCTCATTCCTTACAGATTACTTACAAAAGTTAATATATATACGTCCATAGCCTGCAGCTCAGTCACCGTGTGAGGCAGCGTTGGGTCCCCCATCCCAACGCCTCCCATGTTGTTGGCTGCCTGCCTATACAAGGCAGTCTGTCACTCCAGTCTCTACATTCCCTTCCTTGCTTTGCCACGGGATTCACGTCTCCCTGCTGATAACTACAGCCTTTTTTATTTAATCCACGGCTTCTCCGCTGTTTTATTGTTTGTTTATTACGATTATAGTTATTGTGTAGGTATTTTAGACTTACTTTACATTGTTCAGGTACCCATTTCCTTTATCATTCCAACCGTACCCCATTAACATGTCTATCGAGGTGATCATCATCGATCAAAGAACTGTCACTTACCGAGTGGTTTCCATGCCTGGAGATGGCACCTACCTTTTCCATTCTCTTTGTTACATATTGCACGGCCATATCAGGCTCACTCTTGATATCCGGAGGAACATTGTGTCTTATGTATTGAATGACTGGGACAGGTGGACTGTGAACTGATGATGGTACAGGAGATACTGTAATTATACTACACAGGAGCACTATAAGAGTGAAATGCTTAAGCCCTTCACCTATGCATCTGCATGTGAGTTGATGGCTGCCGCTGAATTGTTCGGTTGTCACTTTCAAGTGTACCTAAATGGCCAAATATTTTACACCTTTTGACAACTGCCAATGCCTCTTAAACATCTTAGATTGACAGGTGACGATTTCAGTAGTGGACACTTTGATGTTTATGAATGTTTAAACTCTCAAAAGCTGGATGTGAAGTTATCAATGAAACCGGTTGTATACTTACAACGCTTGACAGATGCCGAATGTCACTTCAACACAAGTCCTGCAAATACTGTCGTAATTGAAACAAACCATGAAACTCAAACTGATTATGACAGCAGCAATCCAAGCTGTGAGATTTGAAACAAGATTACTGTTCACATGGCCAACTGTACGTTTCATGCTCAAGAGTAAGCTCAGCGCACAGCTTGGTCATATTACAACCGGAGGGGCCGAACTGACAATGTGGTATACAAAGACATCCTTAACAATTATTGGTATATTTTCCCTCAGTTTAAAAAGGTTTAATTTTCTTTTTAATAAAAATTTTAAGGCAGTATTTCACCGCTGCAAAGGGCGGGTATTTTGCTAGTATGTATATATATAGACATGTGTATGTGTAGATATGTGTATATGTAGATATGTGTATACTGTATGTAGATATGTTTATATGTATATATGTATATGTATATATGTTTATATGTGTGTGTGTGTGTGTATGTGTGTGTATATATTGTCGCATGCGGCTGGGGGGGGAGCCCAGCCGGGATGCCCAGGAGGACCGGAGGAGGGCTTGTGCCTCCTCCTGACCGCGAGGGGGCGACCGCCCTGGTTGTGTTGGGGGCCACGGGTAGAGGGCTTGGAAGCCCAACCCTGTAGGCGCCCGTGGCCACCGCCAGGCAGCACCCCAGTGCCTGAAGAAACCTGGAGCCCAGCACTTTCGCCACACCAGGAAGTGCTGGGGGAAAGATGACTGGGGACACCCGGAGGGCTTCGAATGCACTTCCGCCACACGGGGGTGTGTTCGCGGGGGATTTCTGGGAAAGCAGCTGGAGCCCATCTGGGTTGCTATTTAAGGGTCCGCTACTTCTCCACTCTGCGCTAGTATTTTGCTAGTCATTAATATGACTTACCATGATCCTGGGTGTCAGGGCTCTCTGGAGAATAGCCTGTATTAACAATAATTATATTTCATTTTGTCCTATCCAAAAGAAATGGAAATCATTGTTCTAAGAAGATAATGAAGACGCACCATTTTGTCTTTCAACGAAATTCTGAGTTATCTTTAGTTCTTAGTGGCAAGCAGGGTAATGGACAGAGGCCGGCTGAAGGCTCATTTATATAGGCAAAAAAGAACAGGACTTTTTTTGAAATGTGGACAGTGATTTCTTTTAGCAAATGTGTGCCCTTTGGTCCCCATTTTAATACGGTGAGCTGTGTAATGTCCGATGTCCTGCCGAAGGCTTAGATCTAAACACCTGTACCCCGAAAAAATCCGGTATTTTTTAAAATGTCGCCTTTATAATAAGGAGATTTCTTTAAGCAGATGCCTGCCCCTCTTTAATCTCATTTTACACTGACCCCCGGAAGATACGCCCTGAGGTTAAAAGATTTATGTGTGAACATCTCTTGCATTAGCATAATGTTTGATCAGGAAACACCTGCTGCCTCTGAAGTGTGAATCGCCCCCCGCCCCGCCCGCCATGTGGGCAACACATGCTTTGGAAGGAGCTGAAAAATGACCGCTGTATTCGTGGACTTTTAGAAAGTTAAGCGCCTTGCTTCAGTAATGTGGATCCATAGCTCAGCTGAAAATATATGTACTTGATTATTTAAAATGGGGGTGTATTTGATAGAAAAGGGCTTGTTTTAGGTCGATTTTTTATATAAATTACAAGTATATTAATTATTCTAATTACAAATTATAAAGCAAAGGATAGATTTTTGATACATGATTTAAAAGGGAATTGCTGTATACCTCTGTGTGTGTCATATAAAGGGTGGAAAGATACTAGGCACTTCCTAGACACTTAAGCACATTATCAAAACTGGGCATGGGGTGAGATGGCAGAAATCATTGTAAAAGTGGCAACTTTTGTCTGGCTTGGTGACAAGAACAATAGAATTGGACCAGGGGTATGGCTCTTTTCAATGACCGTAAAGTTCAACATCCTCCTGATCTCTGTCTCTACTTCAGCCATTTTCACCTCAGGAAGATGACAGACGCATTCTTTCACCATGACTAAAGGCTCTGTGATGATGTCATGAGACACCATGGTAATCTGCCTGGGATTCAGGACAACCACCTTTCACACTGAGGCTATGGTGACTTGTAGCTTTTATCTCTGGTTGGGTGTTAAAGTCTCCCTTAAACTGAGCTTCCCAGCATCCATGCAGAGTGCTGCGTAAGGTACAGCCTCAGTCTCCACCAAGTTGCCCCTTCATGATTTGAGTAGGTTCACATGATATATGTGCTCCTTGCCTTCAATGGACTTTGTCAGTGAACCAAAAGATTGAAGGAGGAAGTGGGGACCAAAACCATAAGTCTATCCCCCGGGCAGAATTCATAGAGGTTCGTTCCTCAACAGCACAAGCAGGCCTGCGCATGTAGGGCTTTTTCCAGATGTGCTAATACCAGGGGCCTGATCTTCAAAAAGTGCTCTTGCAGGTTGGCCACATATTCCACAATGCTTGCTTGGGTTGCGTGTTCTTTCTCCTAGTACTCTTTCGCAAAATCCAGCAGTCCCTGGGATTGCCATTTGTATAACAATTTGAACAGAGAATACCTAGTGGAGAATTGTGGAATCTTGTGATATGCAAACAGCACCAGTGAAAGGAGCTGCTCCCAGTCCCTACCATCATTGCACACCACCCTGTGCAGCATCTGCTTAAGCATGCATGTCAAGCACATGTCAAGCCTATCCATCAGGGGGTGGTAAACAGAGGTCTAAGATGTGTTATGCTAAGGAAACTGACAGTATTCCTAAAAGTGTTCAATATGAAGTGTGTGCCCTTGTTTTTAGAGAATCACTTTAGGGATGCTCAACCATGAGATGACCCTTACGAGTTCCTGAGAAATGTATTTTGTGTTAGCCACTTGAAGGGGGATGGCTTCTGGATACTGGGTGGACTAATCCACAAACAATAATAAATATTTATGATCCCATGCCGAAGGTTCAAGCAGAACAATGTCAGTCCCAGCCCACCCAAATGGAACTTCAGTTAGAGGCAATGGGACAAGGGGTGCTCACTCCTAACATGGAATTTGGGTAAGCTGTCAGTCAGGACACACAACACAAAATATCAGCATCTTCTAATCAATACCTGGTCAGTAGAAACTCAGTTTAATGCGTTCAAAGGTTTTCTCATCTTCCAAATGCCCCCCAAGGAGTTGGTAATGAGTTATCTCACATAACTCCTTCTGAAAAGGCCAGGGAATCAGAAGTTGACGTCATTCTTTGCCCTGATATTCTGCTTTCCGGTACAACAGATCATTGTTGATGTCAATATTAGCTCCTGTCGGTACAGACTCAGAAGTCATTTGACCATTAACTGAGTTAGGAAAATCAGGAATTTTTTTTAATGACTTGAGGGAAGGAGAGAGTGTTAGGATGGAATGGGATGACCAGTGGGTTTCATTGTTGGGGTTCCACTTAGAGTGGATGTTACAAGCACCGGTCAAGAGACATCAGACACACAAGGATACAGAAGAATGGTGCTGAAGGTACATGTAGGGCAAGAGATAACATTTTTTAAATGAATTATATTCTTGTCCTTGACACATAGTGTGTTTAGATAGATAGATAGATAGATAGATAGATAGATAGATAGATAGATAGATAGATAGATAGATAGATAGATAGATAGATAGATAGATACTTTATTAATCCCAAGGGGAAATTCATATAATCCAGCAGCATCATACTGATACAAAAAACAAAAAAACAATATTAACAATATTAGTGACTAATAAAAGTCTTCATGGCACTAACACTAAGACATGGCTAATTTTTCATGTGCCATCCATTATATACTGTAAAAACCAGTTCTGTTTCTGCATTTTGCTATTACTGTTGAGGAAGTCTACAGGTTCCATTGACTTTGTCCCAGAAAAAGTGAAGTAAAGAAATCAAAAGGATAATTGAAACTTCGATCTAAAGATAATGTGGCCTATTAACTACTGAGCTAGGGTGTAGGGGACAAGTTTAAAGGTTGAAACCCAATAACTAAGTGTGTAGCACTTTACCTTCTTGAATTTAATTTAAGAACACATTCAAAACCAGTCAGAAGTTTTAGAACTCCCACAGTTTTCCATTACAATTTAAGTAGTTCAAGCCCAACGAAAAACCTGAGATGGTACTAACATAAGCAGAAAACTACAGGAGGTTAACAATTTAGTACAGGTTACCAAAAACTGAAAAATAATGTCAACTACAGAGCTATACAATAATCCCTTTTTAAGGGAACAAATAATGGGTTAACAACTTACAGCATTTCTGCAGTAATGGAAGTTAATTGAGCCTTTAAAGCTGAAGGAAACAATTACTACGGGTGTCCTAATTTTTTGTTGATTGCTTAGAAACCCTCTATCTGTATAAAAACAGTACTGGAACAAACTCTGTTATTAAACCCTGCAAAGCATTATTTGGTCAATATTACACTGTATATTGTTATCATAATGGCAAGTAAAATGCAATTTAACAAAGGAAGACAGACAGACTATTATGGATATTTCCATTAAAGAAACTGCAAAGAAAGCCAAGATGTCAGTGAGTACAGTTTCCTACACAATCAAAAGGAACCTGGAAACTTGAGCAAACTTTGAGAGGAATAGGTCTGGCATACCCAAAGCCACAACAGAACCAGAAGACAAGTTTCTGAGATTCACCAGCTGGCATGAAAGGTGCCCCACAGGACTGGCCATCTGACCTTACTTATTCTATGTTAATTAATGTTGACTTATGTTTATCTTTTATTGTGTCTTCTATTTCTCTATTCATTTTGTAAAGCACTTTGAGCTACATTTTTTGTATGAATATGTGCTATATAAATAAATGTTGATTGATTGATTGAGCTGTCAAAGTAAGTAAGAGAGGACTTCGAGCTGCAGGTTTGACAGTTTGCGTTGCAGTAAGAAAACCATTGCTAAAATTGCAAGATAAGAAAGAGACTTGACTGGGACAGTAACCACCGCCAGTCTCAATGTACTTAAAATTAAAGTGTAGAACAAAGAATTGAAATATGAATACTGCATAGTTGTTATCCTGTAAAATGCCTATCATGCAAACAGTTGACTTAAATGTATGTAATTAGTAATCTGTCAAGATTGTAGTTTCATTCTGCTTTGAACTTGTTACAGCACTCAATGGCACTCAGTGAAAAGCACTATCCCCAAATAAACTGAACTGAATTTAATTGAAAGCTGTGCATCAATTCTATATCATAAACTCAAGCATTAAAAAAAAACCTTTTATCCATGTGGCTGGCTGTAATAAACAAAAAAGTATGCTCAATAGACAAGGTTACGTGGAGAACAGGATCTAATTTTGAAATAAAAACAACTTGAAGCAGGATTTGCCCTGCTCTCTTAAAGAGCTCATTAACATTAGTGTCTTTGCTTTTGCTGGTAATTTCGGTTTTAAAATATTAGTAAGGCAGCAGTACTTAATTCTGTAGTATAATTTTCTAAAAAAAAGCTAAGTGTATCTCAGGAGGCAATATTGTTTACTTCTAAAAAGGTTTCATTAAACGTAATCAATTATTAATAGGTTCTCTAGAATGCATTAAGCTTTTTTAAAAAGTCTATAAATATGTATTGTGCCATCACTATTCTGTCACATTGGTTTGTTTGAAGAAGTTTTTGAATAATTAAGGTAACATATTTATATTTCATATTACATTTAGAATTAGATGTCATTTATTTGATAGTGATGACTAGGGCAAATATATTTTTCATTTTAATTTGTGCAATTTCAAAATAAATCATATAAATCATAACCTGTTTGTATTCATTTATAGAATAGAATATTATTGTTGATTTAAGATCCACCAGAACTATTACATACAATGAAATCATTCAGTACAAATATTTTAATCTGGCTCTTGAAATGTATTCTTAGTTTAATTTAGTAGCTAAGCCTGCACTACTATTTTTCCCTTGAATATTTCTTTTTATTTTTCCTTTACCCCAGTGTTGTACAGCTTCTTTAGATAATACAGCATCCCTTTACTGCACCCATTTAATTCAGTTATAGGGCTATGTGGTAGCAGAGGCAGCCAGGAACAAATGTGTAGGAGTGCAAAAATGAGCTCTAATATAAAAAACAACATTAATCCTCTATAAAATCTAAATGTTAAGCTGTTAGGAGAGTCCTTGTTGCCTGTAAGATGAACATTACAAACTTTAACATGCTCTGTTACAGAGAGTGCCTCATAAAATGCATACATTTATTTTTTTCTTGTGAGTTTACCTGAAAGGAAAACTCTATACTATAAAGGCTGCTGTTATGATTTAGGGATTTTAGATATTACACATTTTATTTCTGTTCTCTTTTTGCTTTTACATGTCTAATTTAGATTTTTATTGTGACTGTTATTTATTTTCACACTACCATTTAGTTTATTTCAAGGCCTCTATTTTGAGTACTTTTTCATAACAGCAGCATTATTGTTGTTGGCAACAGTGCTCTGTTACTACCACATGTTACTATCACATTCATATAAATAACATCGTGTTGCACACTAGTCTTGATGTCCAAGATTTGTAGATTCAATTACCAAACATTTTTTTCTCTACTAATTAGTGCATAATTTTCCTAGAGAGTTAGGACTTCACCTGGGTTTCGGACTTTGAGTTTTGGTTAGCATTTTTGGCTGAGCTAATTCATTTTGATTATTTGCTTTAGACTCCTAAAAGGCCTTGATTATGAGTTTTTCCATTCAACTCCTCATTTTTTTTTTTTTTTTTTGAAAATTTCTTCCCCGTTGGTTCCATTCTGGTAGTCTAATCTGCCATTGTAAAGAGCTATGGCAAGCAACTGAATAGAAATGTGCAGCAAACATCTTAGTGGATGTTGTAAGAACACTTATCTGATTATGTTAACAGTGCATGAATGCCAAAGATGAACCGATTAAATATTCTGTAAATGTCAAGTGTCAGACCAGTCACAGCATCTTGCAGAATTATAACGTTATAATAGCTCAATTAAGTAATAGATAATTGTCCATGAATAATCAAAAAAGAAATATGTGAATCAGCAGTCAAAAAAATGTGTGCACATTTGACTGAGACATTACATGTAAATATAAAAGGTACATTAAAAAATAAATTGAACTTTGCTTATTGAGCCGGAAAGACAACACCATCTATCAACAACAACAACAACAACATTTATTTATATAGCACATTTTCATACAAACAGTATCTCAAAGTGCTTTACATAATAAAGAATAGAAAAATAAAAGACACAATAAGAAAATAAAATAAGTCAACATTAATTAACATAGAATAAGAGTAAGGTCCAATGGCCAGGGTGGACAGAAAAAACAAAAAAAAATACTCCAGACGACTGGAGAAAAAAATAAAATCTGTAGGGATTCCAGACCATGAGACATTATAGTGAATTTGCCACCAGTAACATGCATGATGCAGACTGTCCTAAAGTGTGTCAGACTGAGCATTAAGGATATGCAGCATTCAAGAAAAATATTCAGTGTGTGAAGTGATATTCTCATTGTCAATAGCCATCAATAAATATTGCTCTTTTGAAGACACAACTTGCTTTAATGCAGACATTTTCCATATTCATTTAAAGTGCTTAGAACATTTACGATTGTCTCTGGCAAATGATTTCATTGCCATATTCTTCTTAAAGAAGAAAAAAAAAGGAAGTAAATGATTTAGACAGTCTTATACAAGACATACTCTTTACCTAGGGCTACAATATTTTGAATGAGCAATGTCACTTCACACACTAAGACATACAAATGTTCTTAATTGTTGTAGAATCAGGAATGTATTATTAGGAAGCAAGCAGTGACCATCCTCATCATAATGCATGATATTTTGGACAACCTACTAATGAGTATACAATTTGAGGTAAGAACAGCTGCATATCACACCCTAATTCATTGTCATTTTTGTGCCTGTTTTTCTTAAACTGAACATTGCAAGTATGTGTATTTCAGGTTGCTCTGTTCCTGGAAAGGAATCTTTAGTCAGTCAGTCATTATCCAACCCGCTATATCCAAACACAGGGTCCTGAGGGTCTGCTGGAGCCAATCCCAGCAAGCACAGGGCACAAGGCAGGAACAAATCTGCACTGCAGGACGCACCAAGCACACACTAGGGATTATTTAAGATCGCCAATGCACCTAACCTGCATGTCTTTGCACCTGGAGGAAACCCCCACAGACACGGGGAGAACATGCAAGCTCCATGCAGGGAGGACCCGGGAAGCGATCCCAGGTCTCCTAACTGTGAGGCAGCAGCGCTACCACTGCACCACCATGCTTCCCGGCATCTTTGGTTTATTTATAGGAAGGACCATATACTGTATATTTATGCTGTTTTTTACATATGTCACTTTTAGAGGCCCTACTCTGTACAGACAACCCCTCACTTCACCTCACTCTGGTGGGCGGATTGCTGATCATGTTACTTATCATCATTCCTAACACACTTTAGGTTGATATTAAGTACAAGCCACAACAGTGCAATATTCACTCTTCTGAACTGAAATCACAAACCATGCCAATTAGTTACTTTGCTATTTTTGTCAAAGATATGGAAACAATTCCTTACTACAAAATGATAGAAGTTAGATATCTCTTTCTCATTGTAGTCAGTACTGTTAGTCTCTCTGTCACTGTACTGTTTTTTTCAGTAAGGCTGTTGAGTGCAAACATGGCATGAAATAATGTGTAAGTGCACATACACACTGTGCCTTTGCATTGGAACCTACTGTTCAAGTCATTTTTAATAAAAAGATATTGTTCTGGACAAGCATCTGAATGCAAGATTGGAATGGAGGAAAAGTGTATTTTTGAAATAGTCAAGTAGTGACCTAAGTTATGGATGGATGGTGGGGAAAAGAGTCACAAAGTATCCTTGTAAAAAACAATAAATTGTTCTTAAAGCAAACTGTGGAAAAATGCAGGAGTTTGGTACAGGCAAATATGTTTACTGTTTAAATAACCAAATCTCCAGATATTATAAGCTCACCTTACAAAGGAAAAGCTGTCCAGTATAAACACAGCAAAATGCAATGCATCACTGGATACAAATTACATTTTGAAGTGTGTATAGATACATGGATACTGTATTTTTGCATCAGAACCTGCTGACCTTCTACACTAAATTTAAATACAATGTATGTTCAAATAAATTTTATTTAATTAACTAATTTTTTTTCTAAATTGTGTTGATTTTATTGTAATCATTCCATAGGATAGGATTGAAAACAAATCAACCCCCACCCCTGAGAAAGAGAGCAATGGCAACTGACTAAAACTTTAAAATAGTAAAAATGATTAAATTGATGAGTTTATTAGGCAGATACAGATAAATGGAGAAGAAAAAGAAATGGGGAGAGAATCTACTTCCTCAGTGCTTTAAGAGCTTATTCTGAAATATTATTGATTAGATCCTGCCAGGTTTTTAAAAGTTCTGCACAGATCCTCTAAGTGAGAATTTGATTTTTTCCAATTTCAAATAATATAAAACATCAGTTACCCACTGACTTAAAAAAAAGGACAATAAGCCTGCATGCCAATAGTGTAGTGAAGGCAATCACAGTTTGTTTGTCCTTCTCCACCTTAAGCCCACCCGGGTACACCAAACACAGCTGTTAGTGGATTAGGAGGGATTGTGGCACCAAGGCTGTCTGAAAGGCACTTGAAATTTTTTGTCCAAAATGATGCTAACTTGGTGCAGGCTCAAAACATGTGACCCAGTGAGGCTAGAGCTTGACTGCAGCATTCACAGGTTGGAGCTTGCCCTGGAAACATTTTGGACAATTTCAAGCGAGACAGATGTGCTCAATATATAATTTTGAGTTGAATAATTGTATGCTTTGTGCATATGGAGCTCGAATGAATTCTCTGCATTGCTACCTTCCACTCCTTTTCTGATATGTTGAGTGAGAGATCCTTTTCCCATTGTCCTCTTGGATCTTTGAAAGGGAAGGACTGTAAAATATTTTTATACATTGCAGAAATGCTGTCTGAGTCCTCGAGATTGAGCAATATTTTTTCCAGCATAGAGGAAGGTGGGAGATGGGGAAAATTGGGCAGGTTCTGTTTGACAAAGTTTCTGATATGAAGATAGTGAAAGAAATGTGTTGATGGAAAATTAAATTTGGAATGTAATTGTTCATAGGATGCAAAGATGTTGTATATATAAAGATCTCTAAACTATTTTATCTCAAATGTTCTCCAGATACAGTGGAACCTCGATTCATGTACAAATCGGTTTACGACCAAAAAGTTCGGCAAACTTTTGCCTCTATTCACGACCACACTCTTGGTATACGAACAAGCCAGTTTGCCTTTCAGTTTGTATGTGTTCAGTGTCTCCCTGCGCATTTCCTGTGCAGCGAGCGAGCAAGAGAGAGCACGACACACACACACAGGCGCGAGAGAGAAACACACACACAGGAGCACGCGAGAGAGAGAGACACAAACACAGAGTAGCGAGAGAGAGATACACACACACACACAGGTGCACGAAAGAGAGACACACACATAGGCGCGCAAGAGAGACACACACACAGGCGCGCAAGAGAGACACACACACAGGCGTGCAAGAGAGAGAGACACACACATACAGGCGTGCGAGAGAGACACACACACACAAGAGAGAGAGCTGGACACATAAGGTAGAGAAGGCAGTTAAAGAATGTACTGGGCTTGTTTTTGTTTTCATTTCTGTTTACAGCGATCGGTTCGTAGCGTGCATTGTTGCAATGTTACTTTTCTTGGTGGTTTAATAAATTATGGATTTTCCAAATGTTCATTTTTTCCCTGTGCTTAAAATCTCATTAAAAAAAGTGTTTTTAGCGAGCAGTTCTTAGCGCTATAGCGCGAACTATTGCAGTTTTAGTTTTCTCTGTTGTTCAAGGTTTTCTCACTGTTATTCAATGTTTTTACATTTAGTTTACTATTACCCTGTGCATTCTATGGTATAATTAACTATATTTGTGCTTAAAAACTAAAAAAATATACATATTTACATACAGTTCCTAAGGTCTGGAACGGATTAATTGTATTTACATACAATCCTATGGGGGAAATTGCTGCGGGTCACGACCAAATCAGTTTACGACCAGAGTTTTGGAACGAATTATGGTCACGAACCGATGTTCCACTGTATTAAAAACTGCATATGTTTGCTAGGGTTGAAAAAGGTGGTTCTCATGCAGAGGTGCCACAGATAAAAGATTCTCCATCTTAAAATGCTTTCTACATTGGTTCCATATTCTGAGTGAGTGAACTTGTATTTATTGGGGTACAAAGCAGGGAATATAGATAAGTACTGCAGGATTTTATTTCTATTGTGGATCAAGCCTGTGTATGTTCATCTATTTGTGTCCAGGTTTTTATAGCTTGTATGTTTGCTGCCCAGCAATAAAACTGAAAGTTAGGTAGAGCCATGCCACCTTCTGTCTTAGGTCTTTGTAGAGTCGCACTTTGGATACGTGGGTATTATAGGTTCCAAATAAATGAGGTTATGGTTGAATCCAATTGCTTAAAGAATGATTTATTAATGTATATTGGACAGTTTGGAAATAAAAAAGAAGCTTAGGAAGGATATTCATCTTAACAACATTAATTCTTCTAGCTAGAGTGAGATGGAGCTGTTGACCATCTATGCAAGTCTTTTTTAACTTTTTCCATACAGACGGCAAAATTTTGTTGATAAAGAGCTTTATGTTTACTTGTGACATTTACCCCTAGGTATTTAAACTGATCTACAATAATAAAATTGAAGGTTTCCAATCTAATATTGTATACTTGAGAATTCACTGGAAAGAGCACACTTTTATTCTAATTAATTCTGAGACAAGAGATCTTTAGAAATTTTGTAAGTGCTGTTAAGACCGCAGGCACAGCATTTTGTGGGTCTGATATATACAAAACCATGTCATCTGCATATAGATACATTTTCTGTTCCAGTCCTCTGATAATTCCCTTTATCTGATAAGTATTTCGACAGTGAATTGCCAGTGGTTCAATGGCTATTGCAAATAGAAAGGGCGACAAGGGGCATCCTTGTCTGGAACCACGTTCTAGTTTAAAGTAGTCTGAGCAAATGTTGTTAATACAAGCTGAAGCTTCTGGATTGGCATACAGTAGTTTGATCCATGCACAAATATTCGGGCCAAAAGCAAATTTCTCTAATGTAGTGAAAGGGTAGTTCCTTTCAATCATATCAAATACTTTTTCTGCATCCAACGATAATAACTCTGGGGTGCTTGACTTTGCAGGTGAATATATTACATTAAACAGGTGTTGGAGATTGGAAGCTAAGTGTCGGCCTTTAATAAATCCAGTTTGATCTTGTGATATTACCAAAGGCAGCACTTTCTCCATCCTTCTAGCTAGGACTTTGGAGAGTATCTTAACATCATTATTCAGAAGTGAAATTGGTCTGTATGATGCACATTGTAATTAGTCCTTGTTTAGTTTAGGAAAGACGGTGATTAATGCTTGGCGAAGAGTTTGAGGTAGAATTTGATTGTCTCTAGCTTCTGTAAATGTTGCTAATAAGAGAGGAGCTATCTGAGTGGAGAATTTCTTATATAATTCGACTGGGTAGCCATCAGAGCCTGCTGCTTTCCCGCTCTGAAGTGATTTTACAGCATCTAGTAATTCTGATAGCACCAGTTCCTCTGCAATAAAAGTATCTATTTGTGGTATCTGTAATGTATCCAGAAATGCATTAGATTGTGTTTTGTCTTCTTTGAACTCAGTAGAATATAAGGATTTATAGTAGTTTCTAAATGTGTGCATTATATTTTTATGGTCAATGATTTTATCTCCGTTCATGTTGGTGATTGCTGGGATTGTATTGCAAATTTCTTGCTTGTGGATTTGTTGAGCTAAGAGCTTATTAGCTTTCACTCCATGTTCATAGTAATGACGTCTTTATTTAAAAATTAGTTGTTCAGTTTCTTTGGTTGTTAAGAGGTTGAGCTCTGAATGCAGAGCTTGTCTTTTCCTATGAAGAGCTTCACTTGGACACCAGGCATGTTCTTGATCTATTCTAGTAATTTTGCTGGTTAGCTCTGATACCTTCTTGGTTTCTAATTTATTTCTGTGGGAAAGATATGAAATAATCTGCCCTCTTAAGAAGGCCTTTAGAGTTTCTCAGAGTATTCCTGCAGAGACCTCTGAGGATGTGTTTGTCTCTAGGAAGAAACTGATTTGTTTTGATATAAATTCTGTACAGCTCTCATCTGCTAATAGAAGTGTGTTAAGATGCCATCTGCAAGATGAGTATGTGGGGCATAATGATTTCAGCTCCAAGATCAGAGGGGCATCGTCAGAAATAACAATAGCATCGTACTTGCAAGATTTAATCTCAGACAAGAAATTATTATCTATAAAGAGATAATCAATTCTTGAGCAGCAATGGTGCAATGGTGAGTAGAAGGAATATGTTCTTGAGTTTGGGTTTAGAAACCTCCAGGGAACTGATAAGTTGTGGTCAGTTAAAAACTGTGTAATTGTCTTTGCAGTGTTAGATGTCTCCCCCTGTGACAGGAGACCTATCTAAGAGTGGATTTAAAACACAATTAAAGTCCCCAGCCATTATAATTTTATGAGTGTTCACATTGGGAATAGATGCAAATACATTTTGCATGAATTCCCTATCATCGACATTGGGTGCATAAACATTTATCAGAATCACTTTACAGTTAAATAAGTTGCCCATGACAATTACATATCTCCCTTCAGGACCAGATACTACATCTGATGCTACAAATGAGACTGTTCTATGTATAAGAATTCCCACACCTCTAGTTTTCTTTGTAAAGCTGGAATGGAACATATTTGGCCAGTCCAGTCTTTTTACACGTGTATTTGTAATCGTAATGGTCATAACTGGAAGCTGTTTTTCTCCATTTACTGTAATGGAGATGAGCTTGAAACCCGTGGGGGCGGAGTTTCGTGTGACATCATCACGCCTTCCACATAATCACGCAGTACGTCGAAAACCAGTAAGAGGCCCAAAAAGCGCTGAAGAAAACATGCATTACATAATTGTGAAGGTAGCGAAACAATAAGAAGCGAGCGAGTGACATATACAACCATATTCATGAGTTCTGCTACTTCGGAAACAAAGCACGATGTAAACCTAAACTTTAAATTAAGTTCATAGACAGGCTGTCGCTGTTTGTAATTTAGTGCCTACCCATATAAGGCCGTCCGTCAGCGGCAATCCAATAGCAAACTGCCACGGGTAAATATTCATGGGTGAAGGACTGTCCTTATGCAGAGGAAAATGAGATGGTCAGGGTGGTGTTTGGCACAAACTCAGCGAAACTGCGAGAGAAAGTTTTAAGTGCCGGGACTTCGGTAACATTAGATACAGCCATGGACATAGCACGACATGGCACCAGCACAGCTGGGAAACTTGGATGCATGCACACCGAGCGGGTCACGTGAACTGACGTAGTGCACAGATAAAAAGCAACAGTTCCAAAGAGCGCTGAACAAAAAACGAATTACACAATTGAAAAGGCAGCAAAAAAATATGAAGCATCTGATACATACAAGCATATTCATAAATGCAGCTACTGTGGAAATAAAGCACACGGTGGAAAAAGTCAATGTCCCGCTAAAGGAAGACAGTGTAAAAAAAAAACCCGTGCATGCAGTGTGTCGGGTCTCAGATAAAGAAGAAGATGAGCTGTTTATTGATGCAGTAAGAAACGAATCGATGAATGAAACCTGTCATCTTTACAACGATTGACAAACACGGAATGTAACTTGAACACAACACATCCTACAAATACGAATCTGATTGAAAGAAATAATGCTAATCAAATCCTTGATGACAGCAACACTCAGTAAAACTCACAAAACAATTACTGTATATTGACAGTCATGTTACGTTATTTTTAAAATGTTCCCTTTTCTTTTTCATAGCTTCTTTAACACACTACGTCTCCGCTGCGATACGCGGGTATATATATATACCCCGATCTACATACTCGAATAATGGATACTTTATTCGCCATCAATGATTGTTTTGGTAAAGCCATACTCAGTGTATTCATTAGATGAACGGTAAAAAGTAAGAGCGAGGGAGGATGACTTATTGAGGCATGCAGGCTGTAGTCTTGCGTCAACTCTATCTGAATTGCGATCACATTTGAAAAAATATATCTTTTCAAGTTCTATTTAGTCCATATGTGTCAAACTCAAGGGCGCGGGCCACATCCGGCCGCGTGTAATTATATCCGCCCGAGATCATTTTATATACTGTATTATTGTTATTAATGGCCCGGGGATATGAAGCACTGGTAACACAATAAACTACAGATCCCATAATGCAGCGCTTCAGCTGCCTTGCGAACACTTACCGCGTCCCCACCGTCTCTTCAGTCGTTTCCTTACTTTGCGAAGGAAGCAGCTTTCTCAGAGCTTCTGCACTGTTTTATAAACGAACAATATATAAGAAAGTCCTTTTTCCTTGCTTCGCCAACAAAGCAGCCTTTTTATTTAATCCACAGGTTCTCCGCTGTTTCATTGTTCATTTATTACGATTTTTATAGTTATTGTGTAGGTTTTATTTAATCCACGGGTTCTCTTCTGTGTTCACTGCGGTGTCTTCTTTCGTTTACGACCTTCACCAAGGAAGCAGAAACTTACAACCACGAAACTTTGTAACGGCGCAAGACTTCAGGTCACATCTCTACAAAACAACCTAATTGAAGCAACTATATTTACTGGCAGTGCCTCAGGTGACACAGTTTTTATTCCTCGCATCCCCGTTATACCATCTAATCTCCCATTTCAATTCAAACGCATTTAATTTCCAGTAAGGCTCTGCTTCGCAATGACAATTAATAAGTCTCAGGGACAAACACTACAAAAGGTTGGCATTGATTTTAGGCGGGATTTCTTTTCACATGGCCAACTGTATGTTGCATGCTCAAGAGTGAGCTTAGCACACAGCTTAGTCATATTACAACCAGAGGGCCGAACTGACAACGTGGTATACAGAGAGATCCTTAACAATTCATTTTTTACATATTTTCGTTCAGTCTAAAATGTTTACTTTTTTATTAATAAAAATATTCAGACAGTATTTCACCGCTGCGAAGCGCGGGTATTTTGCTAGTTAAAACATAAACAAAAAATGGCAGAGAAGAAAAAAGGATGTATAATTATGGTACCCGTATCATTGCAAGCAGATCAGACAGCAGGTATTATCTTCTTGCCATACAATACAATACATACAATACAATACAGTTTATTTTTTTATAGCCCAAAATCACACAGAAAGTGCAATGGGCTTTAACAGGCCCTGCCTTTTGACAGCCCCCAAGCCTTGACTCTCTGAGAAGACAAGGAAAAACTCTTAAAAAAACCATAATTAGGTTTGGATATTTTTAGAGTCCTGGAGACCTCATCCATCTAGCTGCCTCCCCATTTGGCCATGCCACGGCTGAAACGTTGCTCCGATGAAAGGACCCCTCTTTCCCATGATTCCTGTGATCCTCCATCAGGGATGACTTTACCATAGGCAGGCAAACAACTTGGCAGGTGGGCGTGGCACCAATGGCCACATTTGGGTACCGAGAAAAGAAACAGAATAGGTGAGGGTTAGTATTCAAATATAATTATCATGTTATTTATGTTATAGTGCTAATGACTAACAACAGAGATGCAGTATGTACAGTTAATCAGCAGCTCTAGTCAGGATATGCTAAACTGAAGTAGTGAGTCTTCAGCCGGGATTTAAAGGCTGAGACTGAAGGGGCATCTCTTATGGAAGCAGGAAGACCATTCCACAATTTAGGGGCCCTGTAACTAAAAGCTCGACCTCCCACTGTTATTTTATTAATCCTTGGAATCCTAAGCAGACCGGCATCTTGAGATCTTAATGTGCTCAGGTTTGTAAGTCATGATAAGTTCAGACAAGTAAGCGGACCTTGGCCATTTAATGCTTTATATGTTAAAAGGAGGATTTTGAAATCTGCCCTGAACTTAACTGGGAGCCAGTGTAAAGATTTAAGAACTGGGGTTATGTGTTCATATTTTCTTGTTCTTGTAATAATTCTTGCAGCGGCATTTTGGATTAACTGGAGGCTGTATAGAGAACAGTTTGAAGAGCCAGTGAACATCGCATTGCAGTAGTCAATCCTACTAGAGATAAATGCATGAATTAATTTCTCACAATCTTGTTTATTTAGAAAGCGCCTTAATTTCCTAACATTTTTAAGATGGAAAAAACATGTTTTGGACGACTTTGTAATATGCGCTTTAAATGACATGCTAGAGTCAAAGATAACTCCTAGATTGCGGGCTGATTCAGTAAAATTAATTGGGATTCCAACTGAGTTAAATGGCGACAAAATATTGCTGTGATCAGCGTCATTCCCTCCAACAATTAACATCTCTGTTTTATCTGTATTTAAAGACAAGTAGTTCTCATTCATCCATTCCTTTAATTCACTAACACAACTAATTAAAGACAACATCGGAGAAACTTCATTTGATTTAAATGAAAGGTATAACTGGGTGTCATCTGCATACGAGTGAAAATTAACATTATGTTTCCTAATGAGAGATCCCAGTGGAAGCATGTAAAGTGAAAACAGTAAAGGTCCCAGTACTGAGCCCTGCGGACACCATATTGAACTTCTGTGTATAATGATGGAGTACTGTCTGCACATTTCTGTACATACTGGAATCGATTTGATAAATAAGAATTGAACCAAGCGAGCACGGGGCCTGTAAGCCCAACATCGTTTCTAGCCTGTGCAGTAAAATAGAATGGTCAATGGTGTCAAACGCTGCACTTAAGTCCAACAACATAATTACAGTGGAATTTCCTTCATCAGAGGATATCAGAATGTCATTTACAACGCGTGTTAGTGCCGTTTCTGTACTATGACCAGTGCGAAAGCCAGACTGGAATTTCTCAAATAGATTGTAACGCGTAAGGTGTGACTGAAGCTGACTGGCGACTAATTTCTCTAGTATTTTAGAGAGAAATGGTAAATTTGAAATAGGCCTATAGTTATTTAGTATGTGTGGGTCTAGGTCTGACTTTTTAAGTAAAGGTTTAATGACTGACACTTTTAGTGCATCAGGTACGGTGCCATGCAGTAATGAACTATTGATAACGGTTAGAGACTGAAGCCGAATCAGATGTAGCCGAATTGTCTAAACAAACCGAGTCGATCCAATTTTCGGTTTGCCTAATCGCTATCAGATTCCTAACGCGGTCCTCCAAACTACTCTAAATTAACTCTAAATTAACTAAACATTTTTGGCAGGTGAAGCTATCTGCAATGTCGGCCGGAAAACCTGAGCTGTACATACTGCAGGACACACAACATATAAACGTGCCCTCGATGGGCAGAGAGCAGATAGAACTTACATTAAATGTTGAAGTCATCTTTGCCGTTTTTATAGGTGCTTCAGCGCTTTCCGTGTTCAGCTGAATCACCGTCGCTTTAAGTTTCCACCACCCGCTGAGCGATCGACTTTAATTTCTCACTGCCGGTTATTTCTACTGGTCAGCTGCCGGCTTTACCTCAGGTGAACTTGCTCGGGTGCTTTCGAAGGGCTATGTGCCTGTGGGAGACGCCGCCACTCTCTGCTTCCGCTCGCTGATCCGCTCTCTGCTTCCGCTCGCTTATCTGCTCTCTGCTTCCGCTCGCTGACTGGTGCGAGAAACCTAACACTGTGTCGCATACCATGACAGGATGCGACTCACTTTCGTATTTCAAAAAAGCATCGGGATCAGCTTTCTTAACTGCTTTTCTGCTTCCTCCTTGGAGGAGATGTGATATTTGTCTTGAAGATCCACTTTCAGTTTGGCAGGATACAAGAGGCTGTATCTGATATCGGCTTTCCGTAATCGCTGTTGTAAATGTTGTAAAAAGCTGCACGTTTAGCAGCTGTTGAGGGTGAGAAACAAAGGAAAATATTAATGTGGTTATTTTCAAATATAATCTCTTCTTTGTGTCTGAGAAGTGGCATTACATTAAGCTTGAATTGTAATCTCTCATAGCGGACAATTAAAGTCCTAGGTTCAGAGGTATTTGATCCACGTATGCGATAAGGTGCTGCTATATCGGTATCCGATTTAAAGTCCTCTCCAATTATTTTTGAGAATAGTTCAGCTAACTATTTTAAGGAAAAGAAATAAAGTCAAAGCCTTCACTTTCTATACTATTATTTAGTTTGTGAACTTTCCATTTTCATTTTAGGGTTGCAGTGAAATGAGAACTTACCTACGTGCAATGGAAAAGTCACCAGTCCAACACAGAGCACACTCCAGCACAGAAACACAGTTATTTTGGGTCAATTTAGATCCACCAGTTAACCTAACATGCACATATTTTGCATTTTATATTAAACTAGAGTACTCTTGGAAATCTCAAACAGACATAGGATGCATGTAAAAAAAGAACCCGAGCAGGTTAGGAATTGAACCCAGTTTCTTAAAGCCATGAAGAATTAAAATTAACTACTAACAGCACCATGCACACTTTTCATTCTACCATACTTTGTTAAATAAGCAAACAGGTGCACTCTTTAATTATAATCAATTTGACTAAGAGACATACTTTTTAAAGCTTGTAAAATGCAATGGTCATTTAGCTTAGATATCCAATAAATATAATACTGAAAGATGAAAAGATTAGAATTTAATTCCTGACTGAAAATACCTTAGTAAAAAATCCTTAATAATATTCACAAGGTTCTCATAATAAATGAGACCAATCCTTAAACACAAAAGACCTCTAAAACTAAATGCTGATAGTAGAGGTGACAGAACTGTAATGCTGACTGAAAAGAACTATGTGCAAAGACACCAGCCTAAAACTGAATTTATAAAAATGTGCACTTTCAACTCAGGTTACTATGAGCTTACAATGTATTTAATGTATACGTTCCATACCTTTTAAAAATCATTTCTAGAAACCAGAATAAAAGTACAAGAATAAAAGTAATATAAACAGGACCGGTGTGAGTTTGTGTGTGTGTGTAAGAAAATATGGACAGGTCTTCTCTCTTGGGGTCACTAATGCCTTGTGGTTGACCCTGTCAGGAAAGACTGTAATTGTACATTAGAATATGAGAATTTAAAAGATGGAAGGATTTTTATTTAATTTTAATTCTCAGATGCTTTCTGTTCATATATGTTGATTACACATTATAAAAAAAAAACAAATAATCACACTTTTCAGACTCCATGTCCAGCCATAGATAGAATCTGTTGTGCTATATTGCATAGTTACTCCCTGTCTCACTCTTATTGCATTATAGTGGTAATATTTGCATATATTTTTGGTTGTTTATATTGTATAATATAAGTGCATATTAGCTTATTATAATTATAATGTGTACAATCTATAGGAATTTCTTTACTTGTCCACTGCTCTATTTAAAACTGGTGTTATGAAGCTAAACATCATTAATATTTTTGGCATATTAATCTATTTTTGATGGCAACAAAAACACTATAGCTAAAATGATATACAGTCTATATTATCCAAAGAAGGAACTATGAAATGAATTTTAATAGTGATAGTGAGAACATTTGCATATGGACTGTAAGATTGTCTATAAAAGGAAATACTATATAACAAGAAATAAATTCATTTTGATATATCTTTCTGTAAATTTTAATTGCACTTCTCTACTGCTTATTCCAGGTAACCTCATGGAACTGAATATCTCCCAAAACAATAACAGTCAAGTACTCATCTATGGCAAAAATATTCAATCTAATTTTTACAGGGTAGTACTGGCACAAGTACTTGTGTGTGTCTTCCTCTACATCAACTTGGTGATGCTTTTCTCGTTCTTTAAAAAAGAAGCCTTTCGACAGGATACTCGTTACATTTTGTTTGCTCACATGTTGTTTGTTGATACTTTGATGCTGATAGTAACAGACTTAGGAATGCTCCTGATGTACTTTTGTATATTGGTTCCAGGTGGGTATTGTATCCTGTTCTGTACATTTATGGAAACCCTTACTTTCTACACACCATTAACTCTGACTGCCATGTGCCTGGAGCGCTACATTGCTATCTGTATTCCATTGAGACACGCAGAGATCTCCACAGTTCATCGCACCCTTTTCGGTGTTCTGCTTATTTGGATACTTGGATTCATCCTCGGCAGTACTTCTTTATTCACTGTACTTGCTACACAGCCTGTTAGTTTTTACGTGGAGAGTTACATCTGCAGTTATGAAATAATGCTAATATACGTCTGGCAATCTGATCTGAGATCTTGCATCTGCCTTGTGGTGTTCCTAGCAATATTCTTCTTTATTGCATTGACTTATGTAAAAATCATGTTTGCAGCAAGAGCAGCCTCTGTAGAGAAAACGTCTGCCTCTAAAGCTCGACATACTGTGCTTTTGCATGCTGTTCAGCTTGTTTTATCTTTAATTGCTCTGGTTTGCCCTTTTATTGAAACACCCATTATGCAAATAAGTTTTAACATTTTTTCAGATGTGCGATATTTTAATTTTCTTAGTTTTACATTATTTCCCCGATGCTTAAGTCCTCTTATTTATGGTGTAAGGGATGAAAAATTCTACTCTGTTTTTTGCTATTATATAATCTGTGGAATTAATAAATCTGTGTCTCCAAAATTACAGATGTAGAATGTAGATTCATTTTTGCAGTATCTAAAGTTTTAAAAACACAAGGAATTTATGAAATTTTTCTAACCAATTTCATGAAGGTTCTTATTTGGACTTAGGATTTAATACTGTAATAAATGCTGGCCAGTCAGATGTGCAAATATTCACACAAAACTGGAAAAAAAGTAATGCTAAATTAAAGCACTGTTTATAACACATTACATTTTATAAATAGCAACTATACCATGTTTGGTTACTTTCTTTGAAAGTAATGAGTAATGTAACTCAATTGCTTTTATAAGCATTCATCCTTAGTAATATCATCTATTTATTTAACAATTTGGCACTCAAAATAGACTGGAAATAATTTTATTCTTTTAATAAGATTATGAATTATGTTGTGATGCTTTTCTCTCATAATAATTTAAAATATTAAATTGTGCATTATGTATACTGTAATAATTGGTGTGCTGTATATAATAAACGTAAATAATTGCACTATTTTTGTATTAAACAGTAAATATTTTATTGTGTTCTGTACAAAATGTGTAAGTAAAAGGTTATCAAATGTAATGGGGGTCAACAGACTCATCTAAATATACAATATTTATGGCCAGCATCTGTACCTCATACCCTAACTACAAAGAAACAGGAATCAGATGCTGTAATTCCAACATTAAGGAGTCCAGTACAACAGTTATTTTATTTCAAATGCAAAAAACGTGGTTTGTATAAATCAAATTCAGTAATGCTGACCTTTAAACCATCACAACGATGACATCACACTTCATGCACTCTCAACTGTTCCACTGTAGCAACTGCAAAAAAATGACCAGAGACCAGCAATGCTCATAAAATTCTAGCTCAAAACAAAATGAAAAGAACAACAAAGAATGTAAGGACAATTTAAAATTATATATAATCAGAAAATTATGGAAAAAGAGTAACACATGTTTACACACTTACCTTTTTACACATAGTTTTCTCTTCCATTTAAAGATTATAAAAGTTCTAACATTTAAGATGGAAATAAAAAACGAAAGTTTCTTTCTTTGCAGAAATGTATATTGTTGTATGTGTAAAGCATTGTACATTGATGGGTATAATCTACAGTAGTATGTTTTTATTCACATTTTTTATAACAGTAAAACATAATTTGAAACTGATACTGACAGGCAGGTGTAAGATAAGAGAGTAACAAACAGGTTGTTGGGGAAAGTCAAGCTCATTATTGTAGGTAACTGTCTTTTTAAAATTCAAATTAAGTTCTAGATTTTTAAAGTAATAGTTTCAGTAGAGTCTTTCATTTATTACAAAGAAACTATGAGCACAATTATACACCCATCCAGCCTCCATGATGCCAGACATTATGCAGTACAGAGGTCACATCCCTAGCATTATTTTGTAGCAACTGCCAAACAAATGGTTTCACTTGTGATGTTACTATTATCAATACTGTAGCGACCCGTGGTCGAGTCTTGAAGTTTTTAAAGCCGATCTCTGCCGTGCACCTCTCCCAAGCTGTCGGCTACAAGTGTTATGCACGCAGCTGTACCCAGCTCTTTAAGTAACACATCATGTCCCATACACCAACTCTAGCCTGTACCCAGCTTCTTAAGTAACGCACTCATGTCCCATACCCCGCACGACTCCGAGTGTCTCGGCATTAATTGCTTAGATGAAATCTTAGCAATAAATACAGCTCTGTCCTGTTGTATCTCTTTATTCACAGATAGCCAGAAAACAAAGCTCGACATTATTGCGCTGCCATTGTCAAGGTCATGCAGGACACATTTCACATAACCGTGGACGGCGATGACCCAAACCCACCCAACTAATTGAACACAAACACAACATTATTTACAAGTTAAGAAATTAATAAATACAACAGGAAAAACATTAACAAAATCAGTGAACTCTTCCACCATAAACTGCCGGGTCGCTACAATACTATTAAAATAAATAAACACAAAACTGTACCAACACATCATAAACCAGCTCTAGCCTTAAACGCTTTGATGCTATCTGTTTAAACTGCTTTTTCAGTGGTTAAAGTTAGGGCGAGCGAATTACACACATACTGTAATTGTCCACTCTTCCACCATAAATGAATGTTGACTTAATCAGTTATCTAATTTATTTGGAGGATTTAAGAAGTCATTTTTTTCTTTTGTGTCATTTTCATTTTTTCTACTAGTTTTCCTCTTTTTTGTTGTGAAAGTGCAGGTTGATGTTAAAATATGCTGACAATATGAGAAGTAGTGCAAGATAAACATCTCAACCTCTGTGAAACCCCATGTAGTGAGAATTGGCTCCAGGCTATACTTTGGGCTCTTGTAGTTCTTGTGTTTTGAGTGTATCCATGTTGAGATCTGAAAGACACAAACACAAAGTTACAAAAGTGAAGAAAAACAAGTGCTCTTTATTAACATGTACTACAAACAAAAATAGTGAAAAAACAAAAATCCAAATCATTAAATAAAAAATCTAGTCCTAACAACACACACACACAGCAAAAATAGTTGAAATCAACAAAACGGAAATATTTACAAAAATACCATTCCTTCCTCCTATGCCACTCAAAAATCAAGAATGGAACAGAAAAAAAAAATCAATTAAAAGATCTTATTCAAAAATTACATCCTCTTCCTTCTTCCACCAAGAATAATTAAGAAGAAAGATGAAAAAATATACACAAAAACACATGTCATTCTTTCTCCTCCAGTGAACGAGCAGGAAAAAGGAACTCAAAAACTATTTACATTAAAGAAGGAAAAAAAACTATCAGCATACTCGAGCTTTAACTCATGCTCACCACTCCACCTTCACTCTGCATTTTGTTCTGAAAGTTAGCCAGACACCCAACCCTGTCAAAAGACAATACAATACAATTTATTTTTGTATAGCCTAAAATCACACAGGAAGTGCCGTAATGGGCTTTACAAGGACCTGCCTCTTGACAGCCCCCCGGCCTTGACTCTCTAAGAAGACAAGGAAAACTCCCAAAAAAAAAACCCTTGTAGGGAAAAAATGGAAGAAACCTTGAGAAAGGCAGTTCAAAGAGAGACCCCTTTCCAGGTAGGTTGGTCATGCAGTGGGTGTCAAAAAGAAGGGGGTCAATACAATACAATACATAGAACAGAACAAATCCTCGATACAGTATAAAAATAAAAATTTTAGAAATACAGAATAGAATTTAACAGTAGATGATATCACATAATATGATTTGGATTTGTTTAGAGTCCTGGAGACCTCATTCATCAAGCTGCCTCCCCCATTTGGCCATTCCACAGCTAAAATAGCACTAATCCGATGAAAGGACCTCTCTTTCCCACAATTCCTGCGATCTTTCATCAGGGATGACTTTATCTTAGGCAGGCAAAACAACTTGGCAGGCGGGCCGTGGCACCGTTGTTTTGCCTGCCTTTTTCTGCACCACATTGCAGTAGTCAATCCTTCTAGAAATAAATGCATGAATTATTTTCTCAGAATCCTGTTTATTTAGAAAGCGCCTTAATTTCCCAACATTTTTAAGATGGAAGAAACATGATTTGGACAGCTTTGTAATATTCGCTTTAAATAACATGCTAGAGTCAAAGATAACTCCTACATTGCAGACTGATTCAGTAAAATTAATGGGGATTCCAACTGAGTTAAATGATGACAAAATATTGTTGTGATCTGCGTCATTCCCTCTAACAATTAACATCTCTGTTTTATCGGTGTTTAAAGACAAGTAGTTCTCATTTATCCACTCCTTTAATCCACTAACACAACTAATTAAAGACAACATCGGAGAAACTTCATTTGATCTAAATGAAAGGTATACCTGGGTGTCATCTGCATACGAGTGAAAATTAACATTATGTTTCCTAAAGATAGATCCCAGTTGAAGCATGTAAATTGAGAATAGAAAAGGTCCCATTACTGAGCCCTGTGGGACACCATATCTCACTTCTGTGTATTATGATGGAGTACTGTCAGCAGATTTCTGTTCAACCTCTAGTGTCCACACTTTTGATTTATAGGTCAAAGGGGAATTATGGGGCCCAATCCATATCAACGCAGTCACATTCTCCAATCAGGGAGCACATAGCGATGTGACCATGGAAACCGACTATCATTCAAACTGAAAGAGGCTCTAACAAAATGCCAGACAACTCAAAAGGGAAAGGAAGGGCTTTACCCAGGCAGTTCTCAGCAAAAGTGGAGAAATGATGACCCAGACTAAGGATGTAGGCTGGCAATGAAAGGAACATTTTGAGGAGCTTCTGAACCTGATGGTCTCACCCTCTGTGGAAGAGACAGAGACAAAAGCTAATGGGGAATCAATACCCATTTCCTTAATAAAGGTCGCTGAGTTAGTTAACTCCACAGTGGCAAGGCCCCAGGAGCAGGCCTAGAAATATTGCTCTAGACATTGTGTTGACATCATTGAAATGCTATTTCATTGTTGCATGGTCTTTGGGACCTGTACCCCTGAAGTGGCAGACCAGGGTGGTGATCCTCATTTTTAAAAAGGGGAGCTATAAAGTGTGCTCCAGCTAATGGAGGATCACAACCCTCAGCCTCACTGGGAAAGCTAATAGCAGGATACTGGAAAGGAAACAGCACAATTGTGGAACCTCAGATCCAGGATGATCAATGCAGATTCCATCAAGGTCATGAAACAACGGACTAGCTCTTCATCCTCATGAGGATCCTGGAGGAGGCGTGGGACTACACCCAATCAGTCTACATGTTGTAAAAGAAACACACTGCAACAAGGTTAAAGGGTTGGGGAACCGTCTCCATATACTGTAGTAGAGATGAGGTCTGGCAAATCACGGGAAGGTCGTGATGTCATTCGGAAGGGACAAGACATGACTAGGGAATGCGGAAGTGGCCCGCCTGTCCGAGCGAGCAACTGTTGGTGGTGTTATGGTGTTGGACTCTTTGTGGCTCGTCTTTCCTGTAAGAGAACAGAGAGATGGCTTTCTCCTCCGTCTTGCAGATTCATGCGGCGCATTTAGTCCTTTGGTTGCCTCCTAATCGCACATGTGTGACAATGTGTATCTGAAACCAATCATGGACCACTATGAAGGGGATGGTCAATGTTAACTGACTTCCCTGTAGAGGTAAGAACCCAAGGAGAAAAAGCAATATATACCTGAGCTTGGTTCCAAGGTGGCAAACACCTGGTAGAAAGAGAATAGACCAGTCCTCTCCAGTCCTTTGCTGGCATTGGTACTGAAAGTCAGGCTACCTAACTTTCAACTGTCCACAACTATAAGAGCCCATGGACTGTGGATGGGGTGCTGGCGAAAAGATACTATTATGTAGCAGGTGCCACTATGGTTAATGGACAGTCATTCACCGTACATTTTGACTCTGGCTACAACATCTCCATTGTAGCCTGACGGTTTATCTACTCATGTAAATATGTTGGGAAAAGGGCTAGTCTTATCTGTATACATTGTGAGACATTTTGCTATCCGACAGCCACTTGCTCCATAACTTTCAAAGGCTGCACCCACATATTACAGGTACAGGCTACTAACTGCCTGCTTCAGATGGGAACAGTGGATTCATGACTCGCTGAAGTGTGGTAGAAATGCTGTGAGTTTTGCCTAATGGTCAGCCAACCACTGAGAATGCTCCATTTAGGCAGCATTTCAAGCTGGACAATGACTATTTTTATTAGGTGGTGGAATATGTATATGAGCTGGTGCATGCTCATTTGCTAGGTGCCTACTTAGAGTCTGATAAAATGCAGGAAAGCATTAAAGCCAGGTGGTATTAACGAATGTTAACTGACCCAAATTCCTCAAAGAGACTAAGCACCCCTCATTCCAATGTCAATAACTGACATCCCATTTGAGTGGGTCAAAACTGACATCATTGACCCACTTGAGCCATCAGCTTGGGGTCACAAATACATACTTGTCTTCACCAAACGTTCAAACAGAGGTTGATTAATGTGGTGAATGAGGACCAGGGGATTGGGATCAGTTGCTCCCTCTTGTGCTTTTCATTTACCAAGAGGTGCCTCAGGGCTTGACATACTTCTTGCCATTTGGGCTCATATCCCGGAGACAGCCCCAAGCAATACTTGATTTATTGAAAGAGGGCTGGAAGTAGTCACAACCATCCCTCAATATACTCTAGTACCTTATGCAACTGCACAAGCGACTCTCCAAAGTACACTTCCCCCTAAAAGAACATTTGGAGTGCATGCAGTGCACCTATTCACAGTTGTATTGGCACCAAGGACCGGTATGGGCTTGTGTGAGTTTTGTCCATGGGATCGGGTCATGGAGTTGGTCACCACATCCCACTCCAATGTCCAAGCTCACTGGCAGAGGACATAAGAGATAAAGGAGCGGAGGCGGCTTGTTGACTAGTCTATGATACAGTCCAACTGGCAGCTGTGGGAACTTGTGTGTCATGTAAATCTGTTAAAACCCTGCAGGGAGAGAGAGAAGGGGTCCTTCTGTCCACAAGGACGATGCTCTTTGTGGACACCTTGTCTCTCAATTATGGGGAGTAACTCACTCAGTAACAAAAATGGGACCTAGAGGCAACTATCCCATCTGTTTTGGAGGTGGTGGACATGAACCAGAATCATGGCCCGTGACATTGTCACTGAGTCAGGGGTCATAGTATGGGAGTGCCCATATTGACTCCTTGAGGCAAAAAGAATTGAGGTTGAGTTGGAAATAAGATAAATGCTGGATCTGTACATGATTGAAGAAAGTCTCCACCCATGATACATTCCAATTTTTCTGGTCCCAAAGCACAATGGTAGTTGCTGCTTCTGTCACAAATTCAAGTCACCTGTTTTGATGCATATCCAAAACCACAAGTCAATGATCTCCTCAAGTGGCTGAGAGGGACACATTACGTATGATGAAAGGATATTAGCAGATTCCCCTGACAGGTCCGGCTAAGGAGAAAAATGTCTTTAGCACCCCTAACGGACACTGGTAGTATTCTTCCTACCCTTTTGGGTATATGGGGTGCTGGAGACATTTCAGCACATGGTGGATAGACAGCTCCAACCTCACAACCCTATAGTGTTGACATAATCATTTATTAGTTGACAGTCATTTATTCCAGCACCTGGCAGGACATCATACAGCATGGCTTGGCTGTGCTCACCATCATCCACATAGCCAGGCTGCATATTAGCCCAAAAAAGTGCTACTTTGCCTTGAAGGACGTAAAACACCTGGGTTACACGGTTAGCAAGCGGCAAGGTCAAGCCTGAGTGTTCTAAAGTTGTGGCCATTTGAGACTGGTTTGGGCCTCACATGAAAAGCCAAGTACAGGCTTTCCTAGGTCTTGTAGGGTATTACCAATGTTTTGTCCCATATTTCTGTAAAAGAAAAGGTAATGAGAAATCAGGAGGGGATTAGAACAAGAGCAAACATAAGGGCCTTCTTTAGGTCACGAAAAGCTGTTTCCTTTTCTCAAGTCTACACCATTGTGTTCTGGGCCCGCTTCTTGATGCAGAATCTCAGGTGACTATCAGCTTTGGCACTTTTTCTATTGAATAATATTCTTGAGGTAGAAGGTACAGTGGGGCAGACTATTCCTTATTTAGGGTATATTGAAGTTAATACTTTGTTTTCTGAGATCACTGTAGGAATATTCTTGCCCTTCTTCCTGAAACTAGATACAACAATGAAATTCCCTTTTTGGTGGTCACAAATGTTTTAAACCAGATGAACAGGACAAGAACCGAATGCAGGATATGTAGTAAGCCAAAATCCCTAGAACACTATTTATACACAATGTGTTAAAAAACTGTGTTGTAGATATAAGATTGAGGAAAGGAATGGTTGTGCTGCAGAAGTACAATTAAGAGGCAAAACCAATGTAACTTTGCTTACTTGAAAAAATACTGTAGTTGATAATTACATAAACAGTTGTTCAGTAAGAAAGGATGCACCAATTCTAATTAAAGCCCCTTCATGTGTGAGTACTCACGACAGTCTTCAATTTCAATCAATCAATCAACATTTATTTATATAGCACTTATTCATACAAAAAAAAAATGTAGCTCAAAGTGCTTTACAAAATGAATAGAGTAATAGAAGACACAATAAAAGATAAACATAAGTCAACATTAATTAACATAGAATAAGAGTAAGGTCCGATGGCCAGGGTGGACAGAAAAAACAAAAAAACTCCAAAAGCTGGAGAAAAAAATAAAATCTGTAGGGGTTCCAGACCAAGAGACCGCCCAGTCCCCTCTGGGCATTCTACCTAACATAAATCATCATATTTTCATGGAAGGACCTGATGATGATGGTCACGTAGACTTCTGGCTTTCAGTCCATCATTGTTGGAGCATCATGATGCTTTGAGTAGGTGGTGGTGGTGCAGGCCGCCACCACAAAGAAACCGGAAAAAGAAACAGAAGAGAGAGTAGGGGTCAGTACGGATTTTAGAGCCACCATGAATAGTTATTATGAAGAATTGAACATACAGAGTATCAGGATTATGTTAAAGTGAAGTTATAAAAAGGCCATGTTAAAGTAATTTTACAGCTACTGTGTGTTTTTGGAGCTTCATTCCATAATTTACCTGAAATTCTTATTTTGCTGAAGATATCACTCTTCATGTCCATCAGAAGTTAGCTGAAGTATATTGGGTGTAGAATACATTCCCTACAATGCCAACTGGAAGATCTTCTAGTATTTCTAAGACACTCATTTCTTCAATGTAGAGCAAGTTAGTTTGTAAAGAAACTAGACCAGCAACTGATATATATTTTGACTTTACAGACACTCCAGTTGGAGATTAATGGGAAGCTTACATGTCTAGGAAACTAAATAGTATTTCAAAGGTCTTTGCTGTGCATGATTTAGATTTTGGATACACCACCAAGGTAAAACACTATATTAAGTTATCAGATCCAATGCTCTTCAAGCAGAAAGCTTAACCTATTCACCTTTCTGGTACTAAGGACGTTAGACTCCATTTAAGTAGCTATGCTATGGTAAAATGATAAGGGAGCCTTTGCTTCTACTTTAGCTGTTGTTAAAAAATAAACAGTGTAATCAGATTGTGTGTTGACTATCATGAAATAAACATTCAAACCATTAATGATGCCTATGCCTTACCCAATATACTGTAGAAGACACTTTTCAGCTTTAACAGAAGCCATGTAGTTTTCTGGTATGGATTTAACATTTAGGTATTATCAGATAAAAGTAGAGGAGGAAGAGAAACACAACACTGTCTTTAATGCCAAAGCTGTGGAATGGTCTGTCTCTTACTATGAAAGGTGCCCCTTAAGTCTCAGCTTTTAAATCCAGGCTGAAGACTCACTACTTCAGTTTAATATACCCTGAGTAGAGCTGCTGATTAGCTGTGCATACTGCATCTCTGTTTTTAGTCGACAGTACTAAAATATAAGGAATATAATATTTATAAACTGTTACTAATCTCTGACTCTGGCTTACTTGACTCTTTTTCAACAATCTGGCCATGATTCTAAAATTGCTGATGGACAGATATTGCTGTTTTTCATTTATGTTAATTAGTTTCTAATTTGTTTTGATGTATTTTAAGAAATATGTATCCTACAGTATGTATGTGCAGCTCTGTAATGCCACCTTCTAACATATTAAGGGAATATACCATCCTGGGAGGCTGTCTCCCCCTGTCCATCCATTATATTGGCCTCCCACCCAGATGAGAACAATTAATTAATGTACAGATATTGCTGGGCTTTATTTATGTTAATCAGTTTTGAGTCACTTTTTTCCCATCTTTTTTAAACAAATCTGTCTTTTGTGTGCTCATTATATAATTAGCAATCTGTAATATTTGTAGTTGCATCTATCAATCTAGCACTCAGTGAAGGGTGAATACAAAAATAAGTTGACTTGAATTTAATGCTGTGCAATAAAATATGAATATAATATTCTTTAAATGCAGTATCTCATCAGTTACATAATAAACATAATTATTTAAAAATTAAATAAAATACCATTCTTTATCTACTGTATATGACTGGTTCCAATTTGAAATAAAGAAAAGATTTGTGAAAATGGGCAAGGACTCAGGAAGCTGGATCTAACTTTGAAATACAAACAACTTGAACAAGCATTTGTCATGTTTTCTTAAAGTGCTCTTTTCAATAAGCAACTTTGCCTTTGCTGATAATTAAGTTTTTAAATAATAATAAATTCTGTGTTATCTTAAATTATGTAAACAAATTGTGACTGTCTCAGGAGGCAATGTTGTTGACTTCCCAAAAGGTTTCATTAAATGTAATCAATTATTAATATGTTCTCTGTAATGCATTAGGCTTCTTAAAAATCCATAAATATTTTGTTTGCCTTCACTATGGAATCAAACTGGCTTTTCTGAAGATTACAGATAATTAAGGTAACATTTATATTTCATATTACATTTACAACTTATTTAATAATAATCACGAAACCAATTTTTTATCTTTAATCTTAGTCTGTGTAACCTGAAAACACAATTGAAATAAATCAAAACCTGTGTTTTATCCATGTGTAAAATAGTTTGATGGCTTACCAATATTAATGTTGACTCAAGGCACACCAATACTATCATGCACAATAAAACAATAAAAACACAGTTTAACTTAGTGGCTAAGCCTGCACTGACATTTTTCTTTGTATTGTTATCTTTACCAGAGTGCTGCACTGCTTGTTTAGGCAATACAACATATCCATCCATCCATTATCCAACCCGCTATATCCTAACTACAGGGTTACGGGGGTCTGCTTGAGCCAATCCCAGCCAACACAGGGAACAAGGCAGGAAACAAACCCCTGGCAGGCCGCCAGCCCACCGCAGAATACAACATATCCATCCTTTTATTGTACCCACTTAATTCAATTCCAAGTTTGTGGAATACCAGAGGCGGCCAGGAACAAACCTGTAGGGGTACAAATTTGCTTTAATAAAGAAAACCAACATGAACCCCATGTACAATCTAAATGTTAAGCATTTAGGGGGTTCTTTGTTGCTTCATAAAATATGTATATTTAGTTTTTACTTGTAAGTTTACCTGAAAGGAAAACTATTTGACTTTTATTATGATTTAGGGATTTTAGACTTCCAAAATTTTATTTCTGTTCTCTTTTTTTGCTTTTTATTTTATTGTTAGTGTAATTTATTTTCAAACCACTTGTTTGTTTATTTTGGGGCTGCCATTTTGGATACTTTTTCATAACAGCAGCCATATTGTTGCAGGCAGAGCTGCTCTGTTACTACAACTCTGTTATTATAAATAGCATCATGTGATGTCATGATTGGACAGCATTATATATGGCGGCACACCAGTCCTCATGCCCAGAATTCTGGATTCAATAAACAGATGTTTTCAATCTGCTAGTTAGTGCATTATTTTCCTTAAACTTTGCCTGAGATTCTGACTTTGAGTTTTAGTTAACATTTGTGGCTGTGGTGAACTGATTCATTTTGATTATTTGGTTCAGACTTCTGTGAGTTAACATACTTAGTTTTCCCTTTCATCTCCTAATCCTTTTTCATATTTTTTCCCTGTTTTCTCCAATATGAACAATTGAATAAAAATGTACTGTGAAAACCTTACAAGTTATTGTAAGAACACATATTTAATGATGTTAACAGTACATGAATCCTAAGATGAACCAAATGAATGTTTGATTTGCAGTATTTGCAGAATTATAATATAAAATAGCAGAATTAAGTAATAGGTAATGTCCCTGAAAAAACAAAATAAAAGAAATATATAAATTAGACGTCAATAAAATGTGTGCATGTTTATTTATCTGAGATACTGCATATACATATATAAGGTACATTCACAAGTAAATTGAGCAGGAAAGACACAACCTATATACCCATCCCAATAATATGTATGATGCAGGCTGTCCTAAACTGTGACAGATTGAGCATTAAAGGTATGTAGCACACAAAAAAAATAATCACAGTGTGCAAAGTGACATTCTAATTGTCAATAAGCACTGCTCTTTTGAAGAAACGTTTTTTTTAAAGTATGCATTAACTGTATTAATTTGAAGTGCCTATAAGATATGTATGACAGTCTCGGGCAAATGTATTTATTTACATATTCTTCTTAAAGCACATTAAAAATGTAAGCAAATTGTTTAAATAGTACTATACAAAACTTAATGCTTATTTATGATTGGAATACTTTGTAATAATTGGAATATTTTGTAATAATGATAGAAATAATTTCTAATCACAAAATTAGTCAAATATTTATTTTTGTCATTGTTGCTAGCCTCTGTCAGTGCACTCAGCCTATTTACTGAAGGCTGTCAAGTGTAAATATGGCATAAAAATATGTGTAAGTGCACTTACATAAGGCTTTTGCATTGGAACCTGTTGTTCAAAAATAAAGAAAAACAGAATTTTCTAATTTGTGAGGTTAGTGACCTAAGGTATGCGTTGTAATGGAGAGTCACAAAGCATGCCTGTAAAAAAATGATATACGTTGATCTTAAGGCAAACATTTAAGAAAGGCATGGGTTTATTAATGACAAATATGTTTAATGCTTAAAAAATATCCCCAGACATAATAAGACCACCAGATAAACAAAAGACTTTCCAGTATAAACTCAGCATAATGCATATCATCACAGAATACAAATTACATGTTAAATTGTGCATAGTTTTTATGGATATTGTATCTTTGCATTAGAACCTGTTTTACTTTCTAAACTGAACTTAAAAACAATATATGTTAATTTATTATTGAACTAATAATTCTAGGTGCAAATATAGTTAATGCCCTCACTTTTTGTAGCAAAAAAAGTCCTGAGTCCACCACAGGGTACACTCCAGTACAAATGCACATCTACTCATATTAGGCCCAATTTAGATCCACTAGTTAACTTAAAAACTATATTTTTGGCATGTTAAATGAAACTATAGTACTCAGAAAAAGCCCAAACAGATACAGGAAGCATTTAAGCAAAGACCTTGAGCAGGCAGGAAATTGAACCCAGGTTCGTAAAGCTATAAGTAGCACTAAGCACTAACAGCTCCATGCATTTTTTTCTCTCTAACCTGCTTTTGTTAAATAAGCAAAAACATGTATTCTATGATTATCGGAGACAATGAGAAGACATTAGATGTATTATAAATAAAGACAGTGTGCAGGCTGACAACTGAACCCAGGTTGTTAAAGCCATGAGGAAGCAACATTAACGAAAAGTAGCACCATACAATTTTTTATCTCTATCACGCATTTGTAAGCAAAAAAGCACTCTGGAATTATAATTTATTTGACTGAGGTACATGCTTTTTAAAGTTTATAAAATACAATGGTCATGTAGTTTAAATTTCTTATAATAAGTTACTCGAAGAGAAAAATGATAATTCTTGTCTGAGAAGATCTGCACTTATAAATTGTCGAAATTCACTGCTTAACCATCAATAAAATAACGAACACTGTTACATCAAACGGCACCAACCCTAAAATGCAAATGATCTCTGAAACTGAATGGTGATAACATTATAACTGTAATGCTGACGGAAAAGAACTATGTACACCAGCCTCAAATATGACAACAATTATCTGCTACACCACCAGATGGTTTAAGTAATTGAATACCTAAAAATGTGCACTTTTAGCTCAGGTTACTGTGTGCTTACAATATATTTAATGCATTCTTTCATTACTATCATGATCATTCCAAACCAGAATGAAAGTACACTGCAAAAAATAAACTGGGCTTTTATGTTTTAATGTGCAATCTTTAAGAATGTGTTTATTTGTCTGCAAAAGATTATACATAAAGGTAGATATAAACGTGCTATAAAGGTAAATCATTTTTTGGATATATTAGTCTGTTGGTCTTTTTGGGAGCAAAAAAACAGTAAAAAAAAATGATATACTGTAGATATTTATCCAAAGAAGGAAACATGAGATACTGGGGGTTTTAAAAGTAAAGTTTCTGGTGTTGCTGTGTATTGATTTATTAATGAATTGCTACATTCTTGATAAAAATTTAATGCATGTATTTGTATGAAGAATTTATTATGCATAGATAATATACCATTTACATATAGACTGTAAAACTTGCCTAACAGGAAATATACAGCAAAAGGAAAGAATTTTTTTTTGACATATACAGTATTTCTGTAAATTGTAATTGTACTTTCTCTGTTTAATCCAGGTAACCTCATGGAACTGAATATCTCCCAAAACAATGACAGTGAAGTATTTGTCTATGGCAAAAATATACCATCTAATTTTTACAGGGTGGTACTGGCACAAGTACTTGTGTGCATCTTCCTCTATGTGAACTTTATGATGCTATTCTCGTTCTTTAGGAAGGAGGCCTTTCGACAGGATACTCGTTACATTTTGTTTGCTCACATGTTGTTCATTGATACTTTAGTACTTATAGTAACAGACTTAGGAATGCTCTTGATATACTTCTGCATATTGGTTCCAGGTGGGTATTGTATCTTTTTTTGCACCTTTATGGAAACCCTTACCAACTACACGCCATTGACTTTGACCGCCATGTGCCTGGAGCGCTACGTTGCTATCTGTATTCCACTGAGACATGCAGAAATCTCAACAGTTCAACGCACTCTTTTTGGCATTCTGTTTATCTGGATACTTGGATTCTTTCTCAATAGTACTGATTTATTCATTGTACTTGCAACACAACCGGAGAGTTTTTATCTTGAGAGTTACATCTGTAGCTATGAAATGATGCTGCTGTACATCTGGCAAACTGATCTGAGATCATACATCTGCCTGGTTATGTTTCTAGCAATATTCCTCTTTATTGTATTGACTTATATAAAAATCGTGTATGCAGCAAGAGCAGCCTCTGTTGAGAAAACCTCTGCCTCCAAAGCTCGTAATACTGTCTTCTTGCATGCTGTCCAACTTGTTTTATCTTTAATTGTTCTGATTTGCCCTTTTGTTGAAACATACCTTATGGAAATAAATTTTCAGATTTTTTCAGATGTGCGATACTTTAACTTTCTTAGTTTTACGTTATTTCCTAGATGCTTAAGTCCACTTATTTATGGTTTAAGAGATGAAAAATTCTGTTACGTTTTTCGCCATTATATAATCTGTGGATTGACTAAATCTGTGTCTCCAAAATTGGTGGAAATTTAGAATTCTGCTCAAAGTGGCACTCATTGATCTTCTTCTTCTTCTTTCGGCTGCTCCCATTAGGGGGTTGCCACAGCGGTTCATCTTCTTCCATATCTTTTTGTTTTCTGCATCTTGTTCTGTTACACCCATCACCTGCATGTCCTCTCTCACCACATCCATAAACCTTTGCTTAGGCCTTCCTCTTTTCCTATTCCCTGGCATCTCTATCCTTAGTGTCCTTCTCCCAATATACCCAGCATCTCTCCTCTGCACATGTCCAAACCAACACAATCTCGTCTCTCTGACTTTGTCTCCCAACCGTCTAACTTGAGCTGAACCTCTAATGTACTCATTTCTAATCCTGTCCATCCTTGTCACACCCAGTGCAAATCTTACCATCTTTAACTCTGCCACCTTCAGCTCTGTCTCCTGCTTTCTGGTCATGTTCTCCGACCCATATAACATAGCTGGTCTCACTACCGTCCTGTAGATAATTGGGTTAATTATGCAATTTCTCATAAATTGCACATTAATATTCAATAGCATTTTTATAGAATGTAATAGCACAGTACTCTTGGTGCATATTAAACAAATCAAGATTCCATCCTTGCAATGTTTGATCAAAGAACTATAAGTATGTATAAATCAATTGCATTATATATCTAGTAACTCCACTTAATTTATATCAAATGCATTTGAGGTATAAACTTGTTACTTCATAGTTACAGCTAATACAGTGTATAAGTAAAATGTACTGTAATCTGCAAAGAACACAGTGGAAATTGTGTTCATTTGGTCATTCTTGATATGTTCAATGCATTTGCTTACTGATGATGTTTTCTCAGTTCTGCACTTTTACAATATCTAACATATGTCCTCAACACCTCTTCATCTAATGATACTTCCTTAAAATTCTTTTAAAAGAGGAACAAAGAAGGTCTGCATTGAAAAATGATTTATTTAGCAAGTAAACTAAATGCCTATTTAATTTTATTTAATAAGGAAATTTTAACAAATATCTTTATTACTTGGTATTTTAGCACCTTAAATGTTTTCCTGTTTGATTGTTTCTTTCAACCATTTAAAACTGATGATTTGAACATTATATTTGAGAAAAAATGTCATGCTCTGACTTTTGTTTGTTGAAATATTTAAGACTTAAAGTTCCAAGGACATGAATCCAGTTCACAACCAACCCCAGCTACACCCCGCAACAAGTCATTTGATTTTATCCCACTTTAATAAACATGCATGTTGGGTTAATAAGTAACTCTAAACTAACTTGGCAACAAACTGTAGGTGTGAGTGTGTTTGTATTTATTGAACGACTGTCATCCTATTAAGTGCAGACTCCTGAAGCCCAGTGTTTCAGAGATAAACTTTAGCTCCTTTTGACTCTGCAATACAAAAGTGTTAGGATGGATGGAGGAGAAAAGTTACCATTGTGGTAATGAATTTTTATTTACTATATAATAAGCTTTTTCAATGTATTACAAATATATATATATTGTAAAAGATAGCCCAACCAAAGACAGACACGACAATGCAGTGTCCACAACACACACTTTTATTTTCACACTATTTACAAATATTTACAATTCAGTCAGTCCTTGGTTCCTTTTGACCATACATCCATTGTTGGCTCTGGGAGCGATGTACTCCGGCCAGCCAAACACCTCTCTTCACTGGTTAACTACAATTACTGTAGGGTGAAATCAGCCATAACCCACCCCCTTCTGGGTAGGGTCGGGGGTTATCTTGCGGTCTTGTATGCTTTTTATCATCCAGTTGGCACTCGGAACAACCACTAGGCAAACTGGAGGCTACTGCCAGCATTCTTTATGTTTGAGCGCCACCGCGTAGTATGTGTGTCTGTCTGGCCCGGAAGTGAGACGTAGAGTCAGGGTGAGGGCTCCAGCTCCGAGGATACGCAAGCGAGGCCAGCACACCAGCAAAAGGAAACCTCCTAAAAAAGACAGTCGCTTAGCTGCTAATACACAAATGATGCGAACACTTCGGCAACATGAATCCTTCTAGCAGAGAGATTGGCCCAGAGTAGTTATGACAATTTAAATACTTTCTAGGATCCCATGCTGGGCTTACACAGTTAGTATATAGTTGGCGACTGCCGGCATTCTTTATTTTTGAGCAGTACACACACCCCTGTTGCTTTTCAAATTAAATAGAGTTGGCCGATTCCGAGCATCAACTGATGATAATATGTATACGAGACCGCAAGACAAGGACATAGTGAGTCTTTGTTTTTTAATTTATTTTTATTTTTAACGTTTTTTTTAAATTATATTTTTCTCAAATAAGTAAAAAAAAAAAAAAGATGGCGAACTGGAGGTGGCTGCCAGCATTCTTTATGTTTCAGCCACCATCGTGCCCCTGTTGCTTTTCAAATTAAATACAGTTGGCCGGTTCCGAGCATCAACTGGATGATAACATACATACAACATCGCAAGACAAACACATTAGTGAGTCTTTATCCATCCATCCATCCATTATCCATTCTGCTATATCCTAACTACAGGGTCACGATGGTCTGTTAGAGCCAATCCCAGCCAACACAGGGCGCAAGGCAGGAAACAAACCCTGGGCAGGGCGCCAGCCCACCACAGAAAACCCATGCAGACACGGGGAGAACATGCAAACTCCATGCAGGAGGGACTCGGGAAGCGAACCCAGGCTTATTGTTTGTTAATTTATTTTTAATTTTAAAGTGTTTTTTTAATTATGTTTTTATATAGTGACAGATAGGGGGTGCTGTCATCCCCTTGAACCCTAAGACCAGACACCAGACACCAAATGTTGACTTTATTTATTATAATAATGTGCACAAGCACCTCCACCTCCACTATACTTAAATAAATCACAATAACAATAATCAATACAATCCACAATAATTTAATCCTCCACACCTTCCAGCAGCTCAGTCTCCCTTCCTCTCAACTTTGCCCCCCGCTGGGATCTCCCAAGTCTTTTTAAAGTCCTTGACCCGGAAGTGTTTCTCTCTCTCTGTTCATGTGACTTTATAACACTTCCGAGTCAGGTAAAACTCCTTTTCTTCAGCCCAGAAGTACGTCATTTCCTCTGTTCCCTCGACTGGAAAGTACTTCTGGGCTATAAGGCAAATAGAAGTCCCTGGGCCTCCCTGCAGCGTCCCCCATGTTATCCAGCAGGGCTGTGAGGAATGACTCCAATGTGCATGATGCCCTGCTGGAATTTGGGGCACTTCCATATTGCAGGGAGGGCTCCATCTGGCGACTTGGGGGCATTGGCCATATTCCACCACATATATATATATATATATATATATATATATATATATATATATATATATATATATATATATATATATATATATATATAGCTGGAGGGCTGATCGCACCCTCAGAGGACACAGGCGCTCCTGGGAAAACACCTGAAACACAGTCTACCTACACATTGCTCCTTACCCTTCTTACTTGCACTATAATGTGTGATAAACCTCTACAGCGGTACTCCACTTACTTAAAAGCCTTGTACAGCGCCTGTCAACTTTGAAATTGATTGTTTGCTTTTCTTTCTCTCTCTCTCTGACTTTCTCTGCTCCCAACAGAACTGCCATCTCTATCATGTCATGGAGCACGTTTAAACTTTTGAAAAAGAGACAAATGTTCATTTGCAGTGTTTGAATAAAGTTCATCTATCCACAACCTCCTGTGTTTCTGTGCAAATCTGGGACCCAAGCATGATGTACTGTTTATATATATATATATATATATATATATATATATATATATATATATATATATATATATATATATATATATATATATATATATTATCTTGGTAGAGTAATATATATTGCTCTACTGTCCCCTATTGTATTATTAATATGTAGCCTTAGAATACCTAATCTCACAGACTTACCACTGTATATAACTTATCCCCACCTTCCCTTCTATATCTATAACCTCAGGCAATTAGATGTAGTAAAAGACAAGCAGGAGTTAAGTTACACATAAAATAATGTATTACTGATAATATTCATAAATAATAACAAAATGCAAAGTACATTTGAATATTGGCAACCATACAACCTGATAAAATGGTGGTGTGTAATTCAGGTGGCACACAGACTTGCAGTTACTTAAAATGTCTCTAGTTAAGGCATCGTTGGTGCTCAGCTTTCAGCCACATGTCTGTTCAATATGGCTGCTGAGCTGTGCTCTTCATTGTGTTGTCTTCATCATCACAGGTTAGCAAGAGAGATGCTTCTTCATCATATGTCAGTCAGAGAGAGAGAGAGAGATTGTGGTTGAGCAAGTACATTTATAGATGTTCTCTCCAATTCCTAGAACCAATAGGACATCATGGTACTTGAAGGCCTCTGAGACAAGCCAATTCCAAACAGCCATACCTCAGACCAATGGGTGAAATAGAACATCTTATCTCAACCCCCCCCAAGACCATATGTTAAGCTAACCTGGCTTTGTGTGGGAGATCAAACTGGTTTAAGACACATCCCCCCAAATCCTGTCATAAAATTACAAAGAGACAGTCGTAAAAGGGTGGGGGGCAAACATGAATACCTCTCACCACTTGGTTTGCCTAAATTATAAATAAAGACATACAAAACATTTATCAAGTTATATGCAAAATCTACATCACAACACTCCACCCGATGAATGTTTTGTACAGTGTCTTTATAGACAATGTCTTTAAATTGTTTCAAGAGTCTGATGCATAACTTGTGCATTGATTGGCAGTATTTGCTCCCCCAGTGTTAAAAGTTGTCCGTGACCATTTGTCCATTACATATCTTATTTATTTCAAAGACAATCTGAAGAACTTGGAAGCGCTCCTGATGACTTGTATCTGCTCCAGCTTGCTCAACTCTTTCTTTCTGCAGTCTTCATATGTCATCAGATCTGGTGGTTCAAAATGAGACAAGTCCACACCTTCCACTAAACTAGCCCACTACAATTTAGTCTATTGTGTGAATTTTAATCTGTACTTGTTCTCTGTCTAACTGCTAATTAGACCCCTGTCCCAAACTATCTGTTTAAGCATATGCAGCTGTACAATTAACATCAAAATTTGAAAGGTAACATGCCACAGGTGCCAGTACAACCACTTCTGCCCAAGTGACAGCACATGTGCCACTGCATAAACTGTTCACAAACCAACATTTGTGGCCTCTCTGCACACATTTGGGGTTGACTTAGTTGCCTCTTGTGCTTTCCTACCCATGGTGCAACTCTTGACTGCCATCAGCCTTTACCAGTATAGGCTGGCATCACCACCATGAGACATCAAAGCTATGCAACTCTCATCATTCCCCGTAGGCCACCCCTAGAGTTGTTTGCTCACCATATGCATACTCATTGTGCTAAACACCTCGGTTCAGAATTGGCCCACTGGTCCTGTGCCTGTACCACAGCCGACAATCTCAGCAGGGCTTCCATATTTTCCCAATTAGACTATACCTAAACATCGGAGCCCATATGTCTTGCAAATGTATCAGCTGCACCTGCTTTCCTGAAAAGTTCACCAATTTTCTTAGTATACATTTTCCTTAATATTATTATTATATTAATTATCCCACTTAATTAATTAATACCCAGAATGTATACTTTATGAGCCCAAAATGAATCCCCTTATTTTGGCATTCCTAACTGGTTTGTTCAGTTTCCACCCCTTGGAATATAAATTTGCTGCAGTAATGAACAAACCTTTCCTTTTAAACTATAGCTATTGTGACTAGTCCTATTATTGCATGACTTGTGGACTTGTTACTCACTTAAACCCCAGTAAGTGTCTTTTCTTGCTGTCTCTTCAGTTCTTCTTCATGTCTTTGTCTTTGCTTTGTCTTTGTCGTTTTTCTCTTTCTTTTTCATTCCTATGTAGGCAGGTCTGCAAAATGGAAGGTGACAAAGCAGTTTCTGTCCATCTCATTTTCTTGGCTGTCGACCTGGTGCCAAAACTCAAACTTTGCTTCCAGGCATTCATTGGAACAGCTTGGCACTAGTGCCACGCCACTCCAATGTGCCAATGGTAACCCGATCTCCTGCATGGATTTTACTCTGCTAATTGCCTTCACTATTTATTACCTGCACCAAACCAAAGTCCATAAAAACCTTACAATAGAAGTAGCACTATTGCAAAAGGCCAGAAAATTGAAACAGAAATAACTGTTTTCCATTTCCTGTCTTCCTGCGCTACCCTTCTATTTTTTCATTGCCTGTGTGTCCTTTTTTTATTGTATGGTAACTGCTACCTGAAAGTGTGGGCTGAAGCCTCTCCAGAACCCAAGTTCTAAATCCAGCATTTCTGCTAAAACTGACCTGTGTTCTTTACTAAAGACCAGCTCACTTTTCTCCATTTTATTGCATGGAGATTCATAGGCTGTCTTTTTGAACAACTGGTCAGTCAGGTTTCGAATTACTGAACCTAAGTGTGTGTGCTTTTTAATTACTGCTGGCCCTAGCACAGCTGTTAGGACCTTCACACCCCTGTGCATTCCTGGCTTGCTGCCTGAGCTTCCTGCTGCACCATCCCCATCCTTTGTTCTTTGGCTTGTCCTGTTTCATTCAAACCAACTCCTAAACTGGTGCACTTTCTTTCCAACTCAGCCATTCTTGCACTAGCACATTCAGACCTTTCACACACAAGCACTTGAATTCCTTTCATTTCCATTGTTCTTTGTTTAAATTCCACACTTTCTTTACTCAGTATCCTTAAGCCAATATCCAGTTCATGCCCTCTAGTCAACAATTGCCATTCACACTCACCAGCTCCTCTGCCTTCTATCTGATCTCTTTGTCCTAAATCAAATTTCAATGCAGCACTGGTTACCTTTCCTAACAGTGGTGAAATATCTATCAGTGTAGCATGCTCTTTAAATACTGGACAGGCCTCAGAATTACTGGAGATTGTGGTGCAGTGGAGAATAAAGGAAGAAAACACCCTTGCTGTTTTCCTTCCTTTCATCTCTCTCCTTTTCCTCACACTCACATTCCCACTCTTTATCTGAGCACACATCTGTCTCATGTAAGTCACCCACCCATGTTTTAGGGTTCCAGTCCGATCTGGTTACTATTGCCCTAACTTTCACCATGGGGGTTTACATTTCTTTTTCCACTTCTTTCACTGCTTTCTACTTTAGCAGTGGGTGTTCTACATGCTAACACTTCACAATTATCACACCAACTGTTACATCTTTCAAAACTCTCACTCAACATTCCACAACTTTCACTTTCATTCACTTTGCTATTTTCTTCCTTATCATGATCTTCCTTATTACCAATAATACAAGCTAGTAAACCTCTTATAACAGCAGCTGTCTTCTTTAAACCTGATCTCTGTTTTCTTGCTTTTAATCCTTCCAGCCCCTTCCATTTTGTGGCACACTCAGCTCAGCTTCTGCTTTCTCTACCTGAACTACAGGTTTCCTAGCTTTAGCCTGCTTCCTCTGCCACTCCACTGGAAGATGGCTGACTTTAAAATGAACTTAGGCATTTCTAAGTCTACAATTTTCTAATACAATTTGCCAAATTCGTTATGGGTTGGCCTACTTTTGCCCCTGTAAGCAAACATACACATACATACACAAAGATTCTAAACAAATAAGTACCGTATGAATGACGAATGCATGTCCCATCACTCCCTAGCACTTTAACCACTTAAATGCCGTATGAATGACGCATGCATCTTTCACCACTCCCTAGCACTTTAATTAGGGACTCACTACCACCAGTACTAACAAACATGCGGGTGTCCTTGTGACACACATGAAGTCTCTACACTTTGTTGGTTATATTCCATTCAGCAACCAAACAATGTTTTACTTCCACCGCATTTGTACACTGGGTGCCCTAAAATTCACATACATAAACAAACACATACATCAAAACAGTATTTGCAAACAGGGTGCAAAACTTGGTTACCCCAAAATCCTGCCGACTACACCAATTGTTTTATCTTGGTAGAGTAATATATATTGCTCTACTGTCCCCTATTGTATTATTAATATGTAGCCTTAGAATACCTAATCTCACAGACTTACCACTGTATATAACTTATCCCCACCTTCCCTTCTATATCTATAACCTCAGGCAATTAGATGTAGTAAAAAGACAAGCAGGAGTTAAGTTACACATAAAATAATGTATTACTGATAATATTCATAAATAATAACAAAATGCAAAGTACATTTGAATATTGGCAACCATACAACCTGATAAAATGGTGATGTGTAATTCAGGTGGCACACAGACTTGCAGTTACTTAAAATGTCTCTAGTTAAGGCATCGTTGGTGCTCAGCTTTCAGCCACATGTCTGTTCAATATGGCTGCTGAGCTGTGCTCTTCATTGTGTTGTCTTCATCATCACAGGTTAGCAAGAGAGATGCTTCTTCATATGTGGGTCAGTCAGAGAGAGAGAATGTGGTTGAGCAAGTACATTTATAGATGTTCTCTCCAATTCCTAGAACCAATAGGACATCATGGTACTTGAAGGCCTCAGGAATATTATTCGTGAATAAATCAACTCAAACCTTAAACAACTTATAATATTTTGCTCTCCATAAAAATATATCCTGTCTAAATTATACAAGTTAGAAATAAAGTAAACGTTAAAAGAACAAACATTCAAATTTCTTTACTCTTATGTAATTTTATATAAAAATAAAGTTAGATTTTAAATATCCCAAAGATTTTGCTCTCCATAAAAATATATCCTGTCAAAATTATACAAATTCAAATATGAACATGCTGCATAACAAAACCTAGAAATATAAATAAAATGTGTTCCTTTCAGCAATAACAAATCAAATCATTCAGTTGTCTTTGTTCTTATGTCATTTTAGAGCTGGACGCCTGGCATCTTTTTTTGGCAACAGGTTCGTTTCTGTTTGGTGTGAGGTTCTGTGTTGTGGAGATTCTCAGGATGGATTGCAGGTGCTCATCAGTGAGGCGACTCCTGCGTGCTGTTTTGTTAGTCGCTTCTCACACAGATATGTGCTACCAAACATGCACAAGGTTCGAGCCGCATGTAGACGGACTTTTTTTGTTCTTCAAAGTCACCAAAGCGGCGTGCAAACTCAGTGCGCTCAGTTTATCAGCAAAGTGTGTATTTGGGAACACCGTAGTGACGACTTGGTTTAACATTACTTGGCAACAGGGAAAGTGGGGCAAATTGCACTGGTGCATTTGTGTCTCCCATAAAAGCAGCTTCACTTGAAATCACTTTGTGATTGTGCACGGTAAAACGTCCGCTGAAGTGTCAGATTCTTATTTAATTCTTCTGCTTTCTGTATCTTCTGCATTGCATTCAGGTTACCCTGATGTTTTGTCTCATAGTGCCGTCTTTGATTAAATTCTGTAATTACAGCCACATTAGCTCCACAAATGAGACACACGGGTTCAGTAAACATATACTCAGCCCCCCATCGGTTTTAAAGGCTCTATTTTCAGAATCAACTTTTCTCTTCAGCATCGTGTGAGCTAGCTTCGCAATAACTTGCAGCATCATAAGCTACACTTGATTAACGCGGTAAGTGTTCGGCAAGGCAGCTGAAGCGCTGCATTATGGGATCTGTAGTTTATTGTGTTACCAGCGCTTCATATACCGGGCCATTAATAACAATAATACAGTATATAAAATGATCTCGGGCCGGATATAATTACACGCCGGGCCGGATGTGGCCCGCGGCCCTTGAGTTTGACACATATGGACTAAATAGAACTTGAAAATATATATTTTTTTTAAATGTGATCGCAATTCAGATAGAGTTGACGCGCACTACAGCCTGCATGCCTCTATAATTCATCCTCCCTCGCTCTTACTTTTTACCGTTCATCTAATGAATACACTGAGTATGGCTTTACCAAAACAATCATTGATGGCGAATAAAGTATCCATTATTCGAGTATGTAGATCGGGATATATATATATACATATATATATACCCGCGTATCATAGCGGAGAAGTAGTGTGTTAAAAAAGCTAGAAAAGAAAAGGGAACATTTTAAAAATAACGTAACATGACTGTCAATATACAGTATTTGTTTTGTGAGTGTTACTGAGTGTTGCTGTCATCAAGGATTTGATTATCATTATTTCTTTCAATCAGGTTCGTATTTGTAGGATGTGTTGTGTTCAAGTTACATTCCGTGTTTGTCAATCGTTGTAAAGATGACAGGTTTCATTCATCGATTCGTTTCTTACTGCATCAATAAACAGCTCGTCTTCTTCTTTATCTGAGACCTGACACACTGCATGCACGGGTTTTTTTTACACTGTCTTCCTTTAGCGGGACATTGACTTTTTCCAACGTGTGCTTTGTTTCCGCAGTAGTTGGATTTATGAATATGCTTATATGTATCAGACGCTTCATATTTTTTGCTGCCTTTTCAATTGTGTAATTCGGTTTTTGTTCAGCTCTTTGGAACTGTTGCTTTTTATCTGTGCACTCGTCAGTTCACGTGAGCCTCTCGGTGTACATGCATTGAAGGTTCCCAGCTGTGCTGGTGCCATCTCGTGCTATGTCCATGGCTGTATTTAATGTTACCTTAGTCCTGGCACTTAAAACTTTCTCTCTCAGTTTCGCGGAGTTTGTGTCAAACACCACCCTGACCATCTCATCTTCCTCTCCATAAGCACAGTCCTTCACCCGTGAATATTTACCCGTGGCAGTTTGCTATTGGATTGCCGCTGACGGACGGCCTTATATGGGCAGGCACTAAATTACAAACGCCAGCGCCAGCCTGTCTATGAACTTAATTTAAAGTGTAGGTTTACATCGTGCTTTGTTTCCGAAGTAGCAGAACTCATGAATATGGTTGTATATGTCACTTTCGCTTTCTTATTGTTTCGCTGCCTTCTCAATTATATAATGCATGTTTTCTTCAGCGCTTTTTTGAGGTCTTCCTGGTTTTCTATGTACTGCGTGATTACGTGTATATATATCTGTTTGTGTGTGTGTATGAACCATAACAGAATGAATTATTAAACAAAAGGAAAGCAACTAAATATAAATCTAGGGTAACTAAATGCAGCTTAAAACTGAAAGTGCAAGAGGCCTCTGCCTCATCTTAGAGGAGCTACTAACAGAATTTTAGGTTAAAATGAGGTAAATGAGTAATGAACACTCCTCTTAAAGCAGGGTTAAACTAATGGGGAAACATATACATCCCCTACTATGAAGCTGTGCTAAGATCAATAGGACAATCTGAAAAACACCCCTCTTAATGAAGTGGTGTTGAGAATAATGGGAGAATCGACAAGAGTCAGAAATTACTGGTGGCGTTAGCTGATTGGAGGAGGTAATAAAGTTCTGCATATTAAGAGTCAGATGATGTGATGTACTAGAGGAAGTAATGGTAATTAGAAAAAGTATAAAAGCAGATAAATTACTTAATTGATTGCTTACTCCATTGACTGAGACATTTGTGCATAACTGTGCAAATAAAGAAATGTTCTTCATTCTTATCTAGGCTCTGTGACTTCTTTAAAGATGGAGGAGTGTTTTTTCCATAACTGTGGCCAGAGAACAGACTGTATGAGAGCCAGCAAGAATAGCTGAGAATAGGCATCACTCAGGCTACCCCATTTAACCATTGGTGTTTGCCAAAGAAAAAAATAAACAAAAAGCACATTTAGTGCTTCTGTTGCTTTCCAACTACTATCAAATTCACGTCCTGATTGGCCAATTTGAAGAAAATACTCCACATGGTGTGTTAAAGGGAGTTCTGTCTCTTCTGGTGTTTGTTTCTAGAATGAGCTGCCTTCCAGTAGGGTGGATTGTTTATGTAGGGTTCAAAGCATAAGACCAAACTAAAAGACAGTGTTAGCGACAGCGCCCCCTGTTTTTGAGGGGTGGTACCACTTACCTCAATGGAACCAGAAAGATGATCCCCCAGACACGCATGTGTGACACTACAAGCTGTAGGGTGAGCGCTGGACAGCTAGTTGCTATGAGCACCTATACTATCATTTATTAGGCATTTTTTTTTTCAAATAAAATAAAACCCCTTTACACGTAGGGCCCCTGGGGGCACACCTGAGTTACCCAGATGGTAGACCAAAGAAACAAGAATTATGTGCTATTCTTCAGACATTTTTGGGCCAAATAAAAGTTATTTTATTTCAAGAAGAAAAATGTAAAATTGAATCAAATGCTATAGCATTGACTTTTAAACAGTCACAAAATGACATCATGCTTCACACTACAGGGCAGCAACTGCAAACTGTAAACAAGGCACACAAAATAGTGACTTTAATAAAAAACTAAATTAAGGTATAAAAAAATTACAACTAGCTCAAAATTAAATAAATTAAATAATGATAGAATTTAATCTAACTTCCAACAAAGCCCCAAAAGAGAACAAAACAGTTGAAAATGTGCAACAAAGAACATAAGAACAATTTAAAATGATGGATAATCATAGAAATATGCAAGAGGATTGTAGTGGACTGGCACCCTGCCTGGGGTTTCTTTCCTGCCTTGCGCCCTGTGCTGGATGGGATTGGCTCTGGCAGACCCCCATGACCCTGTAGTTAGGATATAGCGGGTTGGATAATGGATGGATGGATATGCAAGAGGAATAACACATACATTTTTATATGTAGCTTTCTCTTCCATTTTGTAATTAAAAAGTACCAAAATGCAATTAATCAGACTGGGAGAAGAAAAATACTTTAATTCTTGTTAATTATTAATACAGTAATCTTTTTTTAGGCAAAAGATTTCTATAAATGTGGAAAACAGAATATTCAACAAGCTAAAAATGTATGCATGGTATAACATTAAATTGCGTTTGAGACTTGTGCAGGTACTGTAGCCCTCAGTGGGCTAGGTTCAGAAGGTACTGTAGGTTTTAGAACCTTCTCAATCCATTTCAGAGTTTCGGAGGCCAAAAGCTATTTTTTCTCTTCAGGATTGGACAAAAAACATAAAACAGGCTTGGACAGGACTCTAGTCCATCACAGAGACCAATTTTGTCGCACACACACCCTCAAACAAATTTGCAATTGTCAATTAAACTAAATAAAAAACCTTTTATGATTAATACCTCTTTCGCTTAAGCATGTGTGGCCATTTTTATTT